>NC_037676.1:56883777-57188350 GCF_003255815.1 Theropithecus gelada
CAGGTGAGGCAATGCCTCGCCCTGCTTCAGCTCTCGCTGGTCGGGCTGCAGCAGCTGACCAGTACCGATCGTCCGGCACTCCCCAGTGAGATGAACCCAGTACCTCAGTTGAAAATGCCGAAATCACCGGTCTTCTGTGTCGCTGGCGCTGGGAGTTGAAGACTGGAGCTGCTCCTATTCGGCCATCTTGCTCTGCCCCTTTTTATTCTTTTTAAGACTGCGTATTACTCCATCATATGTATATACCACAATTTCTTTACCCATTCATCTGACAGCAGACATTAGGCTTGCTTCCACCTTCTACCTATTGTGAATAATGTTGTAATGACCATGGATGTGCAAATTTAAATATCTCTTTGAGATTCTACTTTGAACTCTTTTGGATGTGTATCTAGAAATGGGGTTGCTGAATTTTATGGTAATTCAATTTTTAATTTTTTGAGGAACTCCATACCTTTTTCCATAGTAGTTGGACAATTTTACATCCCACAAGGGTTCCAGTTTCTCTGTATTCTCCCCAACACTTGTTTTTTTTTTCCCATTGATACTGGCCATCTTAATGGGTGTGAGGTAGTTTTTCATTGTGGTTTTCATTTGCATTTCTGTAATAATTAGTGATGTTGAATTTTTGTAGGCTTTTTGGCCATTTGTATATATTCTTTGATGAATTGTCTATTCAAGCTCTTTGCCTATTTTTAAATTGGATTGTCTCTTTTCCATGTGTTGTTGTTTAGTTGAAGGAGTTCCTTATTTTTTCTGGATATTAGCCTCTTATCAGATACGTGACTGGGAAATATTTTTTGCAACTCCATAAGTTGCCTCTTTACACTAATGATTGTTGCCTTTGCTGTGCAGAAGTTTTTAAGTTTGATGTAGCCCCATTTGTTTGTTTTTGTTGCATGTGATTTTGGTGTCATATCCAAGAAATAATTGCCAAATTTGATATCTCGAAGGTTTTCTCTTAAGGTTTCATCTAGTAGTTTTATGGATTTAGATTTTTATGGTTAGGTCTTTAATCCATTTTTAGTTAATATCTATATTGATGTAAGATAAAGATTCCACCTTATTATTATTATTTTTTGCATGCATGTGGATATCCAGTTTAGTCAACACCATTTATTGAAGAGACTATCTTCCTCCTTGTGTGGTCTTGGCACCCTTGTCAAAATCATTTGACTGTATAATTGAAGATTTATTTCTGAGTTCTCTATTCTATTCTGTTAGTCTGTCTGTCTTTATCCCAGTACCACACTGCCTGTATTACTGTTGCTTTGTCATATGTATTAAAATCAAGAAGTGTTAGGCTTATAACTTTGTTCATCTCAAGATTGTTTTGACTATTCAGGGATATCTTGGCAATCTATAGGAATTTTTGGATTTTTTCCTATTTCTGTAAAAATTGCTGTTGACATTTTGATAGGCACTGCATTTAATCTGTAGATTGCTTTGGGTAATGTAGACATTTTAACAATATTAAGTCTTCTACAAACATGGAGTGTCTTTCCATTTATTTGTTTCTTTAATTTATTTTAACAATGTTTTGTAGTTTTCATTGTACATATTTTTCGCTGCCTTGGTTTAGTATTAAGTGTAGCATTTTATTGTTTTTGGTGCTATTGTAAATGCAGTTGTTTTCTTAATTTCTTTTTGTATTATTCTTTGTTAGTATATAGTAATGCAGCTGCTTTTTGAGTGCTGATTTTGTTGTTTTAACAATTTTTGTGTGTGTGGAGCCTTTTAGAGTTTTCTACATATATAACCTGCAAACAGCAATAATCTTGCTTCTTCTCTTCCAAGTTGGATATCTTTTGTTAGTTTTTCTTGTTTTAATTGCAATACCTGGAACTTTCAGTCATATGTTGAATAGAAATGATGAGAGGGGGCATCCTTGTCTTTTTCATGATCTTAGAGGAAAAGCTTTTTTCCTTTCATCAATAAGTATTGTGTTAGCTGTGAGCTTTTTATATATTGCCATTATTATGTTGAGATAGTTTCCTTCTATTCCTAGTTTGTTGAGAGTTTTTATCAAGGAAGCATGTTGGATTATAAGAATGCTTTTTCTGCATCAGTGAAGTTTTTTGTTTTTTGGCTTTCTTTCTGTTAATGTGGCATGTTACACTGATTGATTTTTGTATGTGGAACCATCCTTGTATATCTAGGTATAAATGCAACTTGGTCATGCTGTATGTGCCGGGGGTAGGAGGGGGAGCTTCGGCATGTAAAATGCCATGAATTTTCCTACTGGTTTCGATGAGGTTCTTTTTGTCTTTGGTCTTGCCTGGGTGTAGGAACCTCTTAGGTGGTTTCTGGGGTTCTCACAAAGGCAAATGTTCCAAGTATTGTTGTTATGATGGTATCTCTGTGGGCAAATGTGGGTCTAGGGTTTGCATCATCTTGCTGATGCCCTATGGGTACTTTTTAAAATACGCTTTTTAAAATTATACTTTAAGTTCTAGGGTACATGTGCACAATGTGCAGGTTTGTTACATATGTATAATGTGCCATGTTGGTGTGCTGCACCCATTGACTCATCATTTACATTAGGTATATCTCCTAATGCTATCCCTCCCCCCTCCCCCCACCCTATGACAGGTGCCGGTATGTGATGTTCCCCTTCCTGTGACCAAGTGTTCTCATTGTTCAATTCCCACCTATGAGTGAGAATGTGCAGTGTTTGGTTTTCTGTTCTTGCGATAGTTTGCTGAGAATGATGGTTTCCAGCTGCATCCATGTCCCTACAGAGGACGTGAACTCATCCTTTTTTATGGCTGCATGGTATTCCATGGTGTATATGTGCCACATTTTCTTAATCCAGTCTGTCATTGATGGACATTTGGGTTGGTTCCACGTCTTTGCTATTGTGAATGGTGCCACAATAAACATACATGTGCGTGTGTCTTTATAGCAGCATGATTTGTAATCCTTTGGGTATATACCCAGTAATGGGATGGCTGGGTCAAATGGTATTTCTAGTTCTAGATCCTTTAGGAATCACCACACTGTCTTCCACAATGGTTTAACTAGTTTACACTCCCACCAACAGTATAAAAGTGTTCCTATTTCTCCATATCCTCTCCTATGGGTACTTTTTAATGAAACAACTATTTTGTATTTCAGTTTACCCAGTAGAACCCTGGACAAATGTGTCAGTTGATTAAGAAAACTTCAATTCATTTTTGTTATATATTTGTCTTTTAAGTTCTTACATGGACAATAAAAGAAGAATACCTCTGAATAGAATAGCACAAAGATGATAGACCACTGTTACTCTGATTCCCCTCCTCTTGTTTTCTCTCTCCAATTGTATCATAGTTATTTGGTTTTTAAAAAAGGAAAAATGAGAGTTTGTTTAGAAAAATAATGGGGAAGGCTGGGTGTGGTGGTTTACACTTGTAATCCCAGCACTTTGGGAGGCTAACGCAGGTGGCTCTCTTGAGTTCAAGACCAGCCTGGGCAACATGGTAAAACCCCATCTCTATTAAAAAGAATATATAAAATTATATATTATGAATATGTAATATAATGTTATATAATTATGTTATATACACATGATTATATATATATACACACACATATATATATGTGTGTGTGTGTACATATATAAATATTAGCTGGGCATAGTAGCACATGCCTGTAGTCCCAGCTAGTCAGGAGCCTGAGGAGGGAGGATCACTTGAGCCTGGGAGGTTGAGGATGCAGTAAGCCGTGATTGTTCCACCGCATTCCAGCCTGAGTGACAGAACCAGACCCTGAATAAAAAAAAAGAAAAAATGAAAAAGAATGGAGAAAAGTTATTAATCTTTAGAAAAGGATTGTCAAGTTTACAATCCCAGAAAGTAAATAAAACTTCCCTCAATAATTCCTACTTATAAACCTTCTGCATGAGCTGAGGAGGGAATGGAATATGAAGGAATATCAACTGATGTGAAAATCCAGAGGATGGAGCTGGTGTGGGAGGGCAGTGCAGGAATGTGTTTGAATTCACAGAACTCTTGAATTATAATCTTTTTATCTTCTTCTGGTACTTCATGCCCATGAATATTAGGTATTTTGTCATTACCCTACAGGTCCCTGAGGTTCATTTTTTAGAAAACGTATGTTTCTGTGTTGTTAGATTGGATGATTTCTGTTTATCTGTCTTCAGGCTCATTTGTGCCTTTTTCTGTTCTCTCCAGTCTGCTCTTGAGCCTATTCAGTGAGTTTTAAAATTTGCTTATGATGTTTTTTTTAGTTCTAAAATTTCTATTTAGTTATTCTTTAAATTTTCTATTTCTTTGTGGGGATTTTCTGTTTATCCATTGGTTTTAAGAGTGTTCATGATTGTTTGTAGTAACATTTGTATCCTGACTGCTTTAAAATATTTGCTAGATAATCAGTACCCGTGTCATCTCAATGGTGATGTCTCCGTTCTCTTTTCCCATGTGAGTTGATATTTTTCTTGTTCTTAATATTCTGATTATTCTTATTATATCCGGGGCATTTTACATATTATTATGTGAGACAGTAGCTCTTACTTAAATCCTAAGGAGAATGTTGATATTTTTGTTTTAGTATACAGTTGACTACTTAATTTCAGGTTGTAAATTCTAAACTGCCTTCTGTGGGCTGTGGTTCCAATGTCAGTTCAGTTCTTAAAATCTCTACAGTTCTTGGATCTTTCTTTTGGTCCTTTGCTTAGAAAACTGAGGCTTTAGTTATCCTGTTGTGCTGTGCACTTCTTCAGTCTTCCTGTTTGGAAGGAAGAACCTACTGAAGCCCAGTTCCTCCAAACAGAAGAGAAAGTTCTCTCCTTTAAAATGTTGGCTCCAATGTACCCCTCTTCCCAGGCACAGGGATATAAGAAAATAGAGAAATGCAAGTAAAAAAATGGTAGCATGTCTGCATCTTCTCTTCTCTATATTTGAGGAGTTCCCTTTCCTGCCTCCTGAACCAAAACTAGAGGGCTTCTACCGAGCCCGCATATCTGAGGTCCCGGTACCTATTTCCAGGTCTCTGGTGCATTGAATCTAGGCTGGGGGACTGTGGAGGAGGAAAAATGGTAAACTCACAGATGCTTGGTGTTACTTTAAATTTTGGTCTTCTTCCCCATTCCTCCTGCCGCTGTTCATGTTTTGACCTTCATATAGCTGTTCTATGCATTCTGTCAAAGTTTTACAGCTGCATTCAGTAGGAGAGACTGGGTGGTGCATGTTACTCCGTATTACCTGGAACTAGAACTCTTGATTGGATTTCTGTACAGTAGTCTCCACTTGTCCATGGTTTTTCTCTCCTTGGTCTCAGTTCTTCAAAGTCAATTGCTGTCCAAAAATATTAAATGTAAAATTCCAGAAACAGACAATTCACAAATTTTAAGTTGTGTCCCGTTCTGAGTGTGATGAAATCTCCTGCTGTCCTGCTCCATCCTGCCCTGATGTGAATCACCGCTTTCTCTAGTGAATCCATGCTGTATATGCTCTCCGCTTGTGTGTCACTTAGTAGCCATCAACTGTCACAGTATCGCAGTGCTTGTGTTCAAGTAACCCTTATTTTACTGAATAATGGCCTCAAAGTGCAAGAACAGTGATGCTGGTAATTTGGATATTTCAAAGAGAAGCCATAAAGTACTTCCTTTAAGTGAAAAGGTGAAAGTTCTTGAATTAATATGGAAAGAAAAAAAAAGTATGTCAAATTTGGTAAGATCTGTGGTAAGAACAAGTTTTCTGTCTGTGAAATTGTGAATAGTATATTGTTATAATTAATCAATTTTATTGTTATTGTTAATGTCTTATGGTGAACTAAACTGTATTATAAGTATGTATATGTAGAGAAAAACATAGTATATATAGAATTTGTTACTATCTGTGGTTTCTGGCATCCATTGGGGATCTTGGAACTTTTCCACCATGGATAAGGGGAGATTTCTGTACGTAATTTTCTATTATATGAGCACTGCTTGGCACTTAAAAAGGTTTTTTTCTTATGTTGTCAGTGACAATATATGAAGTGAATGTGGCAACGGGTGAGCTATGGAATGCTGGAACAGTAGCAAACGTCTACATTTCTATCCATGGGGAAAAGGGAGATACAGGATCCAGACAACTATTTAGATCGAAGAGCTCTTTCAATTTTTTAAGAGGACAAGTAAGCAAAATACCTGTTGATTTTAAAAAGATTAATCATGGTAAAACACATAAAATAAGATTTACTGTTGTAACTATTTTAAGAGCATTTTAAGTGCACAGTTTAGTAATGTTAAGTATTCACATTACTGTGCAACAGATCATCAGAACTTTTTTATCTTCCAAAATTGGTAATCTAGTAATTAACAACTCCCCATTTCTCCTTCCCTTCAGTCCCTAGTAACCACCATTCTACTTTCTATTTCTG
This sequence comes from Theropithecus gelada, assembly GCF_003255815.1. Lineage (NCBI taxonomy): Eukaryota > Metazoa > Chordata > Mammalia > Primates > Cercopithecidae > Theropithecus > Theropithecus gelada. Next base: position 56,890,144 of record NC_037676.1, read on the forward strand.
TATTTTTACTTCAGATACCTCATGTAAGGGAAATAATATAGTAATTGTCTTTTGTGACTGGCTTATTTCACTTAGCATAATGTCCTCAAGATTCATCCATGTTATAGCATGTGACAGTATTTCCTTTCTTTTAAAGGCTGAATAATACTCCCTTGTGTGTAAACAAACAAACTACATTTCATTTATCATTTCATCAATTAATGGACATTTGGGTTGCCTCCACCTCTTGGCTATTGTGAATAATGCTACTGTGTACATGGGGGTGCAGTTATCTCTTTGAGCTCATCTTTTCAAATTGTTTTTGATACATATTTAGAAGTGAGACTGAGGGATCATATGGTAGTTTGTTTTTAATTTTTTGAAACTGCTATACTGTTTTGCATAGTGGTTGCACCATTTTACAATCCCACCAGCAGTGTACAAGGGTTCCAGTTTCTCCACCTCCTTGCCAAGACTTGTTAATTTTTTTTATGCACCCATCCTAATGGCTATGAGGGGATATCTCATTGCTTTCAGTTTACATTTCTTTATTTATTAGTGATGTTGAGCATCCTTCATATGCTTATCGGCCACTTGTATATAATCTTTGGAGAAATGTTTGTTCAAATTCTCTGCCCATTTTAGGGTTGGGTTATTTGTAGGAATAGAAAACCAAATACTGTATGTTCTCACTTATAAGTGGGAGCTAATTATAGGGTACTCATGGACACAATGAGAGCAACAATAGATACTGGGGTGTGGAGAGGGATGCAAGAGAATGAGGCAAGGATTGAAAAACTGTTGGGTACTAGGCTTAGTACCTGGGTGATAGGATCCTTCATATCCTAAACCTCAGCATCACACAATATACCCAGTTAACACACCTGTACATGTACTGCCTGAATCTAAAATAAAAGTTGAAAAAGAAAAAAATTGGGTTATTTCTTCTTTTTTGTTGTTGAATTGTAGAAATTCTTTGTTTATTCTGGAACTTAAGCCTTTGTATTTCCTCTTTGTTGAATTTCTAACTTGGTTCATTCATTGCTCTCCTGACCTCAGTATCTTTGTGACTGTTATTTTGAATTCTCTGTTGAGTAAATCACTTAGTTCCATTTCTGGAAATTAATCTTGTTCTTCTGTTTGGGACATATTTCCCTTTTTTCTTCATTTTCTTTGACTTTCTCTATTAGTTTCTATGAATTAGATAAGACAGCCACCTCTCCCAATCTTGTGAGACTGGCTTCATATAGGAAATAGAACCTCACCGATCAACTTGGCAGAGATTAAGTGCCTTCCAAACTTTTGTATTTGTCCCAACTACTGTCTTTGTTTTTAGTGGTCCCCAGGAGTTTAGGGTGTGCCAAGTCCTGTCAGTGCCCTAGAGATAGGTAAGATAGAAACCAGTCTCTTGAGAAGCAGCTGGAAAAGTTGGGTTGCTAGATGTGTGATCAAGTTCTGTTTTTCCTCAGGCAGAATCTGGAGTTTATCTCCCATTCACTCTGCATTAAGCTGCAGAGAGGATCTGTGGCAAATGCCTGCACTCCTGTTCAGACCACACCGTTGCATTGCTCTCTGTTGCCCCCAAGAGCCTAGCAAATGCTCAGTTCCATCAGTTCTCAGAGACAGGTGGGTCAGCTGGAGACTTGTTTTATCACTGGAATGAACCAGGGGAAAATGCTGTATGAAGTGTGCAGACACTCAGTAGACTACTGATTGCTTTTTCTGTCACTGCCTGGATACAAGATAATTAAAAATGTAACCCATGGAAATTGCTGGGAAACTTGACATTAGGTGTGCATCAAACCTCTTTCAAAGAAAAACTGGGTGCTGGGGTTTTTTGCCTGCTCTCTCTGCATGAAGCCAGGAGAAAGCTGCTGGAAGTGCTCCTTACCTGTTTAAAGCATCTCTTCATTCTCTGCAGTCCCTGGGGTACTTAAGAATGCCTATCCCCATCAGCTCCTACAAGTAGGTGATTTAGAGCCCAGTCCCTCAGGTAGAAGCTGTAAAATATGGGACATTCAATGTATGGACAAACTCCTTCCAGGGAGAAGATGGAGATTGGCTTTATCACTGGAGCCGGGTGGGGAAGAAGGCATGTCTGTTCAGGTTCACAAAGGACTTGTAATTACTTGACTTATCACCAACCAGATGCAGGCTAACCAGAAGCTCAACTCTGGGGCAGCATCTGAGAAAGTGTAAGTCCAAACTTTTGTAGTGAGAAAAAGGGATTTGGGTATTTTTGCCTGCTTGCTCTGTGCTAAGCCTTATGTGGGATAGCTGCTGGAAGTGTTCTTGTACCCAGTTGAAATTGCCTCTTTGTTCTCTGTGGTACCAGGCAATTCTCAAATGCTGAGCCCCCACATTTCCAAAAGTAGTTGATTTAGGAGCCAGTTGTTTAGGTGGGAGCTATGAAAGTTGCGATGCTCAGTGTGTAGAGAAACTCTTTTCAGGGAGAAGCTGGGGACTTGGTTTTATTGCTGGAGTGAGCTAGAGTGAGAAGACATGGGAAGTACCCACATGCCTATTGAGGGTCTGGGAACTTTACTAATTTCCTGCCCTCTAGGCTTCCAGATATACTCTAGTTAGAAGCCCTGACCCCCAGACAGCAGCTGGGATTGTGTGCAGTCACACCTCTTCTGGGAAGAAACTGGAAGTTAGATAATTTTCCTTGCTTACTCTGCACTAAGTCTAGGGGTATAGCTGCCTGCTTAAAACCACCTCCTAGTTCTCTGTGATCCCAGGGGATTTTCATATGCCAAGCCCCATCTGCTCTCAGAGGCAGTTGATGTAGGAGCCAATCCCTTGGATAGCAACCATAAAGTTAGGTTTTCTCCTCTACAATCCCTCAGCCTGGATTCAGTGCACCAGAAACCTGGAAACAGGCACTGGACCTCAGATATGGGGGCTCAGTAGAAGCCCTCTAGTTCTGGTTCAGGAGGCAGGAACGGGAACTCCTCACATATAGAGAAGGTGCAGACATGCCACCTTTTTTTTTTAACTTTCATTTTTCTGTTTTTGTATGTCCCCATACCTTGGAAGAGGAGCCCATGGGAGCCAACATTCTGAAGGAAAGGAACTTGCCCTTTGGTTTGGTAGAGCTGGGCTTCAATGGGGTCTTCCTTCCAAACAGGAAGACTGCAGAATTGCACAGCACAACAGGATAACTAAAGGACAGAAACAGAAGAGTGGATCCTATGTCCAGAATTCTGTCTCATTTGAAGGCTGCTGGAGAAACTGGTTTATGTCTCCCCTAACTTGGAGGCATGACAGAAATGGCAGATAGTTTGGAAGCCTGGAAAAACAGAGGCCAGCACTGCAGCCTATTTTTTGCAGCAGATATTCTTCAGTACAGCAGACAGACAACAAGGCAGGCAAGAGATTGTGGGCTCCAGATAAAAAAACAAACACTTCCTTTTTGAAGCTGGAGAAGCTCCTGACTGTGCAGTGCTATTTCTGGGGTGTGGTTTGTGGCAGGAGCTTGTCTCAGCTTTTTCTACCTGTTTCCATGTGGATATTTTCTCAGTTTCCCAGTGTGTGTGTGTTGCAATAAGTGTCTGGATATCTCTCCAAGTGAATTGATGTATTTGTATTTGTTTATTTGGTATGTCCATGGAAGAATTGAAAGTCAGAATCCTCCTAGTCTGCCATGTTGCTGACATCACCCAACCCGATGATGGTTTAAAGAGTGAGTTGTTAATAGCAGGCTCTGAAATTGAGGTAATAATTAATAGCCTACCAACCAAAAGAAAACCCAGGACCAGACGGATTCACAGCTGAATTCTACCAGGGGTACAAAGAGGAGCTGGTACCATTCCTTCTGAAACTATTCCAATCAATAGAAAAAGAGGGAATCCTCCCTAACTCACTTTATGAGGCCAGCATCATCCTGACACCAAAGCCTGGCAGAGACAAAACAAAACAAAACAAAACAAAAAACAGATAATTTTAGACCGATATGCCTGATGAACATCAATGCAAAAATCCTCAATAAAATACTGGCAAACCAAATCCAGCAGCACATCAAAAAGCTTATCCACCATGATCAAGTCAGCTTCATCCCTGGGATGCAAGGCTGGTTCAACATATGCAAATAAATAAATGTAATCCATCACATACACAGAACCAATGACAAAAAACACATGATTATCTCAATAGATGCAGAAAAGGCCTTCGACGAAATTCAACACCCCTTCGTGCTAAAAACTCTCAATAAACTTGGTGTTGATGGAATGTATCTCAAAATAATAAGAGCTATTTATTACAAACCCACAGCCAATATCATACTGAATGGGCAAAAACTGGAAGCATTCCCTTTGAAAACTAGCACAAGACAGAGATGCCCTCCCTCATCACTCCTATTCAACATAGTGTTGGAAGTTCTGGCCAGGGCAATCAGGAAAGAGGAAGAAATAAAAGGCATTCAATTAGGAAAAGAGGAAGTCAAATTGTCCCTGTTTGCAGATGACATGATTGTATATTTAGAAAACCCCATCATCTCAGCCCCAAATCTCCTTAAACTGATAAGCAACTTCAGAATAGTCTCAGGATACAAAATCAATGTGCAAACATCACAAGCATTCCTATACATCAATAACAGACAGAGAGCCAAATCATGAGTGAACTTCCATTCACAATCGCTACAAAGGTAATAAAATACCTAGGAATACCACTTACAAGGGATGTGAAGGACCTCTTCAAGGAGAACTACAAACCTCTGCTCAACGAAATAAAAGAGGACACAAGCAAACAGAAGAACATTCCATGCTCATGGATAGGAAGAATCAATATTGTGAAAATGGCCATACTGCCCAAAGTAATTTATAGATTCAATGCCATTCCCATCAAGCTACCAATGACTTTCTTCACAGAATTGGAAAAAACTACTTTCAAGTTCATATGGAACCACAAAAGAGCCCACATTGCCAAGACAATCCTAAGCCAAAAGAGTAAAGCTGGAGGCATCATGCTACTTGACTTCAAACTATACTGCAAGGCTACAGTAACCAAAACAACATGGTACTGTTACCAAAACAGAGATATAGACCAATGGAACAGAGCAGAGGCCTTAGAAATAACACCACACATCTACAACCATCTGATCTTTGATAAAGCTGACAAAAACAAGAAATGAGGAAAGGATTCTCTATTTAATAAATGGTTCTGGGAAAACTGGCTAGCTGAAACTTATAGAAAGCTGAAACTGGATCCCTTGCTTACACCTTATGCAAAAATTAATTCAAGATGGATTAAAGACTTAAATGTTAGACCTAAAACCATAAAAACCCTAGAAGAAAACCTAGGCAATACTATTCAGAACATAGGCATGGGCAAGGACTTCATGACAAAAACAGCAAAAGCAATGATAACAAAAGCCAAAATAAACAAATGGGATGTAATTAATCTAAAGAGCTTCTGCAGAGCAAAATAAACTACCATCAGAGTGAACAGGCAACCTACAGAATGGGAGAAAAGTTTTGCAATCTACCCATCTGACAGAGGGCTAACATCCCGAAGCTACAAAGAACTCAAACAAATTTACAAGAAAAAAAACAACCCCATCAAAAAGTGGGCAAAGAATATGAACAGGTATATCTCAAAAGAAGACATTTATGTGGTCAACAGACACATGAAAAAATGCTCATCATCACTGGTCATCAGAGAAATGCAAATCAAAACCACAATGAGACACCATCTCACACCAGTTAGAATGGCCATCATTAAAAAGTCAGGAAACAACAGATGCTGGAGGGGACGTGGAGAAATAGGAATGCTTTTACATTGTTGGTGGGAGTGTTAAACTAGTTAAACCATTGTGGAAGACAGTGTGGTGATTCCTAAAGGATCTAGAACTAGAAATACCATTTGATCTAGTGATCCTATTACTGGGTATATGCCCAAAATATTATAAATCATGCTATTATAAAGACACATGCACACGTATGTTTATTGTGGCACTATTCACAATAGCAAAGACTTGGAACCAACCCGAATGTCCATCAATGATAGACTGGATTAAGAAAATGAGGCACATATACACCATGGAATACTCTGCAGCCATAAAAAAGGATGAGTTCATGTCCTTTGCAGGGACATGGATGACACTGGAAACCATCATTGTGAGCAAACTATCACAAGGACAGAAAACCAGACACTGCGTGTTCTCACTCATAGATGGGAATTGAACAATGAGAACACTTGGACACAGGGTGTAGAACATCACACATGGGGGCCTGTCATGGGGTCGGGGGACAGGGGGAGGGATAGCATTAGGAGATATACCTAGTGCAAATGATGAGTTAATGGGTGCAGCAAACCAACATGGTACATGTATACCTATGTAACCGGCATGTTGTGCACATGTACCCTAGAACTTAAAGTATAATTAAAAAAAAAAAAAACATAAAAACAAAAAAAGTGAGTTATTTAATTCCGCATATATGTGAATATTCTAGTCACCTACTATTATTTTCTAGTTTTGTTCCACCATGATTGGAAAAGATACTTTATATTATTTTAATTTTCTTAAATTTGTTAAGACTTGTTTGTGAACTAACTTGTGATCTCTCATGGATAATGTTCCATGTTTGTTGGTGGTTCCGTATACGTCTGTTAGGACCAATTGGTTTATAGTGTTGGTCATGTCCTCTTGCTTTATTGATCTTTTGTTTCATTTTTCTATCCATTATCGAAAGTGGGGCATTGAAATCTCCTATTATTGTGTTGCTGTCTATTTCTCCCTTCAATTTTGTAAAAGTTTGCTTTATATATATATGGATACATACATATACACATATACATATGTATATATGCATATATATGTATCCATATATGTGTATACATACATGTATTTAAACTCTGATGTTAGGTGCATATATATTTATGAATAATATATATGATATATATTACATATTATATACTTTAAGTTATATATATATTATACTTTAAGTTTAGGGTACATGTGCACCACGTGCCGGTTTGTTACATAGGTAGACATGTGCCATGTTGGTTTGCTGCACCCATTTACCTAATTTACCATATGCCTAATTACCATATACCTAATATAAATTAGGTATATCTCCTAATGCTATCCCTCCCCATGCCGCCCTATCCCATGCCCATGACAGGCCCCCGTGTGTGATGTTCCCCACCCTGTGTCCAAGTATTGTCATATATAACACATGTATAACATATATAACACATAGATATGTTATATAACACATAGATATGTTATATATATAAAACTGTTATATATATATATGTATATATATTAAACGTTAAGTCCTGGTGAATTAACCATATTATCATTATATAGTACCTTTCTTTGTCTCTTGTGACAGTTTTGGAGTTAAACTCTATTTTGTCTGATATAAATATGACCACTGTCTCCCTCTTTAGGTTCCCATTTGCATAGAATTTCTATCTTTTCACTTTCAACCTGAGTCTATCCTGAGATCTAAAATCAGTCTCTTGTAGATAGCATAGTTAGATCTTGTTTTTTTTTTTTTTTTTTAATCCATTGAGCCCATCTATGTTTTTTTGTATGGAGTTAATCCATTTACACTTAAAAAGTTACTGATAGGGAAGGACTTACTGTTGTCATTTAGTGAATTGTTTTCTATATGTCTTGTAGCTTTCCTCTCCTGCTTTTCTCTCTTATAGCCTTCATTTGTGTCTCATTGATCTTTTTGTAGTGACCTGCTTTGATTCCCTTCTCCTTTCCATTTGTGTGTATTCTGTAGATATTTTCTTTGTGGGTCCTATTGCAATTATATAAAACATCTTAAAGTTATAATATTCTATTTTAGATTGATAACAGCTTAACTTCAGTTGCACACAAAAGTTGTCACCCTTTACAGCTCCACCCTCCAACTATGTTATTGATGTCAGAAATTATATCTTTATATATTGCATACCTACTTTTGTCTTTTAAATTCTATACAAGAAGTAAAAGTGGATTTATGCACCAAAATTACAATAATACAAGTTACTAATGTTTGTCTATTTATTTCCTTTACTGAAGAACTTTATTTTTTTTCCTTCCTTCCCTCCTTTCCTCCCTTCCTTCCTTCCTTTTTTCTTTTTCCTTTTTTTTTTTTTTTCTTTTTTGAGATAGGGTCTCACTCTGTTGCTCAGGCTGGAGTGCAGTGTACTGATCTCGGCTCACTGCAAGCCTCTGTATCCCGGGCTCAAACTTCATATTTTCATATGGCTTCATGTTGCTCTCTAGTGTCCTTTTATTTCAACTTTAAAGACTTCCTTAGCATTTCTTGTATTGTAGGTCGAGTGGTAGTGAGCTTACTCAGTTTGTTTATCTGGGAAAGTCTTAATTTCTTCTCCACTTTTGACAGTTTTGCCTGATGTAAAATTTTTGGTTGAGAGTTTTTTTTTCTTTTAATATTTTGAGTGTATCATCCTGTTGCCTTTTAGCCGGAATGGTTTCTACTTAAATTTACTCATGATTTTATAGAATCTCCATCATATATGATGAGTTGCCTTTCTCTTGCTGCTTTCAAGATTGTCTCTTTGAAAGTCACCAGTTTGATTATAATGTGTCTAAGTATGAATTTCTTTTCGTTTATTTTAGTTTTAGCTCATTGAGCTTCTTGAATTTACATGTGCATTTCACTCCTCCGATTTTAGAAGTTTTCGGCCATTATTTTTTCAAAAAAGCTCTGTGCCCCTTTATCTCTCTCTTTTCCTTTTTAAATTCCTGTAATCCATATGTTGGCCTGTTTAATGGTGTCTCATCAGTTTCTTATGCTCTCTTCACTTTTCTTCACCCTTCTATTTTGTTGCTCCTGTCTTGATGATTTCAAGTGACCCACCTTCAAGAAAGCTGATTCTTCTGCCTTATTAATCTCATGTTAAACCCCATTAGTGAATTTTTCAGTTTAGTTATTATATTAACAGCTTTAGAATTTCTGTTTGGTTTTTTCTTATAGTTTCTGTCTTTTTCATTGTATTCATGCCTGAATTTACTGATTTCATTTAGTTGGTCTCTCTGTATTCTTTTTAGCTCATTTAATATTTTAAGATAGTTGTTTTAAATTTCTATTAGGAAGTTTAGAGATTTGTATTTCTTTAGGGTTATTTCATGGAACCATTCATTTCTTGGATTGGGCCATGTTTTCCTCTTTTCTTTGTAGGATTTGTGATCTTTTATTGAGATTTGAACATTTAGAAATACAACTATACTTCACAGTCATTATGAGTCATAGGCTTTACTAGGGGAAAACTTGCATTGATCAGCTCTGGTGGAGGTTTGGGACCTCTCAAACCTTTTCTGACAATGTGTCTTCCCTGGGCTTATGTATTTGATTTTAAGTATCTTAATTTTCTTAATTGCTCGCTCTTGTTTCTTATCCAGAGCCCACAATCTCTTGCTTGCCTTGTCTGTCTGCTGTACTGAAGAAGCTCTGTTGAAAAGACAGGCTGCAGGGCTGGCCTCTGTCTTTTAGCCTTCCAGACTATCTGCCATTTCTGTCATGGCCCCAAGTCAGGGGAGAAAAAAACCAGTTTTTCAGGCAGCCTTCAGACAAGACAGAATTTTGGATGTATGGTCCACTCTTTTGTTTCTGTCCTGAGGGAGATTCTGGAGTGTGGGTGGTTTCCTTCCTATTGTACTGCACTATGCCAGGTAGGGGTAGGGCATGGGCATATAAAATGGCTTGAACTTTTTTGCCCTTTTTGGATGAAGTCCTTTCTTGGTTATGCATTGGCCTGGGTGCTGCATCTCTCAAGTGGTTTCTAAAGTTTTCAAAGAAGAGTATTCTAGTTCTTATGTTATTGTTAACTTAGTGTCTCCATGTGTAAACTGGAGCCTGGAGCTTCCTTATCTGCCATCTTCTTGACATCTCTCCCATCTTTGTTGATGTTTAAATCTGTATGTATATTGTTAAATGTGGATAATTATATACAGCAAATATTATTGTTGAATGTAGAAGCCAGATACATTATTTTATTATCTCTAATATTAATATGCATATAATATTTAACTTTTTCTTTTACTGAGTAAATTATAGACATTTTTTCATAGTATATTTATCTCAGCTTTCCTTGATGACCCAACTAGTTCTTAATGAACATGTCAACATATTTTCATTATATGTTTCTTCTCTTTTCCTTAGAGTTCTCTATATTATTATAAATATCATAACTCATAATTTTCTTTTATTGCATAGAAAGTCCTGCTTTTCTAACTGTTCTGTTTGGTGGATAAAGGGATAACAATGTTATCCATTAATTTGTACCAGGCATGAACAGTATATTTTTTGTCAATGAATGCTAATGGTTTTGTTTCTCATTATTTATATTATTAACAGTGCATTTACACAGAGACAAGGAGGTTCAAAAGAAAATAGTCTTATTATGTGTCAGAGGGAGGAGCTGAGCTCTAATCCTGGATATGTGCGTCAACTTTCTTATCTGTAGAAAGGATTTTTTTTTTCACTTAGCAAATTTTTGAGAATAAAATAAATGCATATGAAAATATTTTGAAACATAATACACTATACAAAGATTATTTTTTGTTTTCTTATCATTTTTTAATGGATATGCTACATCGTGTATTTTTCTTGGATTGAAACCTATAGCGTTATCTTTGATTTTATCAAAAGTATTCTGTGATTTTCACTTTTTATCTATATTCTGAATATGTAAACCATTGGAGCACAACTATGGCTCCTTTTAATTGTAAATTAATTTTTACAATCAGTTTTTACTGGCTGGGTGCAGTGGCTCATGCCTGTAATCCCAGCACTTTGGAAGGTCGAGGTGGGCAGACTGCTTGAGCCCAGGAGTTCCAGACCAGCCTGGGCAACATAGCCAAACGTCATCTCTACAAAAAATACAAAAATTCTCCTGGCATGGTGGCACATGCCTGTAGTACCAGCTACTCAGGAAGCTGAAGTAGGAGGATCACTGGCTCCTGGGAGGCAGAGGTTGCAGTGAGCCAAGATTGTGTCATTGCACTCCAACCTGGGTGACAGAGGGAAATCCTGTCTCAAAAAACAAACAAACAAACAAACAAACAAACAAACAAAAAACACTGCATCTTAATTTATACTCTTGGTATAAATCACAGTGATAGTCTAGATCTAATTATACTTTTTGATTCATTATAGACTGACACCTTTTTCCTGGAGGCTGTGCACCTTGGAGATTTGTGTAAGATTGTGATAGGCCATGATGGACTTGGCCCAGGTAAGGCTCTTCCACAGAGAGTTCACGAAGGTTTGATTTCACTCTGTTTTTGTGAAACTCTGTTCAAATCTAGAAAATACTGTGGAAAATTGGTAGAAAATGGATCTCTATGTATTGACTATGTGAAATCAAAATATTGTCTCCAAATACCGTTTAAAATTTAACTAGATGTATTTTTCTTCAAAATGACATAGGGGATAATCTACGATGGGCCTAAATGCTAGAAAGAATAATTTAAAAAAATAGAAGAGACTGGGGATTTATATGTTGTGACATGTGGCGGCATTCCAGCATGCTAGTGATGGAGGCAGCAGTCATATCTCCTGGCGGTGATATTCCTTGAAGGCTACTGATTGTCCAACAGTGGCATGTTAAGGAGACTGTCATGGCAGTGACGTCTCAGCTGTTTTCAGCTGCCACTTTATTCATGCTTTTCCTCAGTCTTCTCATCAACTCTGTGAGATGACTCACATCTTCCCAATAAATTTATTTTCTGCTACTGTGTAAAACAATTATAAGATAAACAAAATCCATTTAACAAAAGACGACTACTAAAGGGCACATAACAAAACAAAAAAAGAAAAAGGAAAAAAACCCAAATGCATCAAACAAGGTGATAAACTTTCTTACTAAAATGTGTCAAATTATAATTTTCAAAGTAAGAACAAGATTGTTATACAAATACAGAATAGACAATGTGTTTAGATAATTAATGAAGGAATTAGGAGGCTGACAAAGCTGGTTGAAAGGAGGTTGCAAGAAACTAAAAAATATGTACATATAATCCATGAAAAAAATAATTATGAATAAGATTAATAAAAAATATGACCAATGTTCTATAGACAATACAAATATACTTTGGAGGTTGTCTTCTCTCTCAGACAAAATATATCTATATTTTGAACAGATGTAAGTTATTTGCATATTATTTTTTGTCAGTTGATAGCTAATTTTACAGAGTCTAGGCCTGAATCCATAGTAGATATTAAATCAAATAATGTCACACTCCCACAGTGAGTCAAATGATTCTCAGACAAGCTTGTTGGTGTTCTACTACAATATTGAAAGGACATATGTCATCTTTTAGCCTTATTTCTGAGTTTCTGTTAATTTTTCTAAACAGAAATAAAGGCAAAAATTTTCAACCTAAAAAATCTCCGTGTCCAACTATATGCTCTATGAAAGAGACACTTGAAATAAATGACCTAGTAATATTAAAAATAAAAGTTTAGGCAATGATGTATCAGAAATATGTAAATAAAAGAAACAATCTTAGTTATAACCTTATTGTAAGATAAAGTAAAATTCAAGACAACAAGCATGAAAAGTTACAAGAAGGGTAATTTTTTGATGAAGTTTATAATTCACAACGAGATTATAAGAGTCATGAGCCTTTATTCCATTGATAATATGGCAAATAAATAAAGTAAAATACTCTTGGATAGTCAAGAAGAAATGAAAAGAAGATAGGATAGAATTTTATCATATGTCTCAGATTTTGGTAGGTTAGTTGGATACTTAAGTTACTCTCCTCAGATGTTTGTACTTTGTAGATAGGGAAACACTTTAATTTCAAAACTTCATGAAACATTTTTATAATTTGACTCAGATATTAGGCCAAAAAGAAAATCTCATTAAATTTCTCCAAACAAGCCACATTCTCTGCTACAATTTAGTAAAACAAAAATTTAATTAAAAGGGTGAAAGTAAAAAAAAAAAAAGTCATTTAAGGTGTTTCAGTCCTCTTCATGACTTTGGGCCAAAGCGAAAATCAGAACTATAAGTACAGTCTAACAGAATGTTATGATGGTGTTTTTTTCTGTCTCATTTTCTGCTGAGGTCTCAAAAGACTAGAATAAAATAATAGAAGCAAGATCTCACCATCTGTCTTACTTAGTTTGAGGCTGCTGTAACAAAATACCTTAGACTGGGCAATTTATAAAGAACACAAATTTATTCTTATACTTCTGGAGGCTGAGAAGTCTAAGATCAAAGTGCTGGCATTTGGTGTCTTGGGAGGGGCTTCTTGCTTTGTCCTCCCATGGTGGAAGGGCAAAAAGGCTTAGCTAGTTCCCTGAAGTCCTTTTATGAGGGCACTAATCCCACTCATGAGGGCCCTCATGACTTAATCACATCCTAAGGGCTCCACCTCTTAATGTTATCACATTGGATCTTAGGTTCCAATAGATGAATTTTAGGGGGACACGTGCACTTAGACCTATCCCAGCACCATCCTAAATGTAGGCACAAGGCTACATATTCAGGACTTATGAAGGAAGGGACAGGCAAGTTATGGGTTCACCACTGAGTATGAAAGCTACAAGTTTTCATTGCAGTAGGTTGGCTGTTGCTTTGATACCTATACACCAACTGCCAGTAATAGGAGGGGGTAGAAGGGGCTTTTCCGTTGTGAAGAAACCACTTGAAGAACATGTGCCATCTAGAATTTGTTACATGACCCTCACTTGAATAAAAATCTGCAGGCTTCCTCAGTTGCCTTTGGCCACGAAGAAAGGGCAGTCTGGAGAACAGTCGGAGTAGAATTGTAGGCAGATAATCGGAGAAGATAGTAAGACAAATGATTCCAGCTCCAAATACCTACTCACCAACATACATATGTAAAAAATGCTGGTTAATAAGACTTCTAGATTCTTTCCTCTCCCTAATCCGTGCAGGAACAGCCTAGCTTTCTTCAGGAACCCATCTTTTCTAGTTTTCTAAATCCAGTTCTGGTTCTTTCTTATGGGAAAAACATGACAAAAATGTAGACAATATATTTTTACATTAACAATTTAAAAACTAACTTATTAGCTTACAAAGTATTGTTAAAATTAATGTATCATTACCTCTAAGAGTTTTCTTTACAGCCTCCCCAGAAGCTCTTAAAACTCAGTTTAGAATTCTGGTAACATTTTATTTTTCCTTAAAGGAAACAAGTTATTCTTTTTTGGGAGATAGCATTTAAAAATGAAATTAAATAACATTTTGGAGATTTTGTTTCAGGTAAAGGAAACAGCATATGTAAGGGTATAGAATTATGCATATGAATCATCTATGGCAGTGGTTTTCAAAGTGTGGTTCCTGGGCCATCAGCATTGCTTGCGAAAATTGTTGAAGATTCAATGCTTGGGATCTTATCTAGGATGACCAGCCATCCTGGTTTGCCTGTGGCTATTCTGGTTTACCTATGGCTGTCCTGGTTTTAGCACTGAAAATCCTGCATCCTGGGAAACCCCTCTGTCCTGGGCAAACTGGGACATTTGATCACTGTAGGCTGCCTGTGCTGGGCCTACTGAATTAGAAACTGTAGAACTCAGTAGTCTGTGTTTTTGTAATCCCTCCTGGTGATTCAGATGCATGCTAAGTTTGGGAACCACTGGTCTAGGGAACTGTGAGGAGTTTAACACGACTCAATAATGAGAGTATGTGATGAGGGATGAAGCTGAAGAGTAAGCTGAAGGGTCTTGTATGCTGTGTTAAAAAGTTTTATTTGGCTGAGAACAGTGGCTTATGCCTATAATTCCAGCATGTTGCGAGGCTGAGGTGTGAGGATCGCTTGAGGCCAGGAGTTCAAGACCAGCCTGGGCAACATACGAGACCCCATCTCTACAAAAATATTTAAAAATTAGCTGGGCATGGTGGCACACACCTGGAATCCCAGCTACTTGAGAGGCTGAGGCTGGAAGGTTGCTTGAGTTCAAGAGTTCAAGGCTACAGTGAACTGTGATTGCACTACTGCACTCCAGCCTGGGTAACAGAGTGAGCCTCTGTCTCTAAATATATACAAATAAAAAATAAAAGAAAAAAAATAAATTTTATCTTATAGCTGATGAGTATACACTCACCAACTCAATAATTTTAATTAGAGTAGAATATATTTTGAGCTGGATCTTTGCATAGACAAAACAACTATGACTAATTAAAATATTTTATGTGTAAGTAAAAATGATTTTAACTAACTCTAGTTTGCAAATTAATATGAAATTAAACATTTAAAAAGAAATGTCTACCTTTATGTATACCAGTTGAGTCTATGTGCTTGGACAGAATTTCTGAATGGTTACTCATTTTTAGTCTATCAAAACATATGTATTTTATGCAGACTTTGTTTAAATTTGAACTTTAAAAACTTCCTGGAAATAGAAAGTGTTGGTAACTCATCAAGTATATATTATTTGGAACATGTTAGGTTTGGGATTATGAATGCAGTTTATGAAATTAAAAGCAGCTACAGAATTGTTCTATTTTCAATTGTTTGGAAAAGCACACTGAAATAGATATCATAAAGTATAAAGCCTTAAAATAATGCTTTGCTTTTGTTATATGTACAAGAAATACATTCCTTACAGTTTACTTCTGTTATACTTTGCTTTATTTGAAGTACTAAAGCTTTATATTGTGCAAGGCCTTTATGTATATTTGGAAGTTAGAACTTGTTTCTCAAAACTTGAAATAATATTGGACCATATTTATTCATGTTACATTTTCGTTCTTTAATTTGTGTTTAGGAAATGGCTGGTTTCTTGATGATGTTGTTATCAAGGATCCCACAACAAATTACGAATATGCGTTCTTCTGTCACAGGTTTGTAGGTGTACTTTTACATTGAAAAAATCCATTCCAAGTTTATGCATTGAGAACTGGGTAGCTTATTTAGTTGTTCCTAGTCACTGAGGCTTTGTTGGTTAACTTCTGTGAACATTAACCTTAGAGGCTCTTTATGCTATTGAGAAAGACATTTATTATGTTTATCATCATTCCTAATGATACAAATTTAATATTTAATGGTAAATTAAGATAGATTTTTAAAAATATGACTTCTCTGTTCATATCAGAAAGAAAAATGAAAGTCTCTGACAAGAAAACATATTCCCTTTGGACTAGGTCCCAAATTCGGTTCAAAAATAATAAATGTACACAGTGTTTCACGTAGCTTTTTATACAAAGATGATAGTAGCTTACTCACTGTCAATGGACCTTGATTTTTGAGTTATTTTCCCAGCAGTGGTGATTAGTTTGCTTTGGTGATAGATTTGCTTTTTTTTTTTTTTTTGACATTGTCCTGCCTCTTTTCCTATGGAACCCATAATAACCATTTATGAAATAACTGATCAGAGTTTAAACTATAGTTAGTGATCAAAGGACAGGATAAATTGATCCAGTGACTATAACATCTATGATTTTGACAGTTAGCAGACCGATTGAGTTACTCACCTGTGTATTAGGCAAAAACATATTTTAGCCTTTCCAGATAGTAACTGCTTCTTCTACCTCCCTTGCAGTCTTGTAGTCATTTTAGGATTTTCTTTCCCATTCTGTACTGCTCTGCCTTTGAGAGCCAGATGGTCACGTCTTTTCCAATTCCTGCTATCTTGTATTTCTGACTTGGGAAGATAATTGCCAATGGTTAATGTAAATACAAAGTCTGAAAATAATCGATGCACTTTTCTTTTCACAGATGGCTAGATCAGGGGGAAGATGATTGTAAAATTGTCAGAGAACTGTATGCCAGGGATAACAGTATCTTCTTTGCAAGTAGGTGTCATGTATACACATTTCCTGGAAAACTATATTTTATGATGGCTGGAGAAAGCATGACACTCTGAAATTAATGACCCTCTCTTTCCTTTATCTTCTCAGGGCAGAAGCTGGACCTTAAAAGAAAAGAAACAGTAAGTTTTTTGGGGGCTTTAAGATTATTTCATATAAACAATGTTCAAATGACTATTTGATGTGTTAAAACAAAACAGCCTATAGTGTCTAGTAAGTACTGTTTCTTAGCAATTTCTTTTCTTTGTTTCTTCTCATACTGGTGTTTTTGTTTGTTTTGTTTTGTTTTTCTTTTTAGTGGACTGCAGAAAGCTGGAAGTTTACAAAAGGAAATACTCTTCAGTTCTATAACAAGCTGACTGGAGGGTTTGTCCGTCTGCATCCAGATGGCACAGTTGATGCCATTGGAGAGAAGACAGACAAATATGGTAAAACCATCGTACAAAGCTTGTGGTGCTGGACAGTTCTGGGAGTTAAAGGAATGTAGATTTCTAGACACTGTTTAATTTATAGTATTGTTCTTTTTACAGATAGCTTTACACAAGTGTTAGGCCATTTAAATAATTTACTCTCTGCATTAATAAAAATGATAAATAGATGACAGGCTTTAAATCTGGACACTGTGAAAAATATGTATATTTGGCATTAATTAATTGAAGAATAAAATGTAGGCAGTTACCAAAACACCATGTTAAATAATTTGAGGGCTAGAGGAAATAACTGAAATATTATTCTAAATTTCAGACATTCATAATCTAATGAAGAAGACAAATACAACAATTCTAATAATTGTTATTTGTAGCTAGTGTCTAATAAATGTACAAAGGAAAACAAGGCAAGGAAAAACTAGATTTGATGTTTAATATCTGCATGTCATGAAGCTATAACCATGAGAATTAACAAAAGAGTAAACTGATGATGGTAGATGTTTGACTATAAACCCAAACCTCCAACTCTTTTTGAATTTGGGCCTTTATTATTTAAACCATATTTGCCTGTTACACCTATGAATTTAACTGTACTTTACTATGCTGGAAACTGTGCCGTTCAGTCTCGAGGATGTGCTGGAGCTACTAACCTACAGCATGTCTCCAAATGTAACCTCTTCTGCCTCGTATTTGAGATCCTAGGGAACAACCAGTTTTCTCCTGTATGAAAATAAGCATCTGTCTAAAAATACTTCCTAGGAGCTTCTGTTCCAAAATTATTCTTTAGACATTTTCCTTACCTCGGCAAAAATTAGTTCCCACTTGAGATTACTTATCCACTTACATCAGTCAAAGTGGCCCTTCATCCTATTCCCTGGGTTCTCTGCTGCCACTGTTGTTATTCTTTTTCTTTATTAGTATCTCTTATTTGCAGATATGGCCACAAAAATATCTCCCATTGTTAAATCAGAAACTGTGAAGGATCTAAATTGTACCTCACTTGTAGGAAACCACTGGGTCAGAGACCAAGACCATTTATTTCTCACATCAAGTGCACCAGCCAGAGCAGTTTCTTGTGTTGGGTTCCCTGAACTCCAGTCCTGCAGTATCACGATGTGAGGTCCCAATGGTACCAGCACACGCAGTCAGGTACATTAAAAGAGAGAAATTTGCAAATTAGGAAACTATGATCTTATATTTTCTATTTTTATTTTTTGTGCATAAATACATATAATCAACTTTTAAGTTCCAGGGTACATGTGCAGGTTTGTTACACAGGTAAACTTGTGCCATGGTAGTTTGCTATACAGATCAACCCTTCACCTAGTTATTAAGCCCAGCATCCATTAGCTATTCTTCCTGATGCTGTCCCTCCCCTGGACCCCCACCCCCTGATGTGTCCATTTGTTCTCATCATTCAGCTCCCACTTATAAGTGAGAACATGCAGTGTTTGGTTTTCTGTTCCTGGATTAGTTTGCTGAGGATAATGGCTTCTAGCTCCATCCTTGTCCCTGCAAAAGACATGATCTCATTTCTTTTTATGCTGCATAGTATTCCATGGTAGTTATGTACCACATTTTCTTTATCCAGTCTGTCATTGATGGGCATTTGGGTTGATTCCATGTCTTTGTTATTGTGAATAGTGCTGTAGTGAATGTACACAGGCATGTATCTTTATAATAGCATGATTTATATTACTTTGGGTATATACCCAGTAATGGAATTGCTGGGCCAAATGGTGTTTCTGCTTCTAGATCTTTGAGGAATTACCACACTGCCTTCCACATGGTTGAACTAACTTACATTCCCACCAGCAGTGTAAAAGCATTCCTTTTTCTCTGCAATCTCACCAGCATCTGTTGTTTCTTGACTTTTATTCCCCTTTTTAAAAATTTAATTTTTTTTTTTTTTTTTTACTCTGAGTTCTGGGATACTTGTGCAGAATGTGCAGGTTTGTTACATAGGTATACATGTGCCTTGGTGGTTTGCTGCACCTATCAACCCATCACCTAGGTTTTTAGTGGGAACATAAATTAGTTCAACCATTGTGGAAATCAGTATGGCAATTCCTCAAGGATCTAGAACCAGAAATACCATTTTACCCAGCAATCCCATTACCAAGTATATACCCACAGGAATATAAATCATTCGATTATAAAGACACATACACACGTATGTTTATTGCAGCACTATTCACAGTAGCAAAGTCATTGACTTTTTAATAATCTCCATTCTGACTGGCGTGAGATGGTATCTCATTGTGGTTTTGATTTATATTTCTCTAATTTACATTTCTCTAACGGGTTTTTTTCTTGTAAAATTTTTAAAGTTCCTTATAAATTCTAGACATTAGACCTTTGTCAGATGGATAGATTGCAGAATTTTTCTCCCATTCTCTAGGCTGTCTGTTCACTCTGATGATAGTTTCTTTTACTGTACAGAAGCTCTTTAGTTTAATTAGATCCCATTTGTCGATTTTTTCTTTTGTTGCAATTGCTTTTGGTGTTTTCATCATGAAATCTTTGCCCCTGCCTAAGTTCTGAATGTTATTGCCTAGATTTTCTTCTAGGGTTTTTATTGTTTTGGGTTTTACATTTGAGTCTTTAATCCATCTTGAGTTAATTTTTGTATAAGGTATAAGGAAGGGATCCAGTTTCCATTTTCTGCATATGGCTCGTCAGTTTTCCCAACATCATTTATTAAATAGGCAGTCCTTTTTCCATCGCTTGTTTTTGTGAGGTTTGTCAAAGATCAGTTGGCTGTAGATATGTGGCATTATTTCTGAGGCCTCTGTTCTGTTTCATTGGTCTATATATATCTGTACCAGTACCCTGCCGTTTTGGTTACTGTAGCCTTTTAGTATAGTTTGAAGTCAGGTAGCATGATGCCTTCAGCTTTGTTCTTTTTGTTTAGAATTGTCTTTGCTATATGGGCTTGTTTTTGGTTCCATATGAATTTTAACATAGCTTTTGTTCTAATTCTGTGAAGAATGTCAGTGGTGATTTAATAGTAATGACATTGGCTCTATAAATTACTTTGGGCAGTATGGCCATTTTCGTGATATTGATTCTTCCTCTCCATAAGCATGGACTGTTTCTCTATTTGTTTGTGTTCTCTCTGATTGCCTTGAGCAGTGGTTTGCAGTTCTCCTTGAAGAGGTCCTTCACATCCCTTGTAAGTTGGATTCCTAGGTAGTTTATTCTCATTGTAGCAATAGTGAATGGGAGTTCATTCATGATTTGGCTCTCCGCATGCTTGTTGTTGGTATATATGAATGCTTATGATTTTTGCACATTGATTTTGTATCCTGAGACTTTAAAGTTGCTTACTAGTTTAAGAAGCTTTTGGGCTGAGACAATGGGATTTTCTAGATATAGGGTTATGCCATCTGCAAACAAGGATAATTTGACTTCCTCTCTTCCTATTTGAATACGCTTTATTTCTTCCTCTTACTGTTAGCCCTGGCCAGGACTTCCAACGCTATGTTAAATAGGAGTCGTGAGAGAGGGCATCCTTATCTTATGCCTGCTTTCAGAGGGAATGCTTCCAGCTTTTGCTCATTCAGTACGATAGTGGCTGTGGGTTTGTCATATATGGCTCTTATTATTTTGAGGTATGCTTCTTCAATACCTAGTTGATTGAGAGGTTTCTTTATTTTTTTGACATGAAAGGATGTTGAATTTTACCAAAGGTCTTTTCTGTGTCTATTGAGATAATCCTGTGGTTTTTGTCTTTAGTTCTGTTTATGTGATGAATTACATTTATTGATTTGCGTATGTTGAATCAACCTTGTATCCCAGGGTTGAAGCCAACTTGATGGTGATGGATAAACTTTTTGATGTGCTGTTGTATCTGTTTGCCAGTATTTTATTGAGGATTTTTGCATCTATGTTCATTGGGGATATTGACCTGAAGTTTTCTTTTTTTGTTGTATCTCTACCAGGTTCTGGTATCAGGATGATGCTGGCCTCATAAAATGAGTTAGGGAGGAGTCTCTGCTTTTCAGTTGTTTGGAATAGTTTCAGTAGGAATGGTACCAGGTCCTCTTTGTACCTCTGGTAGAATTCAGCTGTAAATCTTTCTGGTCGTAGGCTTTTTTTTACTGCCTCAATTTCAGAACTCATTATTGATCTATTTTGGGATTCAGTTTCTTCTTGGTTCACTCATGGGAGGGTGTATGCATCCAGGAATTTATCAATTTCTTCTAGATTTTCTACTTTATGTACATAGAGGTGTATATAGTATTCTCTGATGGCTGTTCGTATTTCTGTGGGGTCAGTGGTGATATTTCCTTTATCATTTCTGATTGTGTCCATTTGATTCTTTTTTCTTCTTTATTAGTCTAACTAGTGGTTTATTTCACTTTTTAAGTTTTGAGGTACATATGCAGGATGTGCAGGTATATATACACAATGGAATGCTGTGGAGTCCTAAAAAGGAATGAGATCATGCCGTTTACAGGGACATGGATGAAACTGGAAGCCAATATTCTCAGCAAACTAACACAGGAACAGAAAACAAAACACTCCATGTTCTCACTTATAAGTGGGAGCTGAACATGAGAACACATGGACACAGGGAGGGGAACAACACTTACTGTGGCTTGTTGTGGGAGGGCAGAAGTGGGAGAGCATTAGGGAAAAGAGCTGATGCATGCTGGGCTTAATACCTAGGTGATGGGTTGACAGGTGCAGCAGTCTATTTTATTATTATTTATTTTTTTCAAAAAACCAGCTCCTGTATTTGTTGATTTTTTGAAGGGTTTTTTATGTCTCTGTCTCCTTCAGTTCAGCTCTGATATTAGTTATTTCTTATCTTCTGCTAGCTTTGGAGTTTATTTGCTCTTGGTTCTCTAGTTCCTTTAGTTGTGATGTTAGGTTGTTGATTTGAGATCTAACGTTTTGATGAGGGCATTTAGTGCTATAAATTTCCCTCTTAATACTGCTTTAGCTGTGTCCCAGAGTTCTGGTATGCTGTCTCTTTGTTCTCACTAGTTTCAAAGAACTTCTTGATTTCTGCCTTAATTTCATTATTTACCCAGGATTCATTCAGGAGCAGGTCATTCCATTTCCATGTAGTTGTGTGGTTTTGAGTGAATTTCTAAATTTTGAGTTCTAATTTGATTGCACTGTGATCTGAGAGACTGTTATGATTTCAGTTCTTTTGCATTTGCTGAGGAGTGGAAACTCTGATCTTATATAGGGCTGTCCATCCTTCCTTCTAGAGAATGAGCCAGAGAATGAATTTGAATGCAGCACAAATTCATAAACTTTCTTAAAACATTATGAGATTTTTTTTTTCTTTTCTATCCTTAGTGTTAGTGTGTTTTATGTGTGGCCCAAGATAATTCTTCCAATGTGGCCTGGGAAAGCCAAAAGATTGGACACCCCTGTTCTCGGTGTTATGACTAATTGAATGCAGCTGATTCAACACTTGAACTTCTAAGGTCTGCATCTTCTATCCTCACTTTTTGAATTAATCCTTCTTGGAACCCAGCCCTCAGGTAGAAAGGAAACCAGGCAGCCATGCAGAGAGGTCCTTCAGGAAAGAACTGGCCCTGAAAGCCCCAGCTGAATCTCCAACAAGCAACCATCACCAACCGCTAGCATGTGAGCCTCTGTGTGGATCAAACTAACTGATAGATGATGCAAACAGAAAAACTTTTTACCCTTCAGTGTTTCTAGCATCTTAATATGCTAGTCCTGCCATATACAAAGCAGAATGAGAAGTTCCAAAAAAGGCAGGTGGAGAATAATATGAGTAATTTTCCTCAGTGTAACTGACATTTTTGCAACAGGAGGTCTTTTATGTGTGATAATTACTTGCAGGATTATTTCCTGATGTTATGCTTAGTGTCCCATAAATTCACACTAATGAATCAGTTTTCACATGCCTGGAAAGTGTTTTGATGAACAATGCTAACCTGTAGACATCTTTTCAAGAAAATATTTTAAGACTATCTCCCTGAGATATTTTGACTTATAATTTTCACTCCAGAAAACAATGTTGTTTTTTTTTTGTTTTTTTGTTTTTTGCCACCATGAGCCAATATTTCTATTTAGTTATTCAGCTGCTTGTGAATTTAGTTTTTTCCATACTTAGAGAGTTAGAGTGCTCATTTCTGAGTTCTGCTGAACCACTTCTTGGCAATACTAGGCCTAAAAGTAGACACATAACACGATAAGTTCTTTGAAATGCCACAGGGAACTTCATTATATGATAATAAACTCTTTAGGTACTAGAAACAATACTGTAGCCAACATTGACAATGGCAGTCACAAACAAGTGTTGTCTCTGTTGTGGGATCTTATCACTAAAAGGAAGGACCAGACAACTAAAGCTATTCAGTTTTTAACAATGAACCCTTAATGGCTACTTCTATGTCAGGGCTAGTTTCACAAACTTTACATCCCTTGAAATGTCAAAATATTTACTATAAAATACAGATTCATATAGTTTTTTTCATTTTATCATAACCTTTCAAGAGAAAAATTTATAATCTGGATTTGGATATAATTGATTTATGCTACTAAAAGATTTTTAAATATTTAAAATATATTACACAACTGGAAGTTTTCCTCTGTCCTAGATTATCTCCATATTGATTTATGTAAATAATTTTACCAGGTTTTGAGTGTGGATTTTTTGCTTTTTGTTTTTGGAGTGTTTATTCATGCCATGTCAGACTATTGCATATGGAAAAGATAATTGCATTTTTCTTTTTTAATTATTAAAAATAATCTTTTGTATTACTCAATTCCTAGAAAGAATCAGGAAAGAAAAAGTCTAAAAAGCAGTGGTTTGAAGAAGAACAGGAAGGCTGCAACAGAGCATTTTGTGTAGGTTAATGAAGGTTATTAGTTAAGCTACTTCTTCTGCCCTAGTAGTCACTGACTGGACATGCCTCTGCATAATCCTGTTTTTTTTAAAACATATTTTTTTACTATACTTTAATTTCTGGGATACACGTGCATAACATGCAGGTTTGTTACATAGGTATACACATGCTATAGTGGTTTGCTGCACCCATCAACCCATCATCTACATTAGATATTTCTCCTAATGCTATACTTCCCCAAGCCCTCCATCCCCCGACAGGCCCCAGTTTGTGATGTTCCCCTCACTGTGTCCATGTGTTCTCATTGTTCAACTCCCACTTATGAGTGAAAACATGCATTGTTTGGTTTTCTCTTCTTGTGTTACTTTGCTGAGAATGATGCTTTCCAGTTTCATCCATGTCCCTGCAAATGACATGAACTCATCCTTTTTTATGGCTGCATAGTATTCCATGGTGTATATACACCACATTTTCTTTATCAAGTCTATCACTGATGGGTATTTGTGTTGGTTCCAAGTCTTTGCTATTGTGAACAGTGCTGCAATAAACATATGTGTGCATGTGTCTTTATAGTAGAATGATTTATAATCCTTTGGGTATATACCTAGTAATGGGATTCCTAGGTCAAATGATATTTCTGGTTCTAGATCATTGTGGACTGTCTTCCACAATGGTTGAACTAATTTACACTCCCACCAACAGTGTAAAAGCATTCCTATTTCTCCACATCCTCTCCAGCATCTGTTGTTTCCTGACTTTTTAATGATTGCCATTCTAACTAGCCAGAGGTGGTATCTCATTGTACTTTTGATTTGCATTTCTCTGATGACCAGTGATGATGAGCTTTTTTTCATATGTTTGTTGGCCGCATAAATGTCTTCTTTTGAGAAGTGTCGGTTCATATCCTTTGCCCATTTTTTGATGGGGTTATTTGTTTGTTTCTTATAAATTTGTTCAAATTCTTTGTAGATTCTGGATATTAGACCTTTGTTAGATGGATAGATTGCAAAAATTTTCTCCCATTCTATAGGTTGCCTGTTTAATGATAGTTTCTTTTGCTGTGCAGAAGCTCTTTAGCTTAATTTGATCCCATTTGTCAGTTTTTTCGTTTGTTGCCATTGCTTTTGGTGTTTTAGTCATGAAGTCTTTGTCCATCCTTATGTCCTGAATGGTATTGCCTAGGTTTTCTTCTAGGGTTTTTATAGTTTTAGGTCTTATGTTTAAGTCTTTAAACCATCTTGAGTTAATTTTTGTATAAGGTATAAGGAAGGGTTCCAGTTTCATTTTTCTGCATATAGCTAGCCAGTTTTCCCAATGCCATTTATTAAATAGGGAATCCTTTCCTCATTGCTTGTTTTTGTCAGATTCGTCAAAGATCAGATGGCTATGGATGTGTGGTGTTATTTCTGAGGCCTCTGTTCTGTTCCATTGGTCTATATGTCTGTTTTGGTACCAGTATCATGCTGTTTTGGTTACTGTAGCCTTGTAGTATAGTTTGAAGTCAGGTAGCATGATGCCTCCAGCTTTGTTCTTTTTGTTTATGATTGTCTTGGCTATACGGGCTCTTTTTTGGTTCCATATGAAATTTAAAGTAGTTTTTTCTAATTCTGTGATGAAAATCAGTGGTAGCTTGATGGGGATAGCATTGAATCTATAAATTACTTTGGGCAGTATGGCCATTTTCACAATATTGATTCTTCCTATCCATGAGCATGGAATGTTCTTCCATTTGTTTGTGTTCTCTCTTATTTCCTTGAGCAGTGGTTTGTAGTTCTCCTTGAAGAGGTCCTTCACATCCCTTGTAAGTGGTATTCCTAGGTATTTTATTCTCTTTGAAGCAATTGTGAATGGGTGTTCACTCATGATTTGGCTCTCTGTTTGTCTATTATTAGTGTCTTTGAATGCTTGTGATGTTTGCACATTGATTTTGTATCCTGAGATTGTGCTGAAGTTGCTTATCAGCTTAAGGAGCTTTTGGGCTGAGACGATGGGGTTTTCTAAATATATAATCATGTCATCTGCAAACAGAGAGAATTTGACGTCCTCTCTTCCTATTTGAATACCCTTTATTTTTTTAACTTGCCTGATTGCCCTGGCCAGAACTTCCAACACTATGTTGAATAGGAGTGGTGAGAGAGGGCATCCTTATCTTGTGCCTGTTTTCAAAGGGAATGATTCCAGTTTTTGCCTATTCAGTATGATATTGGCTGTGAGTTTGTCATAAATAGCTCTTATTATTTTGAAATACGTTCCATCAGTACCTAGTTTATTGAGAGTTTTTAGCATGAAGGGATGTTGACTTTTGTCAAAGGCCTTTTCTGCATCTATTGAGATAATCATGTGTTTTTTGTCATTGTTTCTTTTATGTGATGGATTACATTTATTTATTTGCATCTGTTGAACCAGCCTTGTATCCCAGGGATGAAGGTGACTTGATCATGGTGGATAAGTTTTTGATTTGCTTCAGGATTCAGTTTACCAGTATTTTATTGAGGATTTTCATGTCAATGTTCATCAGGGACATTGGCCTGAAATTTTTTTGTGTGTGTGTCTCTGCCAAGTTTTGGTATCAGGATGATGCTGGCTTCATAAAATGAGTTAGGGAGGATTCCTTCTTTTTCTATTGATTGGAATAGTTTCAGAAGGAATGGTACCAGCTCTTCTTTGCACCTCTGGTAGAATTCAGCTGTGAATCCATCTTCTCCTGATTTTTTTTTTTTTTTTTTTTGGCTGGTAGGCTATTAATTACTGCCTCAATATCAGAACTTGTTATTGGTCTATTCAAGGATTTGACTTCTTCCTGTTTTAGTTCTGGGAGGGTGTATGTGTCCAGGAATTTATCCATTTCTTGTAGATTTTCTAGTTTATTTGTGTAGGGGTGTTTATAGTATTCTCGGATGGTAGTTTGTATTTATGTGGGATCAGTGGTGATCTCCCCTTTATCCTTTTTTATTGTGTCTATTTGATTCTTCTCTCTTTTCTTCTTTATTAGTCTGGCTAGTGATCTATCTATTTTGTTGATCTTTTCAAAAAACCAGCTCTTGGATTCATTGGTTTTTTTTGAAGTGTTTTTCATGTCTCTATCTCCTTCAGCTCTGCTCTAATCTTAGTTATTTCTTGCCTTCTGCTAGCTTTTGAAGTTGTTTGCTCTTGCTTCTCTAGTTCTTTTAATTGTGATGTTAGACTGTTGAGTTTAGATCTTTCCTGCTTTCTTCTCTGGGCATTTAATGCTATAAATTTCCCTCTAAATACTGTTTTAGCTGTGTCCCAGAGATTATGTTATGTTGTGTCTTTGTTCTCATTGGTTTCAAAGAACTTAACTTATTTCTGCCTTGATTTCATTTTTTACCCAATAGTCATTCAGGAGCAGGTTGTTCAGTTTCTATGTATTGTGTGGTTTTGAGTGAGTTTCTTAATCCTGAGTTCTAATTTGATTGCTCTGTGGTCTGAGAGATTGATTGTTATGATTTCCATTCTTTTGCATTTGCTGGGAATGTTTTACTTCCAATTATGTGGTCAGTTTTAGAATTAGTGTGATGTGGTGCTGAGAAGAATGTATAGTCTGTTGATTTGGGGTGGAGAGTTCTGTTGATGTCTATTAGGTCCGCTTGTTCTAGAGCTGAGTTCAAATCCTGAATATCCTTGTTAAGTTTGTGTCTCATTGATCTGTCTAATATTGACAGTGGAGTGTTAAAGTCTCCCACTGTTATTGTGTGGGAGTCTAAGTCTCTTTGTAGGTCTCTAAGTACTTGTTTTATGAATCTGGGTGCTCCAGTATTGAGTGCATGTATATTTAGGATAGTTTTCTCTTCTTGTTGCATTGATCCCTTTACCATTATGTAATGCCCTTTTTGTCTTTTTTGATCTTTGTTGGTTTAAAGTTGTTTTATCAGAGGCTAGGATTGCAACCCCTGCTTTTCTTTTTGCTTTCCATTTGCTTGGTAAATATTTCTCCATGCTATTATTTTGAGTCTGTGTGTGTCTTTGCACATGAGATGGGTCTCCTGAATACAGCACACTGATGGGTCCTGACTCTTTATCTAGTTTGCCAGTCTGAGTCTTTTAATTGGGGCATTTAGCCCATTTACATTTAAGTTAATATTGTTATGTGTGAATTTGATTCTGTCATTATGATGCTAGCTGCTTATTTTGACCATTAGTTGATGCAGTTTTTTCATAGTACCGATGGTCTTTAGAATGTGGTATGTTTTTGCAGTGACTTGTACCAGTTTTTCCTTTCCATTTTTAGTGCTTCCTTCAGGAGCTCTGGTAAAGCAGACCTGGTGGTAACAAAATCTCTCTGCATATGCTTGTCCGTAAAGGATTTTATTTCTCCTTCACTTACGAAGCTCAGTTTGGCTGGATATAAAATTCTGGGTTGAAAATTCTTTTCTTTAAAAATGTTGTATATTGGTCCCCACTCTCTTCTGGCTTATAGGATTTCTGCAGAGAGATCTGCTGTTAGTCTGATAGACTTCTGTTTGTGGGTAACCCAACCTTTCTCGGTGGCTGCCCTTAACATTTTTTCCTTCATGTCAGCCTTGGTGAATCTGACAATTATGTGTCTTGGGGTTGATCTTCACGAGGAGTATCTTTGTGGTGTTCTCTGTATTTCCTGAATTTGAATGTTGGCTTGTCTTTCTAGGTTGGGGAAGTTCTCCTGCATAATATCCTGAAGAGTGTTTTCCAACTTGGTTCCATTCTCCTGTCACTTTCAGGTACACCAATCAAAAGTAGGTTTGGTCTTTTCACACAGTCCCATATTCCTTGGAGGCTTTGTTCATTCTTTTTTTGCTAATCTTGTCTTCATACTTTATTTCATTAAGTTGATCTTCAATCTCTGATATCCTTTCTTCTGCTTGATCGATTTGGCTGTTGATACTTGTGTATGCTTCACGAAGTTCTTGTGCTGTTTTTCAGCTCCATCAGGTCATTTATGTTCTTCTCTAAACTGGTTATTCTTAGCTTTTTTGCATTGGGTTAGAACATGCCCCTTTAGCTTGGAGGAGTTTGTTATTACCCACATTCTGGAGCCTACTTCTGTCAAATTGTCAGACTCATTCTCTGTCCAGTTTTGTTCCCTTGCTGGTGAGGAGTTGTGATCCTATGGAGGGGAAGAGGCATTCTGGTTTTTGGAATTTTCAGTCTTTTTTGCGATCATTTTTCCTCATCTTTGTGGAGTTTTCTACCTTTGGTCTTTGATGTTGGTGACTTTCAGATGGCGTTTCTGTGTGCATGTCCTTTTTGTTGATGTTGATGCTATTCCTTTATGTTTGTTAGTTTTCCTTCTAACAGTTAGGCCCCTCAGCTGCAGGTCTGTTGGAGTTTGCTGGAAGTCCACTCCACACCCTGTTTGCCTGGGTATCACCAGCAGAGGCTGGAGAACAGCAAATATTGCTGCCTGTTCCTTCCTCTGGAAGCTTCATCCCAGAGGTGTGCCCATCAGATGCCAGCTGGAGCTCTCCTGTATGAGGTGTCTGTCGACCCCTGCTGGGAGGTGTCTCTCAGTCAGGAGGCACAAGGGTCAGGGACCCACTTGAGGAGGCAGTTTGTCCCTTAGCAGAGCTCGAGCACTGTGCTGGGAGATCTGCTGCTATCTTCAGAGCCAGCAGGCAGGAAAGTTTAAGTCTGCTGAAGCTGTGCCCATAGCTGCCCCTTCCCCCATGTGCTCTGTCCCAGGGAGATGGGAGTTTTATCTATAAGCCCCTGACTGGGGTTGCTGCCCTTCTTTCAGAGATGCTCTGCCCAGAGAGGAGTAATGTAGAGAGGCAGTCTGGCCACAGCAGCTTAGCTGAGCTGCGGTGGGCTCTGCCCAGTTCAAACTTGCTGGAAACTTTGTTTACACTGTCAGGGGAAAACTGCCTACTCTCAAGCCTCAGTAATAACATGACGGATGCCTCTCCCCCCACCAAGCTGGAGCATCTCAGGTTGACGTCAGACCGCTGCGCTGGCCACAAGAATTTCCCCAGTGGATTGTAGCTTGCTGGACTCTGTGGAGCTGAGATCTGCTGAGCTAGACCACTTGGTTCCCTGGCTTCAGCCCCCTTTCCAGGGGAGTGAACTGTTCTGCCTCACTGGCTTTCCAGGTGCCACTGGGGTATGAAAAATAACTCCTGAAGCTAGCTCAGTGTCTGCCCAAACAGCCACCCAGTTTTGTGCTTGAAACCCAGGGCCCTCGTGGCGTAGGCACCAGAGGAAATCTCCTGGTCTTCAGGTTGTGAAGATCATGGGAAATGTGTAATTTCTGGGCAAGAGTGCATCTTTTCTCATGGCATGGTCCCTCACAGCTTCCCTTGGCTAGGGCAGGGAGTTCCCCGACCCCTTACACTTTCCGGGTTAGGCAACACCCCACCCTGCTTCTGCTCCCCTCCATGGGCTGCACCCACTGTCTAACCAGTCTCAATGAGATGAGCTGGGTACCTCAGTTGGAAATGCAGAAATCACCCACCTTCTGCGTTGATCTCGCTGGGAGCTGCAGACCGGAGCTGTTCCTATTCGGCCGTCTTGCCAGCCACCTGATAATTGCATTTTTCAATGTTGAGGTTTTAAAATATTTCACAAATTACTTGATACTGCTCCCTTCAAAGGGTGGAACCTGATTCCTCTCCCCATGAGCATGAGCTGAATTTAGTGACTGTCTTCTAAAAAATAGAATATGGTGGAGATGACTGTGTGACTTTCAAGAGTAGGTCATAAAAGGTATTACAGATTCCTGCTGGCCCTGTCTCTCGGATCGCTCATTCTGGGGAAGCCAGCTGCCATGTCATAAGGACATTCAAGCAGCCCTGTGGAGAGGCTGACATTGCAAGGAATAGAAGCCATTTGCCAACAGCCCTTTGAGTGAGTCATCTTGCAGGAGGATCCTCCAGCTCCAGACAAGCCTTTAGATATCTACAGCCCCAACCAACCTCTTGATTGCAACCTTATGAAGAGCCACTCAGATAAGTTTCTCCTAGATTCTTGACCTGCAGAAATTCCAAGAAATAAATGTTTGTTTTAATGCTGGGAAGTTTGGGAGTAATATTTTACACAACATTAGGTCGCTAACTACAGCAGTTCATAAACTGTTCTGTAAGGTAATTGCTTACAATATTTTGCTACTCTGGACACTAGGAGGGGCTCCACCTTCCTTTCACACTAAGTTATGGCCAGGAATGGAAAGAGCAATATCACTCTAATCTCTAATTGTAATCCTCATTTTTTTTTTCTCATGTTGCTGTTTCACTTCTACATTCTGCAGTGGGAAGTCCTGAATATTCAGTGTTAATATTGATGCCTATTTAATGATGGATGCATTTTTAAAAATATTCATTGTAGAAGGCATTGCAAGCATTAGAAAAAATATTTCTAATATAAAAGTAATTACACGCTTTAATGATAAAAACATTCAATGAATTAGTAATGGAAGGGAGTTTCTTCTACATGGCGACGAGCATTTATGAAAAACCCACAGCTAATGTAATCAGTGGTTAAAGACTGAAAGCTTTCTGTGTCGGAACTCAGAAAACAATGTCCTGAAATATGGTGCTTTGACATGCTGAACTAAAGAAGCAGTCTCAAGGTCTCTCTGACCCCCACCCCTCTAATATTCTGTCTCTCCCAAAGCAGAGAATGAGGCTATTCTCTGAAGTTTCCTTTTCTACCTAAAAACTGGACCCCAGAGAGGAACACAATTGCCTTCAATTCCTTCCCTGAAATTTCATCAATCAGAGAAGATTAAAACTCATATCACAGAGGAAGACACTGAAAATTTAACACCATTACAGCCCAGATGAAATTTGAACTTTGTCCCAACTATTAATAGTATTTGTTCTCTGGTCCTATCTCATTCAGTTTCCAAAAAGAATCATTCATAAGATAATGTCTGCCTCCAGGTCATTCATTTCCTCCCCAAAATCATTTACTGCTACAACCCCACCTAATCTTCCCCTATGGAGCATTTTTACCCCACTGGTTATTGGGTAGCATGCACATTAGAATAAATTTGGTTTTTTTTCTCCTATTAATCTGCATTTCTTCAGTTCATTTTCAGTGAACCTTCAGAGGGTGAAGGGGGAAGCTTTCCTTCTTTGCCCCTATACCCCTAAATAAAAAGCAAGATGAGGATGTCTGTTTTTGCCACTTCTATTCAACATTTTACTGGAAGTTCTAGGTAGAACAGGCAAGAAACAGAAATAAAAGACATCCAAATAAAAAAAGAAGTAAAACTATATTTATAGATGACATGATATAATATATAGAAGATCCTAAAGGATCCACACAAAAATATTAGACCTAATACATAAAGTCATAAAGATTGTGGGATACAAGATAAACACAGAAAAATTATTTGTATTTTTATGAAGTAGCAATGAACAATCCAAAAGTTAATTTAGGAGAACTATTTATAATAGCATCAAAATCTTAGCAATAAATTCAAGAAATGCAAGTCTTTGTATACTCAAAGCTATTAAACATTTTTGAAAGGAAGAAGACCTAAATAGATGGAGAGATAGTCCATGATTGTAAACTGGAAATCTTAAATTTCCCAAAGTAATCTACAGATTCATTGCAATCGCTATCACTTTTTTTCCCCCTGAGATGGAGTCTCACTCTGTCACCCAGGCTGGAGTGCAGTGGTGTGATCTCCACTCACTACAACTTCTTCTTCCCGGGTTCAAGCAATTCTCTTGCATCAGCCTCCCAAGTAGCTGGTACTACAGGCATGCACCACCACCACACCTGTACAATTTTTTTTTTTTTTTTTTTTGTATTTTTAGTAGAGACAGGATTTCAACATGTTGGCCAGGCTGGTCTTGAACTCCTGACCTCAGGTGATCCACCCACCTTGGCCTCTGGAAGTGCTGGGATTACAGGTGTGAGCCACAAGACCTGGCCTGAAATTGCTATCAAAATCATAACACCCTTTTCTGCAGAAATGGAGAAGCTAATCATAAATTTCGCATGGAATTTCAAGGTTCCTTGAATAGCCAAAACAATATTGAAGAATAACAAAGTTGACAGACATATATTTCCTCGTCTTAACAAGGAAGCAAGATAGCCCACCCACATGTAGGCAGTCTTGGCAACCTTAGGCTCCCCTTTGGTTACGGCCCCTTACCGGTGACAGGGAACATAACAGGAGGGCTCTCTGGGAGGGTGCCATCCCTTTAGGGATGCCAACCTAAAGGAAAGAAGATGAAAAAAAATATGGAGCATTTGTTTGGGCCAAGGTTGAGGGCGACAGCTCAGGACACATTTCACACTTTGAGGTTGCCTTTGGAGAGTGCTCTGGAGAGCAAAAGAGGGCTCACTACAGAAGTTGTTCTTCAGGAATTCTTGTAGGTTTACAGAAATAACATTGGTTAGTGAGTGGTTGAACTATAGGGTGTATGACTATGACATTTTATGGCTACTTGGTGTCAGTCTAGAGCCTGAATAGCAAGTGGCCTCAAGAGGTAATTACTTATCTCAAGGGGGAGTGAGATGTGACTACTGTTACATTTGATTTTATTAATTTATTATACTTTAAGTTCTAGGGTACATGTGCACAATGTGCAGGTTTGTTACATAGGTATACATGTGCTGTGTTGGTTTGCTGCACCCATTAACTCGCCATTTACATTAGGTATTTCTCCTAATGCTATCCCTCCCCTGCCCCCCACCCCACTGTGTCCAGAATTGGTTCCTTCTGATGGGTTCTTGGGCTCGCTGACTTCAAGCATGAAGCCACAGACCCTCGTGGTGAGTGTTACAGTTCTTAAAGATGGTGTGTCCAGAGTTTGTTCTTTCCAATGTTCAGATGTATCTGGAGTTTCTTCCTTCTGGTGGATTTGTGGTCTTGCTGACTTCAGGAATGAAGCCACAGATCTTCGCAGTGAGTGTTACAGCTCTTAAAGGTAGTGCCTCCAGAGTTGTTTCTTCCTTCTGGTGGGTTCATGGTCTTGCTGACTTCAGGAATGAAGCCACAGACCCTCGTGGTGAGTGTTACAGCTCATAAAATAGTGCAGACCCAAAGTGTGAGTAGCGGCAAGATTTATTGTGAAGCACAAAAGAACAAAGCTTCCACAGTGTGGAAGGGGCCTGAGTGGGTTGCCACTGCTGGCTGGGGTGGCCAGCTTTTATTCCCTTATTTGGCCTTGCCCACATCCTGCTGATTGGTCCATTTTACAGAGCACTGATTGGTCCATTTTGCTGATTGGTTCCTTTTACAGAGTGGTGATTGGTGCATTTACAATCCTTTAGCTAGACACAGAGTGTTGATTGGTGCATTTACAATCTTTAGCTAGACACAAAAGTTCTCCAAGTCCTCACCTGACCCAGAAGCCCAGCTGGCTTCACCTCTCACCATGACAGACCCCAGTGTATGATGTTCTCTGCCCTGTGTCCAAGTGTTCTCATTATTCAGTTCCCACCTATGAGTAAGAACGTGTGGTGTTTGGTCTTCTGTCCTTGTGATAATTTGCTCAGAATAATGGTTTCCAGCGTCATCCATGTCCCTGCAAAGGACATGAACACATCCTTTTTCATGGCTGCATAGTATTCTGTGGTGTATATGTGCCACATTTTCTTAATCCAGTGTATCTTTGATGGACATTTGGATTGGTTCCAAGTCTTTGCTATTGTGAACAGTGCTGCAATAAACATACGTGTTCATGTGTCTTTATAGTAGTATGATTTATGATCCTTTGGGTATATACTCAGCAATGGGATGGCTGGGTCAAATGGTATTTCTAGTTCTAGATCCTTGAGGAATTGCCACACCATCTTCCAGAATGGCTGAAGTAATTTACAGTCCCACCAACAATGTAAAAGCATTCCTATTTCTCCACATCCTCTCCAGCATCTGTTGTTTCCTGACTTTTTAATGATGGCTATTCTAACTGGTGTGAGATCGTATCTCATTGTGGTTTTGATTTGCATTTCTCTGATGACCAGTGATGATGAGCATTTTTTCATGTGTCTGTTTGCTGCATAAATGTCTTCTTTTGAGAAGTGTCTGTTCATATCCTTTGCCCACTTTTTGATGGGGTTGTTTGTTTTTTTTTCTTGTAAATTTGTTTTAGTTGTTTGTAGATTCTAGATATTAGCACTTTGTCCGATGGGTAGATTGCAAAACTTTTCTCCCATTCTGTAGGTTGCCTGTTTACTCTGATGGTAGTTTCTTTTGCTGTGCAGAAGCTCTTTAGTTTAATTACATCCCATTTGTCTATTTTGGCTTTTGTTACCATTGCTTTTGGTGTTTTAGTCATGAAGTCCTTGCTCATGCCTATGTCCTGAATGATATTGCCTAGGTTTTCTCTTGGGGTTTTTATGGTTTTAGGTCTAACATTTAAGTCTTTAATCTATCTTGAATCAATTTTTGTATAAGGTGTAAGGAAGGGATCCAATTTCAGCTTTCTACATATGGCTAGCCAGTTTTCCCAGCACCATTTATTAAATAGGGAATCCTTTCCCCATTGCTTGTTTTTGTCAGATTTGTCAAAGATCAGATGGTTGTAGATGTGTGGTGTTATTTCTGAGGCCTCTGTTCTGTTCCATTGGCCTGTATCTCTGTTTTGGTACCAGTACCATGCTGTTTTGGTTACTGTAGTCTTGTAGTATAGTTTGAAGTCAGGTAATGTGATGCCTCCAGCTTTGTTCTTTTGGCTTAGGATTGTCTTGGCAATGCAGGCTCTTTTTTGGTTCCATATGAACTTGAAAGTAGTTTTTTCCAATTCTGTGAAGAAAGTCATTGGTAGCTTGATGGGGATGGCATTAAATCTATAAATTACCTTGGGCAGTATGACCATTTTCATGATATTGATTCTTCCTATCCATGAGCATGGAATGTTCTTCCATTTGTTTGTGTCCACTCTTATTTCCTTGAGCAGTGGTTTGTAGTTCTCCTTGAAGAGGTCCTTCACATCCCTTGTAAGTGGTATTCCTAGGTATTTTATTATCTTTGTAGCAATTGTAAATGGAAGTTCACTCATGATTTGGCTCTCTGTTTGTCTGTTATTGGTGTACAGGAATGCTTGTGATTTTTGCACATTAATTTTGTATCCTAAGACTTTTCTGAAGTTGCTTATCAGCTTAAGGAGATTTGGGGCTGAGACGATGGGGTTTTCTAAATATACAGTCATGTCATCTGCAAACAGGGACAATTTGACTTCCTGTTTTCCTAATTGAATACCCTTTATTTATTTTTCCTCCCTGATTGTCCTGATCAGAACTTCCAGCACTATGTTGAATAGCAGTGGTGAGAGGGGGCATCTTTGTCCTGTTACATTTTAAATGCCTCTCTGGGCCTGACAATTTAAAGGGACTAGTATTCCTCAGATGAAAAGTTATTTCCTTTCTTGAGGCCTAAGTTGGCATACACAGCTCCTTCTTTCAAAGTCAATTACTAGGTTAAAAAGGATGTTAAGTCTCTTTATAAATATTGCCACATCTCTTTCCAGAAGTTATACTAGTTTTCACTGTCATCAGTGGTGCATGAGTCTTAGACTCACTACACTCTTGCCTTTAAAGTAGAAGTAATAACAAATACATAAACTTGTATATGTATATAGGTTTTTTTTCCATAAAGCATAAGTAGTTAATGGAGCTGTATACTCTACCCACTTTTGTTTGTGAAACACTTTTCTATTTACTTGGCATCCCCTTTCACTGTCAGTGGTGCCCTAATGACAGTCAGTTATACAGTCACCATATCTCTAATACATACTTTTTAAATTTCCAGTTCCAGTTTCAACTTAAGTGAAGTGACAATTTAAAGAGAATTATTTCATAGGGGATATAGCTTCTTAAATCTTCTTTGTGCTTTCAAGACAAACTTTTCTAAATTTAAAAAATTACTGCTTCAGTAAATAATTTGTATGGTGTATTGAAGAGTGTAATACCTCTTCTCCCTTTGCTTCGACTTAAAAATAAATGTTATTGTGCCGGTTGTTCTCTAATTCCCTTTGAATAGATAAAAATATAGCTAATTTCAATACCTGCCACCTGTGTAGATTTTCTTTGGTCTCCTTACTTATATCTCCTTTGTACCTAATGGAATTCCAGTTCCTCTCTGAGATAATCGCTAATAGTTAATCTATATAGTTTTAGGCCCTATTTCTAGTGAATATCTGGTGGTGATTAGCTGCTATTCTTGTCTCTGTCTGGTTCTCTGTACTTGGTTTTAATTAAGAATCTGAAAAAAGGTTTATTAGTATATAACACTAACTGTACAATGTCCACTTTTTCTACTGCCCAGCTCTTACCACATCTTGACTATACTTCTCTGAAATCAAACCCCTCTATTTTCTGAGCAGAGTTTGAAAGATCTCCTTTGTTTTAGATTGGAAATGAATGTGCTCTAAATTGGGGGTTGTCTGGTTCAGCCCCCTTCACTGAGAACTTCAATCCCCATATACAGAAAGAAACCTTGGGGAAAGGTGATGTCAGGGGAGAAGAGGATTCTGGATGTTTTAGAAATACATGTACATATTAATAGTAGGGGAGTGGCTGCTGATTTTTCTCTGGGATGTATACTGTAACTCTCTGACTTACGTATATAGTATGAAGTGTAACACCTTTACTGAGCTGCAGCAAATCGGGGCTATTTGTATCAAATTGCTGAATTTCTCAATTCAGAATCTCGCAAGAGATCTAACATTACTTTCAAGTGTTGTACTGCATGTGGTTGCAACAGGGAGTGTTTAATCTTCTGTTTTACTCTAGAAGCTGTAAAACAAGTTTTAAACATTTTCCCCCACCACTACAAACATAATCATCTCATGTTAAAAGCAGTCTACTAGCAACCCAAAGCTGTCAACTGCATTTGGTAATTTAAACCTTTACTCTTCTGTGGCTACTCTTTGCCTACTACAAAAGGCTCTGGGAGAGAAGTTGCATGTCTAAAATCAGCTTCCTTTATTCCCTCCTGGGTTGGGAGATAGCCATGAATGGATTTGAAGTAGAGTAGAAACACTTTGGCAGGTAAGTGGAGGCCAGATTTGAGGCATATGGAGGAAGATTAGAAAAGGAAAGACCAGTCAGTAGGGTTTTGTAATATGTCAAGCAAAAGGTGATGAGGGCTTGGAGTACTTCAGTGGGAGTACTAATGGAGAAGAAAGAAAAATTTGAAGAATTTCAAGCAAGCAAAATTGGCAGGGCTTGATGATATATTGGAAAAGGAATGTTAAGGGAAAAGGATTACTCTAAGGTTTCTGCTTTGGGTAATTGAGTTATTCATTGAGTCACTAACTGAATTAAGAAATGTAGAAGGATTTAGTAGGATTAGATTTGGAAGCTAGGAATGTGTGGAAAATTATGAGTTTTAGTTTGTGCATACTGAGTTTTGAGTGTTCATGAAACATCCAGTTGTTTACATTCAATAGTATATAAACCTGATGTTGAGGGAGAGATGAGTGGTGGAGATATAGGTTTGGGATTTCTCAATTTATAGATTATTAAAGCAGATTTCCCAGGGAGCGAGAAGAAGAGTGAGAACGGTAGTCATTTAAAGATAGAAGCCTAGGGACACCTTTGAGTGAAGAGCATGTAGGGGCCAAGGGAAAACTTCCCCTTTCCCCTGTGAAGATTCACTAAAAATCACTGATAAAATGCAGATTAATAACGGAAGAAGCATACAAGTATTTTGTATTTAAAAGCATGCAAGTATTAATAGGATAAAAAGCATACAAGTTTTACATAACACAAGAGCCTTCAGAATGAAGACTCACAGATACAGGGGAAGTTCTCCATTTAAAATATATATATTTAACAAAATATGAACAGCCATGTAGAAATAGGATCGGACAAAAAAGGTATAAACTAGTACTAATAGACTGAGTGGGGAAACCTAGCAAGGCCTGTCTTTCTAGATTCTTCTTGGCCTCACTGTGCTACATTCCTTCCTTCTGGGTGTGGGACAGGACCCTCTCTGGTTAGGGGTCTTATGACTTATAGTCAAGGCAGGTCAGATCATTTCTTCATGGCCAGTTTTTCCATAGAAAGGGAGGAAGAATGTTAGAAAAATATTTTTAGGTTTCATGACTGGCTTTGGGGAGATGGGGCTCTGGTTTCTATGACCTGCCTTTGAAAAGAGAGATTCTAGTTTCTGTGGCTAGCCTCCAGGGAGAATGAGGGGCCAGGTGAAAGTCAGAAAAAGCTTTTGCTTCTGAGACCGCTTCTGAAGGACTTCATTTTGGGATGTTGTTTTTTGGGACCCTACAATAGAACAAAGAATGAAGTGGGAGACCAAGAAGGAAGCTAGTGAGGTGGGAGATGGTGGAGTTTCAAATGGCATCCACAGGTTCAAACATAGTAAAGAGGCAAAGTGCAATAAGGATTGAAATACTTCTGTTGGATTTGACCAATTCAAGTTTATTTTGGTGAATGTGACTAGATCCAATGGATGTTAGTATTACCTGGGAACTTTAAGATAATGTAGCCTTAACCCTTATTTTTAAAGATCAGAACATTTTAGATATAAGAACTTTGATAATTTTTATCTAGGTTATAACTAAAAATATTCCTTGCACAACATAGGTGTTCAATAAATGATGGTTGAATGAGTGATTGAACTCTTTATTGGCAGAGCCAGAACTAGAAATCATACATCCAGATTCATGTTGTAGAGAAAGCTTTTTCTCTACTGTTTTAGGTTTGAATGGTTGGGAGCCTGAGAAATAACTGACAATAGACATGTATCAGGAGAAAATACAAGGTTTATTTACATGTGCACACCATAGGTAAGGTGGAAGTACTTAGTAATGAGTAACTTACTGAATAGTAGAGGTAAAGGTTTATATGCCAACTTCACAACAAAAAAGGGAGTGTGTTTAGGGCTTCCATGGGAAAGTATGGAACGTTCTATTGGACTTCCAGTAATGTGGGAGCCAGTGGCACCTGTATTTTCAGGAAGGGGATAAATACAGCTGTAGTTCCTGGAGTATCTGCCTAATGCTTCTTTCTGTTGCTGCTGATTGCTCAGATGTTTTCAGCTTAATTTTAATACCTCTTAGTGGCCCGTCACGCTACCAAAAATAGAGTGGGCTTCTTCAAGGAGATGGGCACACCGGGTTATCGGGGTGAACACATCAATCTGCTCATCTGCCAACTGAACTAGACCTAGGTGCCAAACTGTAGTAAATTTTTATCAATGAAGTGGAAGCATGTGTTTTTGTTTTTTTGGGGGGGAATTTTTATTGAGTATCTTCAGGGAAGATTATTTCCTGCGTTATTTTCAAAAACTGGAAAGGAAGGGTCAAAAAAAAAGACAGTACCTGGCCGGGCGTGATGGCTCATGCCTGTAATCCCACCACTTTGGTAGGCTGAGACAGGCAGATCACCTGAGGTCGGGAGTCCGAGACCAGCCTGACCAACATGGAGAAACCCTGTCTCTACGAAAAATACAAAAATTAGCCAGGCATGGTGACACATGCCTGTAATCCCAACTACTCGGGAGGCTGAGGCAGGAGAATCGCTTGAACCTGGAAGGCGGAGGTTGTGGTGAGCCAAGATTGTGCCATTGCACTCCAGCCTGGGCAACAAGAGCAAAACTCCATCTCAAAAAAAGAAAATAAAATACAGTAGCTTATGTTCATGGCAAGCACCTCTCCTCATAGTCTAGTTCCAAGGAAAAAATTCCAGCGTTTCCTCAAGGCTACAGAAACCAAAACAGCATGGTACTGATAGGAAAACAGATATGTAGACCAATGGAACAGAACAGAGGCCTCAGAAATAATACATCTACAGCCATCTGATCTTTGACAAACCTCACAAAAACAAGCAATTGGGAGAGGATTCCCTATTTAATAAATGGTGCTGGGAAAACTGGCTAGCCATATGTAGAAAGCTGAAACTGGATCCCTTCATTACCCCTTGTACAAAAATTAACTCAAGATGGATTAAAGACTTAAATGTAAGACCTAAAACCATAAAAACCCTAGAAGAAAACCTAGGCAATACCATTCAGGACATAGGCGTGGACAGAGACTTCATGACTAAAACACCAAAAGCAAGGGCAACAAAAGAAAAAACTGACAAATGGGATCTAATTAAGCTAAAGAGCTTCTGCACAGCAAAAGAAACTATCATCAGAGTAAACAGGCAACCTACAGAATGGGAGAAAATTTTTGCAATCTACCTATCTGACAAAGGTCTAATATCCATAATCTACAAAAAACTTAAACAAATTTACAAGAAAAAAACAACCCCATCAAAAAATGGGCAAAGGATATGAAAAGATGCTTCTCAAAAGAAGACATTTATGCAGCCAACAAACATGAAAAAATGCTCATCATCACTGGTCATCAGAGAAATGCAAATCAAAACCACAATGAGATACCACCTCCAGCCAGTTAGAAGGGCGATCATTAAAAAGTCAGGAAACAACAGATGCTGGAGAGGATGTGGAGAAATAGAAACACTTTTACACTGTGGGTAGGAATATAAATTAGTTCAGCCATTGTGGAAGACAATGTGGTGATTCCTCAAGGATCTAGAACTAGAAATACCATTTGACACAGCAATCCCATTACTGGGTATATACCCAAAGGATTATAAATCGTTCTACCGTAAGGACACATGCACACATATGTTTATTGTAGCACTGTTCACAATAGCAAAGTCTTGGAACCAACACAGATGTCTATCAATGATAGACTGGATAAGGAAAATGTGGCATATATACACCATGGAATACTATGCAGCCACAAAAAAGGATGAGTTCATGTCCTTTGCAGGGACATGGATGAAACTGGAAAACATCATTCTCAGCAAAGTAACACGAGAAGAGGAAACCAAACACCGCATGTTCTCATGCATAAGTGGGAGCTGAACAATGAGAACACATGGACACAGGGAGGGGAACATCACACACCAAGGTCTGCCAGGGGTTGGGGGCCTGGGGGAGGGATAGCATTAGGAGAAATACCTAATGTGAATGATGAGTTGATGGGTGTAGCAAACAAACATGGCACGTGTATACCTATGTAACAAACCTGCACGTTGTGCACATGTACCCCAGAACTTAAAGTATAATAAAAAAAGTTTAACTTTGTTATGAAATCATTTTATAAATATTATATAATGTACATTACATGTTATATATTTGATATATTTTATATATTAGTATATTGCATATGTATATAGATATAGCTGTGTATATACATACATACTCAAATATATATGACACAGACTAGGAAATGAAATAGGTCATGGATCAAGGAATCACCAGTTTTTAAAATCATTTTATTCACATAGATATAGATGAGAAAAGTGCATACATTATACTATGACTTTTCACAAGTTGAACATACTATGGAGAAGCATTTTACCTTTGACTGAAAACATTTAATAGAGAAATGTAAAATATTAAGAGATTTCAGTATATATTGAATAAAAAAAGTTTTAAAAGCAAAAATTGCTTTCTAATACTTAAAATATGTTTTCCAGGTGTCTTTGATGTTATTTTCAACGAAAGAAATATATGCATTTTCCAAAGTCATGAGATAAGGCATCTTTCTCTTGCTCTTGACAATGGCATTGTCACTGGAATGGTGTGTAATAAATTTTCTTTTTGCCATATATCAATAGTATTATGTTTGTATATATTTTTGTATAATATACCTTTATAAGATTACCATTTCCTTTTGGCTTGTACTAGTGCTTTTTTCATTCTGTTTTGTTTCATTAGTTGTTGAGATTGTGATGCATAAATGGTTCTAAATTTCAGCAATTGGAATTTAGACAAGAAAAAGTAGACCAATTCTCTAATAACATTCAAAATTTTAATGAGCTTTCAAAAGGAGACTGACTTCTCAATGGCCGTTTTGGGGACCATATTGTTGGGGAAAAAACAATAATTTTATATAATTATACCTTGTATTGCTTAGTTTAGATTTGAAAAGTAGCATTTAATATAATGCATACATGTTATTTATTTTTAAAAA
This sequence comes from Theropithecus gelada, assembly GCF_003255815.1. NCBI lineage: Eukaryota > Metazoa > Chordata > Mammalia > Primates > Cercopithecidae > Theropithecus > Theropithecus gelada. The sequence goes on from NC_037676.1 coordinate 56,933,047, forward strand.
TAATACAATATAGAATAACTTTAATGTACTATCTTAAGTGCTTAATATGTATTACAATATTTCATTCTTCAATCTACTAGATGAGAGAATCCATTATTATTTGTATTTAACAGGAGAGGAACATGAAAAATAGAAGGATTAAGTGAGTGCACAGAGTCACAAGCTAGTAAGTGTGAAAGCAGGAATTTAGTGTAGGCAATCTGACACTAACACTCATGCTACAGCTTCCTCATATAACGCTATACAATAATTGTTTTTTTTTTTTTGGAGACAAGATCTTGCTCTGTTAACCAGGCTGGAGGGCAGTTGGCATGATCAGAACTCACTGCCGTCTCGAATTCCTGGGCTGAAGCATTCTTCCTTCCTCAGCCTCCCCAAATACTGGCATTACAGGCTGATTTCAACTCATGGAATGTTGTTTAACTTAAGGGAAAAGAATGTTTATAGAAAAAAACCCACCTTGTGTAATTTGTATGCCTGAAATTCTGACTAGTGATCAGTCAGTCAGACTTTTCCATGAAGTCTTTTCTCCTCTGCTCTGGACTTGCTAAGGTACCTACACTATAGTTCACAGCACATTCTGATCAGCATGGAGCCTGGTCATAGTAAATACTTAAGAAATACGAATGTGGATATGGAATCTACTCCATTGAATTAAGAGTTGAAGAAATATCTCATTACTGTATTTTTCTAAAATCAAATTAAGGCTACCTTAAAGCCCTTATTCTACTAGGTTGCACTAGGTTGGTGGGATATTTCATTTTAGTTACTATGGGACTCATCTTGTTTCACAGAAGATTTCACCTGGTATGGTGGGCCTCAGAATATCTGGTGACAGCTGTCATAGCTTTGAACCACACTGGTTACTGAGATGTACTTATCCAGTGTCAGATGGTTTCTTGCAGATCAATAGCTCTGCTGCCTCCCTGCCATGCTTGGGCAATGGAACTTTGCTGAGGTTGATAGATTTAGTGTTTTGGATCTAACCATTTAAGAAGCACCAATGACTTTTCTTCTTCAGGCCCTACTGCCTCCCTGGGGAACTAGAGGGAGATGGGGAGGGACTTAAAACACTGTCTTGAACAATAGTCATGTCTCAGTGTTGAATAACCTTCTCAATTTGTTTTGTTTTTGAAAGCAAAATTTAGGAATGAGATAGAATTTCTATCAATTTCAGTTTTTAGTCCCAAATGCTCCTAAATTGGGAGGACACAAATGAGAAAATGAAAAAAAAAAGATAAGATACGTATTAGCATGTCATTAAATTATCCTGCCAATGAAGTTATTGTTCCAACATTTCCAACATTCTTCCTATGGATTCTGAGAAATCAAGAGAAGGAAGTCCTTGGAGCAAGTCATTGGAAATAACTCTGGGGAATAAAATCTATTGAATTTCAAAATCATGAGATTTTATAAATAGTACAAAGTTTCCATGAAATGAAGTAGACACCTGTATATGTATATAATGTGATTACATTAAAAAACTTTTTCTCTTGCTAATTTAGAGGGTTTTTTGTTTTTCCTTTTAGGTTAGTGGTGAAGCCACTACTGAGCTGCGGGTGCTTTATCAGCCTAATCGCTGTGCACTTCTTGAGTCGGCACTGGTTCCTGGTCACACAGTTGTTTTTGATCGTCATGGCAAAATAGCTGATGCATCACCAGCAGGCTATGCAAACCTTTCAAAAGAATTTGTGATTTTTGTCAAGGTAAAATGGGGAAAGTTATTAAAGTTTATATTGCTAAATCCCAACTTTCCTTTGCTCTATTGAGGAAAAATCTTAAATTGAGTCATAATGCAGTAATCAAATCACTTCCCACTAGGTGGCATTGGTGCCTATTTCCATTCTGTTTGCCAGACTTTGAAAGGCAATAGGGATGACAGCTTTAGTAGCAATGACACTCTGAGGGGATTAATATCCTCTAATTGAAGTTGGAGATTAAACTATGAATGTGGGAATTCTTAATAAAAAGTTAAAGAACCTTGCATTTGGAAGTCAAACAAATGTGTATATTGAACTTTTCTAACAATTAGAATTTATACCCTTTGAGTGTTGCATACATTTGATCCTTTCATAATACTTATTTTTTTCTTTATGTGTTTGTGAATCTATCTTAAAATGATATATAAATATAATAGCATTTATGAGGTTTCTTATTTTGTTCCAGCATTTACTGAGAATTTCACCACACCATGAGACTAAATAAACATCAAAAAACACTAACAGATACTATCTGTATTTTAAAGGCAAAGGAAAAGATTTTCAGTGAAAATAATTATCTTAACTAGTATAGCATAGTTATTAAATCAGTATTCGGCTAAAGTCTACTTAGATTTAAAACCTCAAAGATTTTGTAGGTTCATTTCTAGACCATTGAATATGCGAATTTCTCAATAAAGCTAGTCACACAAATTCCTGAGTTTTCCATTGCCTATAAAAGTTATATTTACTACACTGTAGTCTATTAAGTGTACAACAGCGTTATGTCTAAAAAATGTACATACCTTAATTTTAAAATATTTTAGTGCCAAAAAATGCTAACGATCATCTGAGCTTTCAGCAAGTTGTAATCTTTTTGCTGTTGTGGGGGTCTTGCCTCGATGTTGACAGCTGCTCATGAATCAGGGTGGTGGTTGCTGCAGGTTGGGGTGGCTGTGGCAGTTTCTTAAAATAAGACAACAATGAAGTTTGCCACATTGATTGACTCATTCTTTCAAGAAAGATTTCTCTGTAGCGTGCAATGTTGTTTGATAGCATTTTATCCATAGTAGAACTTTTCAAAGTTGGTATCGATTCTCTCAAACTGCTGCTGCTTTATCAACTGAGTTTATTAATAGTCTGAATTATTTGTTGTCATTTTAACAATGTTCACAGTGTCTTCATCAGGAGTTTATTCTGTCTCAACAAATTACATTCTTTGCTCATCCGTAAGAAGTAACCCTTCATCTGTTCAAGTTTTATCATGAGATTGCAGCAATTCAGTCACAACTTCAAACTCCACTTCTCATTCTAGTTCCCTTGCTATTTCTATGACATCTGCAGTTATTTCCTTCTCCAAAGCCTTGAACCACTCAAAATCATTCACGAGGTTTCAGATCAAATTCTTTCAAACTCCTGTTAATGTTGGTATTTTGACCTCCTATCCCCATGAATCGTAATTGTTCTTAATGGCATCTAGAATGGTGAATCTTTTCTAAAAGGTATTCAATGTACTTTGCCCAGAGCCATCAGTGAAATCACTCTGTATGGCAGCTATAGTATTAGGAAATGTATTTCTTAAATAATAAGGCTTGAAAGTTGAAATTACTTCTTGATTCATGGGCTACAGAATGGATATTGTGTTAGCAGGCATGAAAATAACATTAATCTCCTTGTACATGTCCATCAGAGCTCTTGGGTGACCAGGTACATTGTCAATGAATAGTTACATTTTGAATTGTTTTTTTCTGAGCAGTAGGTCTCAACAGTGGGCTGAAAATACTCAGTAAACAATGCTATAAATAGATATGTTGTCCTTCAGGCTTTATTTTTCCATTTCTAGAGCACAGGTAGAGTAGATTTAGTACAATTCCGAAGGGCCCTAGGGTTTTTGGAATGGTAAATGAGCACTGGCTTCAACTGAAAGTCACCAAATGCATTAGCCCTTAACAAGAGAGTCAACTTATCTTTTGAAGTTTTGAAGCCAGGCAATGAATTCTCCTCTCTAGCTTTGAAAGTCATACATGGCATCTTCTAATAGAAGGTTGTTTTATTTTCACTGAAAATCTGTTGATAATCTCATCAACTATCTTAACTAGATCTTCTGGGTAACTTGCTACAGCTTCTCCATCAGTACTTGCCACCTTGTACTGTTATGTTGTGAAAATGGCTTCTTTCCTTAAACTTCATCAACCTCTGCTAGCTTCAGCCTTTTCTCCTGCACCTTCCTAACCTCTCTCAGCCTTCGTAAAATTGAAGAGAGTTAGGTCCTTGCTCTTGGGGTTTGGCTTTGGCTAAGGGTATATTGTGGTTGGTTTTGGTCTTATTTCGAGGCCACTAAAACTTCCTCCATATCAGCAATAAGACTGTTTAGGTTTCTTATTATTCATGTATTCACTGGAGTGGCATTTCTGATTTGCTTCAAGAACTTTTCCTTTGCATTCACAACATGGCTACCTTACACAAGAGGCCTAGCTTTAGATCTGTCTCAGCTTTTGACAGATCTTCCTCGCTAAGCTCAATCATTTCTAGCTTTTGATTTAAAGCAGGAGATATGTGACTCTTCCTTTCACTTAAACACTTAGAGGTCATTATAGGGTTATTGATTAGCCTAATTTCAATATTGTTGTGTCTGGGGGAATAGCGAGGCAAGGGAGAGAGATAGCGGAATGGCTGGTTAGTGGAGCCATTCAAAACACACACGGCATTTGTCGATTAAGTTCACTGTCTTATATGGGCATGGTTTATGCCCCCAACATAATTACAATGGTTAACGTCAAAGATCACTGATCACCATAACAGATATAATAATAATGAAAAGCTTGAAATATTGTGATAATTACCAAAATGTGGCACAGAGACATGAAGTGAACACATGCTGTTGGAAAAATAGCGCTGATAGACTTGCCTGATGTAGAGTTCTCACAAACCTTCAGTTTCTTTAAAAAAAAAAGTATCTGTGAAGCGAATAAAGTGAAGCACAATTAACTGAAGTGCAAGTAAAGAAGGTATGGCTGTACTTACTCTATAATAAACACTTTCTCACATTACTATTTCTCCCAAAACAACATAATTTTAACTCAGACATCTCATGTTATTTAGCTTAAGGTTAAACTTAAAGTTAATGGTTTCATAATACTCAAATGTAAGTATTACATGTATACACACACACGTATATGTCTTTTTGTTGTTGCACATTTAATCTCTCTCTTTTCCCACTTCTGCATATGATACTATAATGTATATTTTGACATGTGCCTTTGACCACACCATTTATTATTTTCTTAGCCTAGAAAATTAAAAATTGAACTTAAGGGTTAGAATGTGAAACTTTCAAGGCTCTGGGAACATACTGCCAAATTTATTTCTTCAGATGTCCCAATTTTTACTCCTGTGAAAGTTAAGCCAACTATAAAGTTAGGGTAATACTATCCTCACTTTTGACATCAACCACAGAGTTTGGGGGACACTGAGACCACTATCAAGGCTTGATAATTTACCAGGAGAACTCACAGAACCCATTGAAAATTGTTATACTCAAAGTTACAGTGTATTATAGAGAAAGGATACAGATTAAAATTGGCTAAGCAAAGAGACACATAAGGCAGAGTCTAGGAAAAGCACCAAATATGGAAGGTGCACGGTTCTCTCCCCATGGAGTCAAGACGGAGGTACTTTCTCAGCACTGGTGTGTGACAGTATGCACGGAGTATTGCCAACCAAGGAAGCTTTCCGAGCCTTGGTATTCAGAGTCTTTAATGGGCTTCCATCCTGTAGGGAGTCCATGTGGCTGGTCTCAGTCTCCAGCCTCTGAGGAGGTCACTTGACACTTTCTGACTCAAAGCCCCCTAACCTAAGTCACATTATTAATATCTGGCTGGCCCAAGGTCTGCAGGCAAACAACGACACTCCTATCAGGCATGACACTCCAAGGGTAAAGAGATTACCACTCAGAAGCTGAGGCGAAGGTCAGACTTCTCTGGGTAAAGTTAAATTCTTAGTTCCCAACTACTTTCAGCAGTGTAGAAAAACATCCATCTCACTGCCCTCAGTGTCACTGAGTATGGTCCTTAAGGAGAAGAGCTTTGACAATTTTCTAGAGGAATAAACATCCAATTTTAGCTTATTTTTTTTTTTTTGTATTACTAGTGTGAATTACCTTTCCTTATGTTTATTCACCATTTGTATTTTTCTTTTGTGATTTGAGTATTTATCTATTATCAGTTCTTTACTGTGTTAGTGTTTTTCTAATTAACTTTCAAGAGTCTTTTATATATTCCTCTTAATGATTACATATGATTTTCTTAAATATATCTTATTTGTATTTGATATCTTTTTACATTCATTCCTATATGCATACATTTAAATATCCATAGAGGGTATTCCGTAATTCAGTTACTCTTATAGCATACTTTTTATTGTGCTTTATTTTAATATTACCATTATTTGTTTAAGGTGATAGTAAATTCCTTAAGAGAAATATTTGTGTTTTGTATCTTTTAAAAATCTCTGTAGCATCTGATGCTGGCCTTTATACTGTCAACAAATGATAACTGAAGTAAATCAACCTCCTTTAGTTTTGTTTACCTTTTCATAGCAGTTAAATTATTTACTTCTTTTGCTCATTTTCAGCCACCAAGCTTCCTGGTCACTGGTCAATTCTAAAGAGAATCGCCCCTATAGCTGTCTCCCTCTAGCAAACACGAGCCTGTTATTGACTGCCTTTCTGTTCTGTTTGTTGCTCTGAAGGGGGTGTTCCTCAACAGTGCTGTGGTTCTACTTGCTACAAGCCTGTGTCAGGCCCTATGTCTACAGCCTGATGGAAGCTGCACTGGAGTGGGAAGCCAGTCTGAAAAATCCTACTGGAAAGTGCATAAAATCAGCTCTGGGATTTGCATGTTTGAAAGTGTGAAAAATGCACAAATGTATCTAAGAATCAAGGATGGCCGATGCGATGGAATGGTAAGCATCTGCTCTTGTTTCTCTCAGCAAATGTTTAAGACATTTGCCAGTTGTAGACATGAGAATAGCACTTTCTGAGTGGGTTTTGGAAATTGAATGTTACATGTGGTGGTCTCCCTTGACTGGTATTTTTAATAAGTGAGGAGAGCAGCCACATGCCTGGTATGATAAGAGAGGAATCCTGACCCTCTAGACAGGGCTTCTGAAATGTAATGTATGTACAGATCACATGGGAATTGTGTTAGGAAGTAGATTCTGATTCAGGAAGGCTGGCGTGGGACCTGAGTGTTTACATTTCTAACAAGCTCTCAGCTGTGGCTACTGAAGCTGGTCCACGAATGATGCTTTGAGAACCAAGGTTCTAGAAAGGCCAGCTCAACAGTGTTTCCTTACTGCTCCTTTTGGTGCCTGAATTTCCACCACTGGAAACCCTGTACTTGACTAAGGAAGCTATTTTAAATTCTAAATATTAGGGGTTTTTCTTTTTGTATTTTTATTTTTAGAGACAGAGTCTCACTCTGTCACACAGGCTGGAGTGTAGTCATGCAATCTTGGCTCACAGCAGCTCAGGTGATCCTCCTGCTTCAGTCTCCTGAGTAGCTGGGACTACAGGCACTTGCCACCATGCCTTGCTAATTTTTGTACTTTTTGTAGAGAGAGGGTCTCACCATGTTGCCCAGGCTGGTCTCCAACGCCTAGGCTCAAGAGATTCACTGCCTTGGCCTCCCAAAGTGCTGGAATTATAGGCCTAAGACATTGTGCCCGGACAAGGGTTTTTCTTTAACACCTTGAGCCTTAGGAGGGGATGTGGAAGACAACTAACATAACAGCTTATATATATTCATAATTCTTCTGTGGGGTGAGGAACAAGTAAGAGTGCACATTTAACCTTCCTGTTAATGCTCTCCATCTATTATTGTTTAAAATAGTTTAGTTTAAATTTGGTCTTCTGGATAAATTCTAAGGTCCCCCGTCTCTCTTCTTACCAGTCATGTCTAGCCATAAGGGAGAACTTGCATGTGTTTGTTGGGGTATGAGGAGGGAGGACTTCAACCTTTCATAGTTCCCAGGGTCCCTGTCTGTGCTGCAGACTGGTGAGTTTGTGTCAGGTGAGCTGCACTGATGCTTACAATGCAAAGGCGAAGCACATGCACATATACACGTGTAGTTAATATCCCTGATCTACTCACAAGTGCATAATGAGGTAGGTTTTATCACCATTTCACAGAAGATGAAGCCAAGCTTAAGAGACAAACTGTCATGCTTGTAGTCTTTACACTGGTAAGTGGACTAATTGAGATAAAAATGGGTAACATTGTTACTGTGACTAGACTAGTTAGGAGTACAATTTCATCTAATGCTCAGTCACCCCCTAGGATGGGGTGTCCTAGGAGGAACATCAGTAAGTAGGTTTCCTATCCTCAACATTCACAAGGTATACAAGCCTTTCCCTTCTGGGGCTCGTAGGAGTGTTCAGAACCATGAAATAATGTGTTACTATATAATACATGCTTTAGTGTTTGTGTTTGAGTTTCTGGAGGCACAGGTAAGTGTCACTCCAAAGTTGAAAATGGGTCAACTTTGGAAATGTGTATCTTCCCTGGGTAGCAACCAAAGGGACCTCTCAGTGGTTGCTCACTTTCTATTTAGCTGCCTCATACTCTAGCCTAATGGTGATTTCTTGGTTCTTCACTTTCAGCATGTGTGCCTCTCTCTGACTCTTCCATTTTTTTTCTCAGTGTGCTGGTTATTTTGTTCTTCCCATTGAGTGAACTTCCTCTGTAAGTTTTTAGCAGAATTTTTTTGTCCTACACTTAATATTCATGCTTTTTCTTTTTCTTCCTATTTGTGCTATGGGTGACTCAGCTCTATCTGATGGGGCTGAGGGACTGGAAGAAGTCCTTGGCATTCAATTGAAAGAATCTGGTGATCACAGGAAGTTGGGTGGAGATGTAAAGATTAAAACACAGAAGTATTATCCTACCACAAAGAAACTATTGGCATGCTCATTCTTCAGATGCTGAAGCTGAGTGTGAGCCTGGTTAAGTAGCTCACCCAGAGTCCCCAGGTGGCCTTAGAGCTGAGGCTTCATTCAGGTTTGCCCACTTCCTAAGGCTCCGTTGTGGAGGACTGAGAATAACAGGATGGAGAAACTGGCTTGCACCCATGAGGAGACCAGAGTCAGGATACATGAGGTAGAGGTGACTCTAAACACAAAACCAAGGTTTTCTTTAGAAATTTCCCAAGAACCAGCCTTGTTGACAGTATGTCAGGTGAGTGAGTGGCTCTGAAATAGGTGGGAGAACACTCTGTGCCGCGCCAGCCTACATTGTGCTGCTTTGCATCAATGTTGGGAGCCCCTTCTGTTTTCCCTTCCTGAAGGGTTTCTCATGATGAAATGCCAGGTTCAGGACTTCCATATATGCTGGAAGGCAATCATGCTGAGCTGAGCTGAGGCAGGCAATCGTGCACTGGAGTTTCAAACCCAAGTATCACTTCTTCTTAGAGATATTTCGCAATTTGAAAAAAGCCAGAGACATTTGTTCTATTTGCTTTGGGGAAGAGATAGCCAAAATGGAGAACCCAGTGAAACTGATTGATAAAGGTGAAAGAGCATAAATGAGTTTGTTACACAGAATTTGATATACAGAACATTAAAATAAGAAATATTGGACATAAGGCAGAGATTCCCTAGGCCTTTTGGAGATAAGCACACCATAGCTAGGTTACATGAGGCTTGTCCAGAGGGTTAAGGTCACTCCTCTGAGGCCTCTGAAGGCAACACATGTGTGTAAAGTAGTAGCTAAATGCAAAAGACATTGGTAAGGGGAGCTGTGTAAAGGAGCAAACCAGAAATAATAGGTCCATACATGCTGGGGTGATATTCAAAATACTGTATTTAACAAGCAGTTTGGTACATTGAAACTCCTAGAGTGCAACCTTCAGGATGAGCAAGGAGCAAGGAGCCTTGAGGGCCCAAGATGTGGATGAGGCATTGGCTGGCCATGCCGTCAGGGCGCCTTGTTTTTGTGCTGGGATCCAGGCCCTGACACCTAACCCTGGCAGTGGGCTGTGACTTCTAGGGGTTCTCCCATTCTAGGGCAACCAGAACACGAGGGAGACACAAAGGGGCTCAGATGATGGCTCTTCATCATCCAATATGAAAATATTGATGCAGGATATTTTCTTGACCCCTTTGCAGGTCTTGCAACAGGGGAGCCTATTTACTTAGCCCACCCTGCTCAACCCCTTATAGGAGGCAGCATGCGAGCAAACAAGTGTGGGCACTGGAGCAAGTGAGTGCAAAAACTGGCCAGCTGCTTTAGCACCAGCAGGAGCAAACTCTTTCAGGCCCCATGGCAGCATCCAGGTGGTAGTGCCTGCAACCCCAGGGTCCCACAAGGGATGTGTTACAATGCTCTGTTAGTTCCACCGTCTGCAGACAGCAGTGTGTTATCAGTTTTGTGGGCCCTTTGTCTCATTGCATAGGGCAGCTAGCTGCCCTCCACCAGTGAGAGCAAAGGGCCAGTGTGACAGCCTTTTTGGGTACCCGCATTTGGTGCATCCTGAGTTTTTGTCCGCTACCCAAGAAGAATGAGGTCACATGGACAAATTGAAGGATGGTGAATGCGGATAATTTTATTGAGCAATGAAAGTGGCTGTCAGCGGAAAGGGGAGCTAGAAAAAAGATGGAAAGGGCAGGTCACTCTACCCTGAAGTTAAGCCAACTCCCTGCCTCATCCAGCCACTGTCTCTGGAGTCAAGTCACCTCTCCCTGATGTCCAGCTGCTTATCCTCTCTACCGACTGAGTCTGGGTCTTTATAGGCACAGGATGGGGAGGTGGGTCAGGTCATAGGTAATTTTGGAAAAGGCAACATTAGACTGGTAAAAAGACATTATTCAGAAAGAACTAATCAGGAGAGAGCCGACACACAAGGATGGAAGTTTTCACTTTGGGCTGTGGGTTTCAGGGTTTTCACCTCGAAGGAGGAGTTTTGCCAGGGGCATGCTCCTGTCTGCCTAGCATTTTAGGAGACCGACTTCTGTCGCTCTCAATATTTCAGTATTTAAAAAATGGGTCTGGCTCTATCAATGTGTATCAGTTCAGCATCAATCCTCAGAATAAGGTGAGGTGAGTGTAATCTTTGAGGATTACAGAGGAAATACTGTTACTATGTTTTTTTATTAATAGACATTTGTAAAAATCTTTAGCTTAAGGTTAAGGTTTTGAAGGTCTTCCTGGCCTATATCATACTATACATCAGTAACTTTCGCCCTTCTGCTTCCTAAACTCAGAGGCTCAGAGGCTCAAACATTCTCTAGAGGTTTCTAGCTTCCTGTTATTTCTGTTAAAAATTCCAATCCTGTTCTTGGGAAAGTTACTACATTAGAAAGTTATTGCTAAAAGATTTGAAATTTTACACAGGCTGTCCATAAAGCCAGAAGCTCTTGAATACTCTGTAAATCATAGGAAAGTGTGGCACTGCTTTGGCCAGTGGTGAATTCCCTGATACTATAACCAGATCCGCAAGACAAAGGGAGGAGGCTGACTGTATTTTTAGTGTCTACTGCATTCCAAGGCTCAGCGAGCTCTCTTAGGTTTGTAGTAATGCCCCTTAACCCTAAGCTCACACAGCAAACAAACAGGAAAGCAAACAGCTACAGCAGGTCTTCACCTAAAACCGACCCATGTAAATGATCTTATGACTTCTTTTGTGTAGTTATTAAAAGATTTGCCAGGGTTGCAGAGTTTCTGTTCTAAATTTAATGCTTGTAAATGCAGGAGACAAAATGTGATTTTTTTTTTTCACCCATTGCAAGCTTCCCAACTGAGACCCCATAACAAAAAAAAGATTGATAAGAGAAAAGCGTACGAATTCACCTAAATAAGTTCTGTGTAGCTCAGGAGCCTTCAGAAATGATGATCCAAAGACCTAGGGAAAACTTTGTATTTTTATAGACACTTAAGTGTGATTGGAGAACCAAAGGGTGTGATCTAGTGGTAACGAACTGTGGGGAACTTAGTAAGGCCTGTCTGTCCAGGTTTTTCTTGGAGTCACTGTGAGGTTTTTCTTTCCTCCAGGTATAAAGTAAGACAGCTGTCACATGAAGGTCTTTAGGGGAAACAAGGAGAGGGAAGGTCAGAGAGGTGCCCTTTCCAGGTTTTGGGTGTGGTTCCTGGGAGAAGAAGCAAGAGGAATTCTAGTTTCTGTGGCCTACACCAGGGGAGAGAGGGGAGAGGGAATTTCAGTTTCTATGGCCTGCTTCCGGAGAGAGTGGGCTGGAGAGGGTCAGGGAGACCTTCCTGCTTCCACAGTTTTCTCATTTCCTTCAGCTTAAAATACTCACTGTGCCAAGCTGCCATATTTTAGGCTAGTGTTTCCTGCGTTCCATTATAAGTATCAGGCCTGGTCCAGAGCCATGGTGTCCTAGCTCTTCATTGGGATCTGCCCCTTGAGTGTGGCTTCTCACACATGCTGTCACTGAACATCAGGGTTCTCCTGTGGGTTGCCAGTTGTTTTGTGCATTAACAACATGTTATTAGCAGAGGCCTAAGGGAGCACTCTGAGGCTACCTCCTGATAGTGTCTGCCACTCAGACAACATTGATTTTTAACCTTTACTCTGGTACTTTTATAGAGAAGAGCCTCCACAGAAAACCCCTCATTTATGTTTTATTTCTGCTACTTCCATTGTAGTGTTTTCTTTGACTTAATGACTCATTGATTTCGTTGTCTTACTTTAAAATTCTCCATCTGAAATTTTGGTAGTGAGTCATTTTACTCAAAATGCCTTTGCTTCCTTGTTCTTAAGAAATAGTGTTGATACATAACAATGAAGCATATTATTTTTCACTTTCATTATATCTGACTAGGAATCACTAGACTGGAATGACATTACCCTTGAAAACAGAATGGAAACAGTCCTCTTAATTACCCTAGTTTGTGTATGTTTAGAGGCTATGGTAAGGCATGCTTATAATTTCCAAAGGGATTTAAGATGCATTCAAAGGTAAATGGTAATGCATGGTCATATTGCTATACCTTAAAAACCCAACAGTGCCTCAGTGCTGGTAGCTACTCAAGAAATGCTTTTTTTTTTGTACTAAATTGAATTGAATAAAAACATTAATGGTCCCAACATGTCTGCTGTTGTAAATTTGGAAACGTTTTTATAGGCAAATACATTTAAATCAAGTGACATTGATCCTATAACAAATATTTCTATTTCTGTTACCATGAAGTTTTTATCCTGTATGAGTAAATCACCTTAATAGATTTGATGTAATCGAAATTCAGGTTAGCAACAAACAGCATGCAGTTCACTAGGGACATTTGTAAGGGTGTTAATTTAAAGAAGAAAAATAAACTTCAGAATAACACGGGTGGAACTCACTAAGCATGAGTACAAAGGAAAAAAAGATGTAGGAATTGTAGGAAAAATAAGCTCAAGTGTGATCACCGTATCCAAGATACACACACAGACATACCCCACACTGGCAGGATGCTTGTCTATGGGCAAGAGTTTAGTTTGCAGAAACTAAGAAAGATTCTCTCATTGTGGATTTGTCTAATTTTTTCCTCTTCATTCAAAATACATTCTATGCATGCAAATAATTTAAAAATGAAAGGTAATTCATATTTATAAGAAGTTGAAATATAAAAAACACATGAAAGCATATAGATGGAGTTAGGTTTACATGGTGCTAGACCAGTGGGTTGAAAAGTATAAAATTCAGTGAAAGTCTTAGTTTTATGTAAAAATTGTAAATCATGTTTTACCTAATCAAAAAATTTTAAAAACCTGATGTGAATAAAATTGTGTTTACTTCCATAGCTACATGCAAGATAAGTCATTTGAATTTTCTAAAAAATGGTCTTACATTTCACTATTACTGAAACTGCCTTTGCAAAAATTATGTTAGTGGGAAAAATCTGACACAGGAAAATTATGGCAGTGAAAGAAATTTGACCTAACAGACTCCATCTTGCTTCTAACCTGCAAGCTGTCCTCCTCTGTGTCCTGGGTTCAGGTGATTCTCTGCCTCAGCTTCCCGAGTAGCTGGGATTACAGATGTCCACCACCACACCCAGCTAATTTTTGTATTTTTAGTAGAGATGGGGATTCACCACGTTGGCCAGGGTGGTCTCAAACTGCTGAACTCAGGTGATCCACCCGCCTTGGCCTCCCAAAGTGCTGGGATTACACGTGTGAGCCACTACACCCAGCCTGTAGTTTAACTTAGAAACAAAGATAATAACAGTGCCTCTCTGTAACAAACTCCTTCCTTCTTTAGGCACCAGACAGACTTGATAAAACTAACAAATTAGCCACAAGATAAAAAATTATGGCTCAGGAGTCATGTAGCCAAACTCCTGACCTTTCCAGTTGCTCCTATGGATAACATCACTATTGTGAAATCTAAGATTGGAGTTTGGGGTGTTTTTTAGACCCTGCATTCTGATGGACCAGCTGGTGCCACCCAGACTAGTAAACTGGTTCAACTAGTTATATGCACCCACCTAGGAACTGAAGACAGCAAGAAGACAGCTTCAACTCCCTATGATTTCATTCCTGACCCAACTAGTCAGCATTCCCCACTCTCTAGCCTCATGCCTGCCAAACTGTCTTGAAAAACCCTGGCCTCCAAATTTTGGGGGAGGTTAATCTGAGTAATAATAAAACTCCAGTCTCCCATTTAGCCTGCTCTGCATGTGTTGAACGCATTCTCTATTGCAATTCCTCCATCTTCATAAACTAGCTCTATCTGGGCAGCTGGCAAGATGAACTTGTCAGTGGTTACATTGTTGTAGATCACAGTCTATGTATTTAATCTTTACAGCAGATACAGAGATTTGAAGAAAATACAGTGGGCCTTAAGGACAGCAACAAAGATTGCTCTTATTAGGGGAAAATAGGCTTTAAGAAAGGAATAAATTGTTGAGTGATTCATCTTGGAAAAGAGAAGGCATAATAATACTCCAGTGTATAGAATGTATACTACTAGGATGCGGGCACCACAGTGGGGAGAGTTTTGTTTGCTTTGTTTATTTAAATATCCCAAACTGTACAGCAAGAACTGATATTTGATACGTGCTTAACAAATATTAAGTATGAGAAGTTAAAATATCACTTGAGTGATGGTAACTAGGAGTTGTTCTACTGCAAAGGAGCCAAATAGAGGGAAATGGGCATTAGATGTTATAGTAGCTTGCAGTGGTGTGAGCATGCCTCAGATATTCTAACCTGGCTTTGTCTAGCTGCTGTTTGCTGCAGATGTGTAGGAAGGCAGACCTTTTGCATTCAGAACTCACGTTTTGTTTCCCATCTACATCTCTTTAATCAGTTTGTATTTGGGTTAGGGATGAAGCAGAGATTTTTAAATGAAAGCAGGAAAAAGGAAACAAAGGAAACTAAAGGTTTATTTTGAAATGTAGTTATATTCCATTTTACTTTTATTATTTTCACTAATTATACTTAGTGGAGGTTACAAATACCATTTCTTCAGGTGCCGTTAGAGGGGTCAGGACAAATACGCATGCAACACTGATCTGGAGAACAATAGTTAATTGGTAATCCTTTCCAAGTTGTGGTTCAAGTGTTTCTGCGAACGCTCAGGAGAGGCAGGTTGATTTGAGCAGAGTGGGTGAGTAAGAGAAGTTTCCTGGAATGGGGAATTTTAGAGGGAGAGAATAATTCCACTTTTCTTTATCAAAGAGAGGAGAGGACATTACATGAACAAATTATGAGATTAGAAATTAGTAAAAAGAAATTTAGAGTTAACAGATACTGAGTTTCTACTGAAAGGCAGAAACTGCTTGTCACTAGTGCTACAGTAGATATACTAAGACATGCTCCCTGCTCTCAGGAAATTTGTGATTTAAAAGGGGAAAAGAAGAACATAAATAGACAAATACACCATAGTGTGCCAAGTGCAATACCAGGAGTAAGTACCAAGTTCAGTGTTGGTTTGGAAAAAGATATGTCTGAGAAAGAATTTTCTGTTGTGTGAGTCATGAGCAATTGCTTGAGATCTTTAATGTAAAATGACGTTGATTTTTAATATGTTATCTGTTCTAAGTTTGGAGAGATAGTGGTTTGGGAATAATATTCAAGTTCATAAATCTGGCCTCACTGTAGAAGATGCGCTAGTTTATTGAGAACCAGAAGTTTGGAAGAATAACTATGAGATTACTATAATGAAACACAGTATGACTGAAAAGCCTATAATTTATCTAAAGTGCACTAGTACTTCTAGTGTGTTCCAGTGTGCTTAGTTCGACTGATGGATTTTTTTTTTTTTTCTGTCAGAATATGCTTGTGTATCTTGGTTTCTATCTAGTTGAAAGATTAGTCCTTTACAGGTCAATAGTAATTTTTTTTTAAATTATTTATTCTTTTTTTTCTCCTTTCCCTCATCCTTGTTTGATATCTTGGCACAAAGACTTAAAAAAAAAGTCATGGAAAAAGGCCACAGGACATAGACCGTTCTTTAGGTCCACACTAGTCTTTACTGAAGTGTGGCTGATTTAGTTTGTCCCTGAACTTGGGTATACCAATTGTGTTTAATTTCAAATATGACTGATATTATAATCAGAGCATTTTGGGCAACATAGGGCTTGAGGGTCTTGCATAACCTCTGGTCTTAACGGTCCTAACTTAATGGGCAGCTTGTAGCAAATCCAGCTCTCTCCCAGATTACTAGTCCTCTCAATAACTGAGTCTGCCATGAAGGCATGGGATAACTTCTAGATCCCCTGATGTCTCCATGTGAGCTGCGGAGAAACTAGGAAGCTGCATCAGTGTTACTTTCTCAGACTCCTTCCTTGAACATTTCTTTTTTTTTTTTTTTTTTTTTTTTGAGACGGGGTCTCGCTCTGTCACCCAGGCTGGAGTGCAGTGACCGGATCTCGGCTCACTGCAAGCTCCGCCTCCCGGGTTCACGCCATTCTCCTGCCTCAGCCTCCCGAGTAGCTGGGACTACAGGCGCCCGCCACCTCGCCCGGCTAGTTTTTTGTATTTTTTAGTAGAGACGGGGTTTCACCGGGTTCGCCAGGATGGTCTCGATCTCCTGACCTTGTGATCCGCCCGTCTCGGCCTCCCAAAGTGCTGGGATTACAGGCTTGAGCCACCGCGCCCGGCCTCCTTCCTTGAACATTTCTAATCCACCTTCTGGATGTCCCCATTGTGCTCTAGTACTATGCTAAACACTGGGATGCTCTAAGTGGAGTGTGTAAGTTTCCTGGGATAACCCCTCAGCTGTTGAGATTCTCTTCCAAAATATATGGATGATTCTAATGCCCCTTATTTCTTTGTTACACCAAGAATCAACTCCAAGTGGAGTTGATGTAAGAAATCCATGTCTCTCTTCTAGCCATTTATCCCAGGCCCCTCCTCTCAGAACTGGATGCACCTCTCTTCTTGTGGGGTAGCAGTTTTCTCTGTGTAATATATGGTATCTACCTTTTCAGTGGCTTCATCATTTAAACTCTCAGGTGTCCAGTCCTCCAGGTTCTAGGAATATTAAGTTCAATTTTGGAATTTCTTTTATCAACCATTTTCTCTCTCAATAAAGCTTGCTTTTACAAATAAAAAGCACCTTTTAAAATCTTAATTTACTGCAGATTTGTTAAAACCCTTTCATTTGGAAGCTCAAAGCTGAGCAAAGATTTTTTAGCTCTAGGCTGGATTCTACTTACACCAACACAATGAGTATTGTTGATTTAGTGGGTAAGAGAGCCTTGGAAGAATTAGCAATGAAAATATATTAGTTAAAGAATTCACAAATATTATCTTTACTTGAGTTAGTGATTGTAGAGATCTAGGAATGAGGTGATGGGGCCTACAGTCTGGGAATTAATGACAAAAGTGGAGAGTTTGAGTCAAATTTGATAGATCATGTGAATTACTGAATATTAATGACTGATTGAATATTGGTGATGAAATAAAAAGACTGTCAGTAAACTATGAATAGAGGGGAACTTTCTCAACTTGATTAAGAATACCTACAAACGGACATGGATGCAGCTGGAAACCATCATTCTCAGCAAACTATCGCAAGAACGGAAAACCAAACACCACATGTTCTCACTCATAGGTGGGAATTGAACAGTGAGATCACCTGGACTCGGGAAGGGGAACATCACACACCGGGGCCTATTATGGGGAGGGGGGGTGGTGGCATTGGGAGTTATACCTGATGTAAATGACGAGTTGATGGGTGCTGTTGAGTTGATGGGTGCAGCACACCAACATGGCACAAATATACATATGTAACAAACTTGCACGTTGTGTACATGTACCCTAGAACTTAAAGTATAATTTAAAAAAAAAAAGAATACCTACAAAAAACTTGCAACTAATATTATACTTAATAGTGAGAAACTGCATGCTTTTTCTTTAAGATCAGGAACAAAGCAAGGACATCTCTCACCACTCCAATATTATATAGAAAGTCTTAGCTAATCAATAAGACAGAAAAAGGAAACAAAATGTATACAGATTGGGAAGGAAGAAATCAAACTGTCTTGGCTCACAGATGATATTAGTTTTTATGTAGGTAATCCCAAAGAATCAACAAAAAAATTTCAGGATCAATAAGTGTTTATAGTGAGGTTGCAATGTATGAGGCTAATATACAAATTTTAATTGCTTTCCTATATACTAGCAATGAACAATTGGAATTTAAAATTAAAAACATAATGCCAGTCATATTAGTACAAAAATGTATAAATCTAACAAAATATATTCTGGATCTGTATGTGGAAAACTAGAAAATGCTGATGAAAGAAATCAAAGAAAATTTAAATAAATGGACAGATGTTCCTCGTTTATATACTGGAAGACTCAAGGTTGTTGTCAGTTCTTACCAACTTGATCGATAGATTCAATACAATTCCAGTCAAAATTCCAGCAAGCTATTTTGTGACTATCTATAAGCTGGTCCTGAGTTTCTATGGAAAGGCAACAGACCCAGAATAGCCAACGTAATACTGAAGAAGAACAAAGTTAGAAGACTGAAACTACCTAAATTTATGATTTACTATAAAGCTACAGAAATCAAGACAGTGTGGTATTGATGAAAGAAAAGGCACAGAGATCAGTGGAGCAGAATGGAGCGCCTAGAAATAGACCCACACAAATACAGTGAAGTGATCTTTGACAAAGGAGCAAAGGTAACTCGATGGAGAAAGGGTAGACTTTTCAACAAATGGTGCTGGAACAATTGGATGTCCATATGCCTACAAATGAATCTAGACCCAGAGCTTAAACATGTCCATGAATGTTTATAGCAGCTTTTTTCATAATCACCCCAAACTGGAAACAACCAAGATGTCCTTCAGTAGGTGAATGTATAAATTTTGGTGCATTTATACAATGGAATATTATTCATCAGTAAAAAGAAATAAGCCATGACAAGACATTAAGGAAACTTAATTGCATATTGCTAAGTGTAAGAAGCCAGTATGATGAGGTTACATATTACCCCATTCCAATTATAGGACATTCTGGAAAATGCAAAGCTATAATAGACACAGTAAAATGATCAGTGTTTGCTAGGGATTTGAGGGAAGTATGGAAAGGATAAATAGATGAAGCATAGGGAATCTTTAGGGCAGTACGATTATTCTGTATGCTATTGTAATAACGGATACAAGACATTATAGATTTGTTAAAACCCACAGAATTGTATAGCACAAAGAGTAAACCTTAATGTATGCAAATACATCATTTAGGAGGTTTGGGAATCTGCCTTAGTTTATGGTGCCCCTCTACCTGCCTTAGTTTATGGTGCCCCTCTACCTGAAATTTCCTATCCCTACCCCCAGCTCATCTTTCCCTACTTATTATCTGTATACGTGATTTGTCTTCTCTACTCGACCATGAACAATGCAAGGCCAGAATCTTACTGAATTTAGAACAAGAACAGAAGACAGAAATTGCTTACTTTATATTTATAAAAAGAGAGAGAGAGAAAGAGAGAGAGAGACTGCCTTGGTTCTTACTGACAAGAAGCTCACATTTGAGTGGAGACTAGAATACCGTTTGTATTACAAATAAAATAATAGTTACTAGTGGAAAT
The DNA here is from genome assembly GCF_003255815.1 of Theropithecus gelada. Taxonomy (NCBI): domain Eukaryota; kingdom Metazoa; phylum Chordata; class Mammalia; order Primates; family Cercopithecidae; genus Theropithecus; species Theropithecus gelada. Next base: position 56,952,790 of record NC_037676.1, read on the forward strand.
TTTAATCCATGCTTATAAAACTCATTAGTTAGGACTGAAATCCTGTAAGGAAACTTTTAAAACAATGAAAGGCGAAATATTTTCTAATATTAGATTATAAATGGCTTAAAGAAGGGAGAAGTGTTATAATAATCTGAGAGTGTGTAGATTACTGCTAGGCATTCAATTCTTGAATATTTTCCTCTACAGTCTTTGCATCATTTGTGTGCGTGCTGTTTATGAAAATTCAATCTGGAAAATGCAGAGTAGCACAGAAAATTAGTTTAAATTTAAATGTAAATTGACCTATGGTAAGAATAGCCCTTTTCCCACCACTTTAGAGTATTTTCTAAAAGAAAAGTTCCACATTTTAATGTTCTACATTCACCCATAGAGGTGAGCAACTCTAAAATGAAATACAGCATACACAACACTCTCCTTAGTTGAAGCTCTTACGCTATTCAGAGCTTTTTGTCCAAAGGCATGTGTCCTTGCCTCAACCCATCATGTGATCTCTGTTTCTGGATCTTGTGAAATAGGATGAAGCACACGGGGCAATTTATGTAAAAAGTCTCTTGATTTATCATACTGATGTGAAACGAGACAAAATTATATTCTTGTAAAATGACTGGTTTTAAATTCTGTCTTTTACGACTTGCTTATATTTATTGAATCATTTTGTATTGATTGTAGGGTACAGGAGATGTCGACTGTCATTTTAAAATTAGGAAGAACTTGGAGAATGCATCCATAAGCCTGGAATCTACGAAGAGCCCAGGATTGTTTGTTGGACTTCAGTCAGATGGGCAGGCAAAACCAATGATTTATACCAAGGATGAGAATGTTTGCTTCTATCCACAAGTCATCCAATGTATGTTTACTCTGACATACTTTGCTTTTTGGTTTGCTTTATGATGGTTTGTGTACAGTGTCTGAAAATTTCATCACATTTTTACTAGGCAAATCTCTGCTGTTAGGCTTTTTTGTTTGTTGTCATTCCAGAAACAATGGAAGGAAAACATAATGAAGACGGTTGCCTCAAATTTTCAGATAAATTAATATTAGGTATAGAAGTTTTGCTACATTGAACTTCTTTGTAACTTTGAAAGTTATGTGTGCATTCGTGTGTATGTGTACATGTTCATGTTTGAATCTTTGTTTTTTAAGGATAGCTTCATATACCCCGAGAGGAATGAGGCTGTTAGAAATATTCTCAGATTCATTGCTATTAATTTTTAATGGTTGCAGTATAAAAAGAGATGGAATAAAGATCAACACAAATGGGATTTGGATTAAAAATAGGATTTGGGAAAAAATCTCAAGATAGGACAGAAATGTGAATATTTTGAAACTGGTTTCTCTCATATCTAAGTTCACGTTCTCTAGCAAATCGAAATGAAGATATGAGGACATTATTTAATCATGTATTTGTGTTCAAACCTTAAAATATGTTTCAACACAAAGGCTAATAAAGTAACTTTATTGTATTTTTCAATTATCTTGAAGTTTAGTTTGCTATCTAATTTTTGCTTGATGTGAGGTTCCCTGAATTTTGGCTTACTCAATATCTGTGTCATTTTCTTGGTCTGACTTTTGTTTAGCTTCTGTTGGCTTATGAGAGTCCATATTTACTGTATGTGTATATATAATATCCCACAGAAGATAGCTTAGAATAGGAATAAAATGATCCTGATGTAACATGATGGTATATTTGGCCCTGTTCTTCACTCTATCTGCATCAACTCCTTTTCAGCCTTTAGTTGCCTTTTTAAAAATTTTGTAAACTGTTGGACTAGTATACCTGAGTTTACTGCCATCCATACCACCACTCCCTCCACCCTTCATTTTCCCACAGGCTGGCCCAGAGTGGCATTCTGCCTTGACACAATGCATATGCCATCTGCCTCTGGAGCTCTGAAGGGAAACAGGTGACTTCAAAGCCAGCAGAAGGATACAGGAGTAGAAAAAGAACAGTGGGAAATAGCTAGCAGGGGTCAGCTGCCATGCTGGAAGAGCACAGGGAGAAAACAGAAATGACCAGGAAGCAGGTAGAGATGAAAAGGTGAAAAAGAAGAGATTGAAACAATAGAAAAAGAAATGAGAAGAAGAAAAGTAATTTGTGGCAAGACATAAGAGAGGGATAACAAAAGGACACATTTGTCAATGTTAGGGTATTAGTACTAAAAGAACCAATAGAAACAAAGCCATTCTTCTTTACAGCTCCTACAATTTAGTTCTGTTACTAAAGCATAGATGGTTTGTTTTCTTCTCTGTTTACTAGAGGCAGCCTCCTGCTTTAACAAGGGCAAGAATGCAAGAGACATTGCTTTAGAAATTTTATTGAAGATTCATGAATCCTAGGAATTCTGAGGAAGGGTTTGAAAGCATCAACATTTCTTCAAAATACAAAATAATACTTTCCAATTTTACAAGAAGAGCATTCCATTGGGATTTCTGAGTGTTAAAAACTCTGTCTTAGGGGATTTTGTGAAGAGTGACAGAATGTTTATGTAAAAGTTTGTAGGGCCAGGCACGGTGGCTCACACCTATAATCCCAGCACTTTGAGAGGCCAAGACGGGTGGATCACTTAAGGCCAGGAGTTTGAGACCAGCCTGGCCAACATGGTGAAACCCTGTCTCTACTACAAATACAAAAATTAGCTGGGCATGGTGGTGCATGCCTGTAATCCCAGCTACTGGAAGGAGAATCACTTGAACCTGGGAGGTGGAGTTTGCAGTGAGCTAAGAACGTTCCACTGCACTCTAGCTGAAAAAAAAAAAAAAAAAAAAAAAAGGTTACAGTAATTCCACTAATTTTTTTATTTTTTTAGAATTTTTTCTCCCTCCCCTCCCCTCCCCTTCCCTTTCTTGTTGTTCTTCTTTTTTTTTTTTGACGGTCTCGCTGAGTCACCCAGGCTGGAGTGCAGTGGCGATCTTGGCTCACTGCAAGCTCCGCCTCCCAGGTTCTCGCCGTTCTCCTGCCTCAGCCTCCCAAGTAGCTGAGACTACAGGCGCCAGCCACCATGCCCGGCTAATTTTTTGTATTTTTAGTAGAGACGGGGTTTTACCATGTTAGCCAGGATGGTCTCGATCTCCTGACCTCGTGATCTGCCTGCCTCGGCCTCCCGATAGAATGTTTTCTAACTAGACTATCTACATATGATAGATTGAACCTACTCTATGCCAAAAAAGTTCACTCCCAAAAACATTTGGGAATTTTGAATTGTTTATATTCTAATACAGAGATAGAGCAGCCCCCCAAAACGTTAAGCTGAAACTTTTTTTTTCAGTGTAAATTTTTCCTCATAGTTGTCTAGAAAGCAGAGTTAAAGTTGTGAGGTACCCTGAATGATAAGGGGACTTGGATAGGGTAAGAGATTGTGGTAGGAAGAGAATCATAAGGTTACTCTCAAGAGACTCCACCTGTTGCCCCCAGGCATGCAACCTGAATGACTGGTCCTGGCTTCCTTGGAAGCTGCTGCACCTCAAGTAAATGTCTACAAGCTGCCTGGTCTGACATGGCACACAATCACGTGGAGGGCACAGCTCTGCTCAGCCGAGGACGAGGGCAGTCTCATTGACAGGTTCCACCCACCAAACAGCAAGAGGCTCAGAAGTATAGCAGGGTAGAGGGACAAGGGTAGGATTTCAGCACACAGGCTTTGAGAGCCAGACTGCAGGTCCTGGGAGGGCACCTTTTGCCAGTGGTATGCTCTCACAGCTCTTGGACCACCTGCCTCTGTTCTGTCAAATGAGGACCAAGAGTGCCTTCACTCAGTTGTGGTGTGAGAATTACATGAATTAACATATGTAAGATGATTAGAATAGTGTCTGGTACTCAGCAAGTGCTGTGCAAGTGTTTGCTGTTACGATTATTAAAGAGAGGAAGAGCACTTCATGGCATATTTTCTTTTATCACTTAAATAGAGTCGATGGATTCCTGAAAGACAAGAGATTCTGTCTCATCACCTCTTTTAATCACTTGGCATATTTCATTTCTCTGCGATTGATTTTTTTCATCTACAGTTTGGCAAGGATTTGGTTTAATTTACTGTGTATTGGGAATTTATAATAAAAGTCATTTATCCCACTACCATTTAGCTGTTCTTGCTAGTGTGTGCAGTAAAACCTCTTCATTCTCTATTTTCATGAATTTATATTCACAGTATATACAGGAGAAAGTGTGAAAGGATCTTTCCCCCTGGGCTTATGTGATTAGTTATTATACTGAGCCTATGGAGAAGATTCTCCATTGATTATCTGGATATTTGGATAATTTGAAAGTTTTCTTCATTCTGTTCCTCTAGATAATAAACCTGCATTTATAATTCCATACAGTAAGACCACACTGCTAGGTATCGTTTTAAAGAACTGTAGATCAATATAACATGTAACTTTTCGCTAACTTCAGTGTACTATTACTTTTATAGAATACTTAGGAAAGAGTGAACCTATAAGTTTTTAGAAGTACTTTAACAGAGAATTGACTTTTGCACAGAAATTTACCTCCTCTTGCTCTAATTCCAGCCCAGTTTTATGGTATGAGCCATCCTCTGTATATAGATCATGAGACTCTGGCTATTAGTAACCCCTCAAAAATGCAGGACTGAAGATATGGTTCAGATGTTACATTTTTATTACAATAAGAATTTCTTTCAGGTTCAAGTTTTATGGAAGTTTGCCTTAAAATATGTTTGGAAATTTCATTTTTGCTTCATTCTAGTCTGCTAAGATCATTCAAGCATAAAAATCTAAATGAAATACTGTCATATATCCAATTCATAAAATTCTGACTATGTATATTACAGTCTTAGAAAAATATGACAAAATATGTTTCAGATGATAAAATGACTATATGGATTTAAAATATATATGCACTAATGTGACACTATAATCATTGCTATTATGTAAGTTTTCACTTGTTTTACTTTTAAAATAGAAGGTATTCAATAAAACAAAAGACTTTTCCTAGTTGATTTTGTAGAGTTACTGCCTTTATTGTCTGGTAGATCTTGATATAGCTTAAATTTTGGATATAATGAGGTACTACCTGAAGTGAGTCATTAATCATCCAAATCCAGCTGTATAGGTAACATATACCTTTTGATAACATCTCTACCTAGACAGCTCTGGTTCTTTCACCTTCACCACAGGTTTTGTTTTACATTGCCAGTGATAGAGTTTTCACTTTTTTTTTTTTAATTGTAAAAGTCAGACAAAGAGCTACTAAGGGTTGCTCCAGTTCAGAGTATTGTATTATTGGAGGGTCACTTTGGTACTTGGCTTTTGAACATCTTTCTGTAACCCACCTGGCCTGAAGACAAAGTGGGAAGCCTTCTCTACAGAGGGATAGGAAGGTGCTGGATAACATTTCCAGAAAATGTCTTCCACTTTCTGAATTCCCTACTACTGTGTCGTATAAAGAGATGTTGGTGTACTTTTTGAGAAGCAGAGGTAGAATTAATGAGAAGCCAGTGTGGGAAGGATAGAGAGGTAAAATGCTCATTCTCCTTTCACAGTTCTGCATAGACTGGCCTTGTTGTGCAACCCTTTTTGGGCTTGTTTCTAATGGACTGGCACATTAATTGCTTTCTCCTCTGTGCTCCCTATGCACGTTGTGCTTGTGTCAGTTAAAGAGCTCATCAGTATCTATCAGAGGTCATGTTTATGTATTCTCTCTCTGGGCTATAACGCCATCAATGTCAGAAGCCATTTCTTATACATTGATTTGTTCCTAGTGCTATGCAGTGACTGGAAGATAGTTTATCTTTTTGTAGATTCTGGATTTCTACATTACATTGGTAAATGAACTCTTAGCTATATATAAGAATCTTAATTTTTTCCCTCTACAATTACTTATTTATTCTCCATGAACATATTTCTAGTTATTTCTATCTTCTTTTTAATGTTTTAAAATTCCTTTATTATCAATTTTTAGTGTCTCAGCATTGCATTGTATATAAACCACATGGAAAAACTATGTTTTATAAGGATTAGTATTTAAAAGCTTATTGTTGTCTGAAATGATATCTTATAACACCTGAAGGATATAAATAACAGTGTAATCATGGACAGTTCTTCAGCCACCAGTATTGTAGAGTCTGCACCATCACCCTGTGTGATAAGTGTTGCTAATTTCTACTAAGCATACCTTTGAGGTTGTTATGCTTTCTTACTTTGTGAGTCATCTTACATCGTTGACTGCAATTGTGGTATTAAGAAGTAGTTGTTATTACTCTTTATCATATAGAATCAGAAATTTACATAATTTTTTGTTGCTGATGAGAACCTAAAGCCATTCATAGTGTGAATTACCACCATTTAAAAACAATATGCCTATGCCTGATCCTAGAAAATGAACACAAACAACTTGAATTTGAAATCCTAAATATAAATAGCACTTAGGAGCATATACTATAAAGCTGAAGTCATTATTTAACTTAGAGATACCTATTCTTAAACAAGACTCCAAAGCAACTTGCTTCTAAGTAAAAGGTAGAAAAGTAGCTAATGTTTTCATTGCTTATAGATATGTGTATATTTTGTTGATTCACATATTTCAGTAAGGTAACATGAAATCCTGTTTGAATGACGTTTTAGTTTCCCCTTTTGAGGAAGGCAAAGTAAAAGATTGTTAAGGAAGTTCCCATTTAGAATCTATAAGAAAAACATTTTGAATAAGTTGTTTGATTCATATTGTGATGTTAAACGATCGTTCAGATTTGCAAAGCAATGAGTAGGTTTTATAGGGATGCCATCTATGCACAGCCTGCTGGTAAGAATAAGAAGTCATTTTCTGTTAACTACGTAATTCTGAGTAAAGAGATTTGACTAGGCATTGAAATGGAAACAATGGCAAAACTTAAACTTGCATAGCTGAACATATGGTGAGTATTCTGAGAAGCAGCAAGTGATTTTGAAATGATGGCATCTTTTAAAATCTTAATTTCAGTTGGCAGAGAAAACCCAATGGGAATGTCTGCAACACCCAGCCAAGAAGAAGAAAAGATCCATGAGTCAAAAAAACAGAAAAAAATACCCCCAGAATCTGAGGATAGGAGTCCCTTACCTTCTTCAACTGCAAGTAAGCCACAGCTTTTGCTTTCCTGCTTTTGGTTTGTTTGACTGCATTATTTCTTCCTGCGGCCATCGCAGGAAGACTATGAAATTATTTTATAGCCTATATCATGTTATACCACATGGACTGCTTGTAGGCTGTTATCTTGCTTTTTTATGCCTTAATTTTATATTATAAAGAATACATATATTTTTCAATGTGTTTCTTTGTCTTAAATTTAATGTTCATCCAGAACAATGTGTTGAAAAGAAGATAGTATTAAATTATAACATCAATTGAACTATTACCTACACAATATTTTATGAAAAATGGTAAATTCTCACCAAAGTCTAAGCAACGACAAAAATAATCTCTATTTCTCTGGTATAGAAAGTGAAGCTTGAAAGAAAGTGCTCTCGGTCCCAGAGGCTTAAATTCCTAGTTTCTATATTAGTTTGATCATTTTTCTTGCTCTTAAATGTATTAACTTTTATCTGGCGGGAAAGTGTAATGTATGATATCTGACAAATTCTGTGTATCAGAATCTAGTCATCTTTGGGTAAAATGAAATAGAGGACCATCTCTGGGGGACCATTTTTTTAAAACCCGTCTTGGGAGACAGATAAATTATAATGTTACCTTTAAAAAAGTGATTTTTAAAAATTAGTTATTGGGTATGCTAGCTTTTCTTTCAGATAGTAATATAATAGACGTCTCTTGTTGACTATCCTAAGCTATTAGCACATGAACATAGGGAAGAGAAATTAGCCTTTTGATTTTTGCTGCAAAGGACTAGTCTCAGTTTTTTATTTCCATGTCATGTCATGAATCCATGGAGCAGTGTGAAGAATCACACTGAATGAGAAATATGTGCTTAGTTAAAATTTCTCACAGCAGAATTCAGTCTTGTGTCAGGAAGTAATGGTATCTAAATCAGGGATGGCCACCTCAAGTAAAATTTGACTTGGTTGAAAATAGCATGCTAGCCGAAATCCCTGGGGGATAAATACTTTTTAAATGAGTGGCAAAATGCTTATGAGAAAACCTTCTGTATGTCTTATGAAAATTTGTTCTGACAAAAATATTTTTAAAATGTTACCATTGTGAAATTTTTAAGAATTTTTTTTTATTGAGGCAGGCCAAGTAATTTGTAAAAATGACAAAATTAGGCTTCATGATAAACCTAGACCTTTTCAAATAATTATTTCATTTAATTAAACATTAAATATGAATTGTGTGCCCATTAAATGTCAGATGTTGTAGCTAAAACAGACTTGGTCTCTGCCCTCTTGAATTTGATAGGTGAGCTGTTCAGATAAACATTAAACAATCACACAGAAATGGAAGGCTAAAACCTGATAATTGAGATGAAGGAAATACCCAGGGCATATGAGACACAAAATAAAATTTAAATCATTAATTAATTGTAAAAAGACCTATAAGTTTCTTCATTTGGTTAATGGCAATACAGTGGAAATGGAGAGTGGGCCAAAGACTGAGAAAATGGAGACTAAGCTCAGTTTCTTCAAGAACTTTTTAAAACATTGATCTGTCACAGATTTTGGCCTTGGATATGAAATCTGGGAAGTCCAGATGATGAGGCTCCTGTAAGGCAAATGCCACCTATAAAATGCCCATGATACGGTTAAATTTTGCCTTCTCTGTTTGTAGTCGGAGTGGTTTTATAGCATCCATGACTTTAAGTGAGGAAAAAATGTCTTCATGGATGAATATTTCCCTAGAAGGCTCTCTCTCATCTGGTACTGAGTAATTAGATCATGATTCCCTTTAGTTGTCTTTTTTCTACCTCTATCAAAGGACTGCAATAGTTAAAAGTTGCCTCTTGAAAGAAATACCTTCCTCTTGGTTTTGCAGCTTAGCTGTCAAGATAGATTTGGGTTACATTAGCCATTCATATTAAAATATGTTCGTTGAAAAATACTTTAGAAAACTTATTTTCTACTTTTATAGATATCTAAAACCAAATTTCAGTTCTTTAAGAATGAGACTATATTTGTCCATCCACTTTTGGGATAGGGCAAGATGTATAGTTTTGGAAATGAGGAATTATAGAAAAAATAAAATGGTTCTCTCTCCATTCAAAATGCTTATTTATTAAGGAGAAAGATGGAACTTTTCTCATCTACATCAAAGGGGCAAGAGAATTTAGAACTTAAAATAGCACATATATGATAAATAGTTATTTTATAGTAGTTAAGTAGAGAGATAGTGTCATTAAATTTGCAAGGCTTTCCTTTAGGTCTAAACTGCATTATGATATTAATTTTGTTAGGGTGGGGGGGTTGAGGAAGGAATCTTATTTTTTTTAGAATAACCTTTTTATTATGGAAAATTTTAAACACATACAAAGGTAGAGAGAATGGACAAATGAACCCCCATGTACCCATCACTCAGCTTCAATAATGATCAACATAGGCATAGTCCTGTTTTAGTTATGGTCCTTCCTGCTATGCCCTACAATGTCCTCATTTAATTATTTTAAAGCAAATCTAAGACACCATATTATTCATAAATACTTTGGAAATTCATATTTTAAAAATTAAGTGAGAATATACATTACTTCTGCATAATTTTAAGTTTGGAAACACTGCATTTAAACACATTCAAACCGAATATAAAAAGAGAAGACTTATGATTTGATGCTCTGAACTGAAATTGCCCTTAGATATCTTTCCAGCGCCTACCTATTTCTATGAATGAGAAAATCAAGACCCAGGAAGATGAATGTTATGCAAGTCTCAGCTCCAGTCACTTGTCTCTGTGCATGGACACTTGAACAGTGCAGTGCAGCCATCCTGCCAGTCCATCATCTGTTTGTGGAGGCATGCTCCACAGTGTTGCCAGGCAAATCCTAATCTGGGCCAAAGTCTCAGCCATGGCATTTTCTTTCTTAAATGTGTTTAGGTGCCAATACTTTAAAAACAAACCTGGGCAGAAAAAAATCTATTAGTTGAAGTCTTCCTTAAAAACAGTAGTCAGTAAATTTATTCTGAAAAATCTCGGGTAGTCATCTTTGACTAAAAATAATTTCATTCTGAAAGAAATTAGAATACGTAAAGCATACAGGAAAATCTTAAAATTATATCATCTTGCTACTTCCCCAAAGATCACTTAAAAATGTATTTATACTTGTGTATATATGTATGTATACACACTTGTAGATTATATTAAATATATCATTTTGTAACCTTCTCAGTTAATAGAAGGTATTAATCATTTAAGGATTTTTCATAATAAATTTTTTTTTTTTTTTTTTTTTTTTTTTTTGAGACGGAGTCTCGCTCTGTCGCCCAGGCTGGAGTGCAGTGGCCGGATCTCAGCTCACTGCAAGCTCCGCCTCCCAGGTTTACGCCATTCTCCTGCCTCAGCCTCCCGAGTAGCTGGGACTACAGGCGCCCACCACCTCGCCCGGCTAGTTTTTTGTATTTTTTAGTAGAGACGGGGTTTCACCGGGTTAGCCAGGATGGTCTCGATCTCCTGACCTCGTGATCCGCCCGTCTCGGCCTCCCAAAGTGCTGGGATTACAGGCTTGAGCCACCGCGCCCGGCCAATAAATATTTTTAATAAAATGTAATAGCTATAAATAATCCATTGTGTTGATGTAGCATAACATATTTACCTATTTTCTTATAATTTGTAATGGATGCTCATCTATATGTTATTTCATTAGAATAATTCCCATAAATGGAATTACAAAGTAGTTATATTAATTATATTAATGGTTATTCTCATCGTAATTTTTATGTCCCTTTTAATATAAAAAATAGCACTTGGCATCCAGAGTGAAATACAGTTTTTTTTTTTAATGCTCGTGGTGTCGTAAATTATATTGTAAAGGTAGTGTAAGTTTTCGTTCATCATAGATTGAGGATTTGAAGAGACCTTTGACACATCATAAGCAACATAGAGATTCATAGGAAAAGTGCAGAAATAAACCATTCCATTTCAAATCATCCTAATCACTTGAAAGTGCCTCCTTATGTTGAGCAGAAAAGCTACCCATAAATTCTTTTGGCTTATAAAAAAGTCAATATCTTCTTCTATAAAACAACCATTGTTGTTTTTTCTTAGTATATTCTCATTTCCTCTTAGTATATTCATCTTATATGTATATAAATATACCAAAAAGTGGATTCTCAGTATTTTTTTTTAGTATATTCTCATCTGTGTCAAATGTATTGCTTTAATAGTTTCTTTTTATGTATGGTTTTAGACTCTTCACCTTTATGAATATTTCTCTTAAAGTGTGAATCTCCAAGTAGGAACCTGTCTTCTCATATAATCTGAACAGTTTAGAATAATGGTATTCCTTTTATGGGACCTTATACATCAGTTGATACAGTCTCAGCTTGGAATACATGTTTTGGGCATTTTTATTGCATTTCTGGTTTATATTAACATCATTAGGATATTTTATTCATAATATCCTTTCAGTGTAAAACATATAACTGATCTTTCAACCAAGCCACAGACCTTTACCTTGATACTGGTTAGTTTTTATCTTCTTGGTGTTAATCCAGTGTGCAAGCATGTTAGGATGCCTTTGATTATTTGATTCTGTTTTCTATGTTAGTTATCCGTACCAGCTTTGTGCATCCTGTGCTTTGTATCCCTTAATTGAGAAACTGAAATTTATGAATATAACAAGACTATGTTAATTTTGTAGAAATAGATTTCATCCATTGCAAGATAACTATAGGGGAATGCTTTCACTGTCTTATTTTTTTTCAGATTTATATGTTCTGAAATTAGGGTTTAAATATCTGATATTACACTATCAGGTATTAGGAAGCATTTGTTTTCAATGACATGTTAGAATAAATCGACTTTCTCAAATACTATCTTGGAATAGCATACAGAGGCTATACAAGCTGTCCCTTTATGGCCACACTCTGATGGTAATTCATGCTTATGCTGACCTCAACTTTAATCAACCCATGAACTGTTAGAATCAGCTAATTTGTTATTTATTTCTATGAGTAATTTATTTTTTCCGCTAGAGCTTCAGTGGACTAGTAGCAGCACAAAGTAGATAACTTTTTTTTTTTTTTTTTAGTTTGAGTCAACCTGATTGGTGTTTAATTAAATTGTTCAGTCACCCTCACAGAGGATGTTTTTGAGTCGTATGAATACATCTTAGGTACCATTGATTTTATTCAGGGTGACCGTGAAGAAGTCTATTGACTAATCCAGGGTCCCCATTAAATATTTTCCTAGCTTAGAGTATTTTAAACTTCTGGTCAACAAAAGCAACTGCTTTTATGGTTCTCAGTTCTCAGCAGAAATTTATAGTCTGAGACTAATGGACGTTGGTTCATTTCCAAAAGATCGTAGTATTACATGGTATTCATATTTAATTGATAACAGTACAAACTTTAATACATCATTCTGTATTATAGATTATATCATATTTAGCCATCAATTTTTATAATATGAGTGTACCCTGACAATGTGTTATTTTTGTGCAAGTGATGCAAGAACATGTTAATGCAGGAATAAGGGACCTTAGAAAACATCAACTCATTTTCAGATTAAATCAAACAAACAAGCTAAACACATACACACATAGATTTGTGTTCATCCATGCACAGACATGGAAAAAAATTCAGACTAAATAACCGTGGTCTCTTGATTTCATTTCAGAGTTTGTTTCTTTGTATGTTTGTTCACTGTCTTGTGTCTATTGTTTGTTCACTGGCCTTCCTACCTCAGTCTGTCCCTGCTATAGTTCACCCTGTTTCAGACCTATCTTTCTAATACTTAGCTCATACCACCACCATACTTTAAAATTGTGACTGGTTCTCTCTTGCTTGCAAAAGGATGTGCCAACTCCCTTCCAGCTTGACCAGTGCCTTCCATGATCCTCACGTTTCTGTCTCTCCTCTTCACATATAGTAACTGAACATTGGCACCTGCAGTTCTTCCAGCATGCCTGCTGCTTCAAGCCACGTACATGCTGGGAATGCTGTCCCATCTGTTTAGAATGCTCTTCCTGTCTTTCTGCAAAATTCTGAGCCATCTTCCTACATCCAGCACTGAGGTTTCCTCTGTGCAGCCTTTTCTGCCCACTCCTTAATTACTCACTTCCTGCCCTCTGCTACACCGGAACTTTTCAGTAGTTTTTTTTGTTTGTTGGTTTTCCATGAAGGTATTTGAGTGTTTGAAATCCAGATATTTGTATGTCTGTTTTCACCGCTGGATAGCATGTATCTCCAGGTGTGACTGTCATTATTTATCTTTCAAACTTTTCATCAGTTCTGTTATTATGAGAGCAGTGAGCCTAACACAATGCCCAGCAATTAATAGGAACTAAAGTCTTCTCGAATTGTGTAAAAGTGATTCTTTTAGATGACTAAGATATCCATAAGATAGTAAGTGAGTGAATGATCGACATCCTGTAATGTTCACCATTGACCTAGGATCACCAGTTTCTCTCTGGAACTCATGGATGTGCTGTGGAGTCTTTGTCAGTAGAGATCTGGTAGTGCAGTTGCCTGGGCCTGAGGAAATTCCAAGTGTATTTGACTAGAAATGTCAGGCACAGTGGCCAAATGTTCACATGTAACATTGAGTTTTAAAAATTAGATCATGTCATAAAATTTTGTTGGACCAATTTTTGTGATCATTTCCAGGTCAGCTATTTCTGATGTAAATGACGTGGAATTCACACTTGCTCTGCCTGGGTTTGAAGTTTGGTTCCTTGTTACTTCCTGTGTAATTCTGGGCAAGTCACTTCACTTCTGAGTCCTGGTTTGTCCATCTGCTTAATAGGGGACAGCACCTCATAGGAGTAGTATGAGGGTTGAGTGAGAGTGACTTGATGATGAATGTTAAGTGCTTAGGATAGTGTGCAGCACAGAAGAAAACCTCACATGCTAGCAGCACTGCTGCATCCTGGTGAATTATGTTTAGGTGAATACAGAATGCTTATCAAGCTTGTTTAAGTGCAGGTGCTTTGCAGTTAAACATCCCATAGTTTGCTTATTATGTGACTCGGCCATATTATTTAATTTCCCTGCTTCTTTTCCTCTTCTTAAAATGGACATCATAATTTGACTCACCTTATGAGTTTGGAATGAGGATTGGATGAGAAATGCATATAAAAGGTGCAACGCAGAACCCTGCATATATTAGGAGCTTAAAAACAATTAAATTGTTCAGTCACTCCCAGAGACAGAGATTACCCAGAGCTGTTATACTGACAGAGATTACCCAGCACATTCTAGAGAAAACTTTAAAAAATGAATATCAGTTCTTTCATAGCATTTGTTTTTATTTGTATATTTTTGCATGGTTTTTATTTTAAAATTAGTTCATTATAGCTTAGCAGGAATAATTTCATATTTGTTGGGCTTTTCATCATTGTCGGTAAGATCCTAAGTGCTGCCTAGGGCTGCGTATAGTTTCAAGCTACAGAATTAAAGGAAGGAGATCAGCTCTGGCTACCTTTTAACCATTTGACATGAAGAACTTTTACCTCATCATCTTGGGTGTATACGATTTCAAAGTGGAAATATCAGTGAAGAATTAAAGTGCAGTTGTTGGGGTACTTTCAGACAACCAGTGCAGAGTAGCATGGGAGATGCCCTCAGCACTGCCTGGCCCAGTATCTCCTCAGATGAGACCACAGGCGAAAGGGAGTGTGAAGAAGACAGCCATTCTAGCTTGGGATGTCATGGCATTCTTTACAAACAGGAGTGGCTGTGTTTGGGCACTGCTGGTTGCTAGAGAATGCATTGTGAAACACAAGTGCTGTGCAGCCCTGCTCTCGTGGACAACTGCTCTGAGCACCATAGGAACAATTTGTATGTGTGAAAATTCTCTTTAGTTCCAAATCCTTTCCATTGCCCACTCCAGTAAGGTATTTTTTAATTTTTTTGGAAATATTTCAGAAAATTTTTCTCTGCCCTCAATTTGTCACTTACTTATCGTATGTGAAAACAAGTTTTAATTCCCCCTTTTTATTACTTTATGTGGTGGTAGTTCTATATAAAATATGTAAGTCAAGCAGGCAGCTTTATGAAAAATCTGTGGACATAGGACAGAAACTCCAGTTTGCCCTCCTGGGTAAGTGAAAGATTGCCAGGTAGGTCAGATGTTTACTGTTCGAATCCAGTTTACTTAGGTGGTTGAGTGTCAGTTGACCAGAACCTTGCCGTGAGGAGACAAGCACAAATCAGCTCCCTGGAGTCCTCACAGTGCAGTGCCTTCTGCTTGCTTCACCCTACCCTGCCCAGTTTTCATGTCCTTTGGCCCCAATGTGACAAAGGATTCTGTCAGCCTGATGTTGTATCTGATCTGCCACTAATGCTTTATTCCCCCATAGAAGAAATCAGACGTTTCCAAAGTGGTAAGACTCTTCTGTCAGAAGATGAATGGAAGGTGTTAGTGCTGACGGGAAATACAGGAACTCGAGCCAATGTCACTCTCTGGGTGTATGGAGATAAAGGAGTCACTGGGCCAATAAGTCTTCGCAAGGACAGCTCAGAGCAGCTCTTCCTTCCAGGACAGGAGGATGAGTTTCAGGTAAACAACACTGTGATATTTTCCTGTGAACATTTCAAAGACATTTCTGTAATGTAGAAGTGTGTGTGTGTGTCTCCTATTAAAATGGATCTCTGGTCTTTTAGAATGCCTGTAAGTTAATAATGCTTATTTTAACAATCAAAGGAAATATTTTTGCTCACATATCTTATTCGAGCAAGGAAA
Source organism: Theropithecus gelada (assembly GCF_003255815.1). Taxonomy (NCBI): domain Eukaryota; kingdom Metazoa; phylum Chordata; class Mammalia; order Primates; family Cercopithecidae; genus Theropithecus; species Theropithecus gelada. Next base: position 56,968,556 of record NC_037676.1, read on the forward strand.
GTTGTAGAAAAAACTGCTTTCTTTAAAGACAGTTTATTTTAGTATACTTTCAAACCATGGGTTTGGAACTGGCCCTATAAACTACCAACTTCAACTCAATTTATAACCAACTTATATGCTGTATAGAGATTCTTCTGGTAATGAAAACTCTTCTTTTATGTACTTGCATATACTTATAGATGTTGCTCAGCTGAGCTATACAGGTGTGAAATTATTTTCTTTTTATAAAATTTGTTTCATCTTTTTAATTAAAAAAGTCTTAAGAATGAAATAATTTCCTTGGCATCTTCACAGGCCATGTTTTGAAGCTCTGCCCACGCCCATTCTAATTTCTCTCTCTTTTACTTCTTAGAGTCAGAGAACACTGGGCTGCTTAAGTTTGCATGTGGCTGGTTGCCTCTCCTAGTTCCTCAGAGCTTTGGCCAAGTTTCAATTAGGACAATTACATTCCACTTCACTAATCCACCCTTCCACCCCCACTGCCTGTGAAAGCCCTTTGGTGCACTGTTAAACAGCAGTCATTTTCTCTGGAGGGTATTCCTTTTGCATCCTAAGGCTGACTAGAGAATAGAGAATGATTGAGGACAATTCATGTTGCCAGGAACCCAAGGCTATTTGGGGCTACGGTACCTGGCAATCACTAATACCCAAATGGTTTCTAGATTTTCAGACCTAGGCCTGTCATTCTACTTTTGTAATAATTAAAGTTAATTTTCATTGAAGAAAAGCAATTGTCTGCAGTTGTGGAAGAGCACTTTGGCTCCTTGCATAGGCAGCCATACCTTATATAAATACATATTTCAAAAGATTATTTGAAGATAATTGTTTAGAATTCAGAATGTGTGTGTATGGTTAGATCCCTAAGTCACCCCACAAAAGTCTAATTTTCCCGTAATATACCTTGTGGTATATGTATTTATATGCTGATAAATCCTATCAATGTTTTTCTGAAAAATTTACTTATGGTCAAATCTTGGAATGAATGGTATAGATTCTCAGTCTTGATGCACATTGGAATTACCCAGGGAGCTTTAAAAACTACTGATGCCTGATTCCACCTCCAGAAATTCTAGTTTAATTTGCCTGAGGTGCAGTCTGGGTATTGAGGTTTTCAGATGTTCCCCAACTGATTCTAAAGTGCAACCAAGGTTGAGAATGCTAGATATAGCACTAGACTGCAAATCAGGTAAGCTAGATTAGAGTCCTTGCTTCCCACATGTTAGTTATGTGACCTTGAATATGCCACTTTATTTCTCCAGGCCAGCATTATCTTTAGGTATAGAATACAGGCAATAATATCTTTTCTTTCTAAATTTTAAGGTAGTGTGATGACAAAAAGAGAAAATGTGTATAAATTAAAAAAGGAATCCTATTGACATATAGTAAAACTCATAAACCGGTTAAGAACAGAAGCCTTGGAGTCAGAGACCAGGTTCAAATCACCCTTTCACTAGTTTTGTGACCTTAAATAGACTGATTATCCTTTCTAATCCTCAGTTTCCTACTTAGTACAAGGTAGGTAATAATACTTAAAAACCTTGCTGTGAAATTTAAAGAATGCCTGGGAAGGTGTGTGTCGTGCGCTGTACCCAGTAGATGGGAAGTGCTCTACAGGTGACAGATTGCAGGCACTAAGGACTCTCGCTCTGCTGGTAAATGGCTCAGGATATGTTTTCTACCCGCCTCTGTCATTTGCTGTGAAGAGTGAATAGCTCTAGATTATTACCTCAGTGGTGGAGATTGGGGCTACATGTGGAAGCTCCCAGGAGCGTAGAGTCTTGTGGACTCCAGGCCAGCAGGATGGGCATTGCCTGGGAGCTTGTGAGACACACAGAATTTTGGTTCCCATCCCAGACCTACTGGATCAGAATCTGCGTTTTAACCGGATCCCCATGTAATTTGTGTGTGTGCTAAAGTTTGAGAAGCACTGGCCTAGGGGTTAATGGGCTCTGGGACTGGGGCCTTGTGATAGTTTGAGAATCCTAAATTAGGATGAATTGACACATTTCTACTCTCTCTCCTCTGTGAGTATTGATTCTCTTGTTCCTTTTAATTGGCATCATTTGCCAGTTTTAAGTTTGTCTTTCATTCTCTTTTCCTTCTTTCCAGTCCTGAAGTGAGCATATAGCCATTTTTGAGGACAATGTGGGATATTTTATTAAACCTGGGTTCAAATTTTACTTTTGGAACTTTCTGTGTATCCAGCTGTGTATCCTTAGACAAATGACTTAACCTCTTTGAGTTTATTCATCTTTTAAAGTAGATGCTTAAAAGAGCCTTACGCTTCACAGGGTGACTGTGTGAATTGTCAGGGACAAGAATATCAAGTCTTTCCCGCCTGGCTGGCACAGAGCTGAGTAGCAGTTAGTTCTGCTCTTCTGCAGTGACAGGCACATAGGTATCAAGTCACATATGCTTGGTAACCAGACTGTTCAGATATCCCTTTATTATTTTCACTTAAATTGTGCAGAAAGGAAGTTTACACTTAAGTGCTAATAGATTCTTGGGACAATGAAAGGATATTTAAATATCCTTTCATTTAATCTTTAAAAAGATTTGTCTTTAAAAAAGACAAATATCCTTTGTCTTTTAGAGACAAAGTAGCCTCAAACTGGAGGATAACTTCCTGCTTTCTCTGGGAGGAAGAGCTAGCCTCTGAGTTCTGCCACTGAAACCAGCTCTGGGAATAAGGAAGTGGGGGAAATTGGCTGTTGGGGATTAACATCCCTATTTTCCTTCTTCCCAGTTGACACCAGCATAATTTCTCTTGACCTGGTATTGAAACAGGCCCAGTTCTGTTCTAGCTGCTGCAGTCTGTAGGGGAAAGTGGTGGTGGGCACTTAAAAAAAAAGAATTGTAAGCATGGGAACTGGGTATGAAAGAGGAGTTCTGATAGTTTTTTCGTGATTTGACTGTCTCAGCTCTTTCAGGGTCTAGTCCATAGGTAGGCAATGTCTAGTCAGATATAATATGCAAGTGCCTACCTATTTATATCTCTAGTCTACAGAGGTAGATTGGCACCTATAGTAGAAATAATGACAGTGGCTATTAGGTAAGCCATTAAGTAATAAGGTGGTATATTACATTTAAAAAAAATTCTCACAGTTCAGTGACCTGGACAGATTTTATTATACTAAAAATATCTGCTTATAAGTCTGTCTCCCTTGCTAGGCTGTATATTTCTCCAAGTTAGAGACAGTGCCGTCATTTTCATCTTTGCATACCTGTGGACTTGCATGTTGTTTATTGTTTCAATATACATTTATTTAGTTGAACTGAAAATTTTATGCCATAAGCATTATGTGACCATTCTTACAGATAAAGAAATTGAAGATAAGAGAAGTAAAAAGACATATTTTACTCAGTTTACAACAGTCAGGTTCCCAGTTGAGCTCCAAGTAATTCCAAAGCCAGTTCTCTACAATGCTACCTGGATTAACAAATACTCTTGGTCCTCATCAAAAACTAAAGCAGCACCCATATTCTGTGGGCAGGTTTGCTTCTCTTCCTTGAACGTAGAACATCTATATCTTAACCTAGGTATCATCAAAGACGACAGGATTTTCAGAGTGCAAGGAAGTTCTAGACTCACACTTTGCTTAAGCTTGTAGAAATCACCATATTTAGCTTTTCTTTGGTGAAAATTGTTTTTTTTTTATTTCTTAAAATACGAACCCATCTTTCTGTCATTGGAACTCAGAAAGTGTTGGCTTCCAGTGAGAAATGTGTGGTAGTCGGAGAACTGAGCATATGTGTGTTCTTCATCCTGTTCTCTCATTTGACTCCTTCTGCATATTTTTAGTCAAGTCTCATGATATTTCTGTCTCATACTCTGTGTCTGTGAAGTTCACTGATTGTTTCTTGAGGGCACTTCTTTTCTAGACTCTGAAAGAATTCCTGAGAGCTTTTTAACTATTAGGAACAAAAAATGCATTTAGTGTAAAGAGAAAGAATTTTTTAATGTGCTTAATTTAAAACATTCTGATAATTTTTTTCTTCTTTGTATTTCATTTAGGTTGAAATAAGGAGCATTGGAAACATATATAAGATAAGGATAGGACATGATGGAACCAGTGAGCAACCCGAGTGGAAATTGCAGAGGGTAATCATGTCACTTATTTTTTTCTTCATAGTTATTCTCTGATGAAAAGAAGCAAGCAGGCTCTGTAAAGCAGTGAAAATGGTATTTTCCTAATTACAGATGCCCCTTGACTTACAGTGGAGTCATATCTCTCTAAACTCATGGTAAATAAAAAATATCCTAAGTCAAAAACGAATTTAATGCCAGTGACATAGCAGATGGTTCCCTACTTACTATGGTTTGACTTAAGATTTTTCGACTTTATGATGGCGTGAAAGCTCAATAGAAACTGTAACCCATCATAGAAGTCATACAGAGCTCTCTGACTTATGACGGGTTACTTCCCAGTAAACCCATCATAACCTCAAGAAATTGTAAGTTGAACTATGGTAAGTTGAGGACCATCCGTATCGTAAATAATGTGAACAAAATTTTTGTGGACATAACACTGTAAACAAATATGGTTCACCCTTGTGAAAGGTTTTTTTTTCTTTTTTAAATAGCATATTTATGGTTATATTTGCAAAGGTAATATCTGTTCATAGAAGAAATCTGAAAAATACAGTGAAGTGTAAGAATAAAAATGAGTTGTTATTCATTGATCATTAGATGACCCCTCTGGTGGTGCATTTTTTTTTTTTTCAAATCTTTTTTCTATAAATCTCTTTCATGGTTCCTTGCAGTCTCATGTGCTTTCTCTCTCTCAGTATAGATATAGATACATACACACACACACACATTACATATATTTATGTAAATATCAATGTAAAATATAGCCATGTGCCGCAGAGTGATATTTTGATTAGCAGTGGACTGCATATACAATGGTGGTCCCATAAGATTATAATGGAGCTGAAAAATTCTTACTCCCTGGTGATGTCATAGCTGTTGTAATGTCCTAGTGTAATGCATTACTCATGTATTTGTGGTGATGCAGGTGTAAACAAACCTGCTGTGCTGCCAGTTGTATAAAAGTATAGCATATTCAATTATGTACAGCACATAATACTTGCTAATATAAGCAACTGTTACTGGGATGTGTTTTTATATATATATATAAAATATATTTTCTCTATATACATATAATACCATATACTTTTAATCACTTAGAGTGCACTCATTCTACTTATTAACAAAAAGTTAACTCTAAAACAGCCTCAGGCAGGCTTTCAGGAAGTATTCCAGAAGAAGGTATTGTTATCATAGGAGATGACGGCTTCATGCATGTTGTTCCCCTGAATATCTCCCAATGGGACAAGATGTGGGGGTGTAAGGCAGTGATATGGGTGAACCTGACACTGTGCAGGCCTAGGCGAATGTGTATGTTTATGTCTTTATTTTTAACAAGAAAACTTACAAAGTAAAAAAGAAAATTTAAGTAGAGAGCCAGGCACAGTGGCTCATGCCTATAATCCTAGCACTTTGGGAGGCCAAGGTGGGTGGCTCACGAGGTCAGGAGTTCGAGACCAGCCTAACCAACATGGTGAAATCCTGTCTCTACTAAAAATACAAAAATTAGCTGGGCGTGGTGGTACGCGCCTATAATCCCAGCTACTCGGGAGGCTGAGGCAGGAGAATCGCTTGAACCTAGGAGGCAGAGGTTGCAGTGAGCCAAGATCTCACCACTGCATTCCAGCCTGGGAAACAAGGCAAGACTCTATCTTTAAAAAAATAAAATAAGTAGAAAAAAAGCTTCTGGGCTGGGTGTGGGGGCTCACGCCTATAATCTCAGCACTTTGGGAGGCGGAGGCAGAACGGAACACCTGAGGTCAGGAGTTCGAGACCAGCCTGGCCAACATGGTGAAACCCCATCTCTACTAAAAATACAAAAATTACCCGGGTGTGGTGGCAGGCACTTGTAATCCCAGCCACTCGGGGGACTGAGGCAGAATTGCTTGAACCTGGGAGGCGGAGGTTGCGGTGAGCCAAGATCACACCATTGCACTCCAGCCTGGGGGACAAGAGCGAGACTTTGTCTCAAAAACACACAAAAAAAAACAAAACAAAAAAACTTATGGAATAAGGATATAAATAAAGAAAATAGTTTTGTATGACTGTACAGTATGTTTGTGTTTTAAGCCAAATATTATTACAAAAGAGTCAAAGGGTTTTTTAAAAATTAAAATTTTAATTTATTATGGAAGAAAAAAATTTTTTATGAATTTAGTGTAGCGTAAGTATACAATGTTAATGAAGTGTACAGTAGTGTACAGTAATATCCTAGGCCTTCACATTCACTCACCACTTACTCACTGACTCACCCAGAGCAACTTCCATCCTGCAAACTCCTTTCATGGCAAATGCCCTATACAGGTGTACCATTTTTAATCTTTTATGTTCTATTTTTACTTTACCTTTTCTATGTTTAATAAGTTTAAATTTGTAAATACTTACCATTGTGTTACAATTTCCTATAGTACAGTAACATGCTATACAGGTGTGTAGCCTGTGAGCAATAAGCTATACCATATAGCCTAGGTGTGTAGTAGGCTATTCCATCTAGGTTTGTGGAAGTGCACTCTGTGATATTGACACAATAATGAAATTGCCTAACAATGCATTTCTTGGAAAGTATCCCCATTGTTAAACAACACATGAATATATATAAAAACATATGTATAAATACCTTAAGTATGTACATATAAATACATGTATATATATGTTTATATGTGCTTTGCCCTTTTAGTGAAATTGAATCATTCTATGTATGCACTTTGGGATCCTGGTTTTTTTATTTTTTATTTTTATTTAATCATGGCAGTAATAACAATAATAATAATAATACTGAGTATTTGTTGAGTGCTTAACATATGCCACCTACCTTACAAATACCATTGTATTTCTGCGTGATAGCAACTCTTTGTTTTAGGTACCATTAATATTCTATTTTACAGATGAGGAGACTGAGGCTTGATAAAGTTATTTGCCTGAGGTTCCTCAGTAAGTGGTCTTATTGTATGTTGGACTCCAGAGATTGAGATCTTAAGCACTATCATTGGACCTTAAGTTTATTTTCAAAAATAGATGGTAATTAAAATCTTAAAAGCCTTGAGATTTCTGTATGGAAGCACTAGATTATAGTGGAGTCAGATGAAATGGTTTGAATCGTAGAACATCTTTCTGGCTTTAAATACGGTATCTGTCACTGGTTCCTTTACAGTACATGATATGTTATTCCAAAATGCTTGAGGTTTAAAATTTGGAATACCACTGATAGAGTCTAGCAAAATATTTCTTTCTTTTTAAGTGTTTCTTAATTTTATCTGTGATTTTTATTATTGTATCTTTGGTTGTATAATGAAAGCAATTGAGAAAAATGTTAATTTAGCTGAAATATTTATTGTAGCATTTCTTAGCATATGCCTATATAGTGAAATGTTTTCTAGTCGTACAGGAACAGGTAAATATGTTCCAGTCAGTAAGTCAAGAAATTCCTACTTAGCACCTAATATATGCCCTGCATTATGCTAGACGATATGGAGGATTTGAGGAAACCATTTGGTGACTTTAAAGTTTTCTTTAGAAGCATTGAAAGAATTTGAAGAAGAGAAAAGCAATCACCTTTTAATAAGATGCAAAAACCATGGAACCTGCAAAGTGTAGTAAAATCACAAGCTCTGTGCCTGTGAATTACTGGGAAAGGCGAGTCAGAACATTTTAAAAGAAACTTACCCTTGAGTTAAGTGGGCCTGAAGTCAATAGTATGGCTTGTGCTTTCTCTGGGGCCTGTGAGTGAAAAAGTGGTTGAGAGGTATAGCAACATCACTACGTAGTGATTCTTCAACTGGAGGAAAAAAAACATCCCCAGCAGAAGCCATCCAAGGAAGGAGCACTCAGTCCTGGGAACCAAGGGAGGGGTCATCCATTCCTCTGGTCAGTGGTAAAGGCTTCTGTGAAGAGTAAAGTGGGTAGAACACTAATTAATTGATTGAATTGAGCAGCTCAAACTGTCATTACCAAAGCAGTGTAAGAGAAGGGACTTTTCCTACAGCGTACTTTACTTTTTACTGTGAAGTGATTTCAAATTTATTTTAAAAATTACAAGAATGGAAAAAAGAACTCAAATTTCACCCAGATTCCCCATTGTTAAGGTTGTACCCCATCTACTTTGCCATTCCCTGTTAAAATGTATATATGTATGTGTGTTTATGTGTGTGTTTTAATCATTTGACAAATATTTACTGACATGATGTCCACTGATTCTTAGGCTATGTAAATATCTTATTCACCATAAAATTTTTACCCACTAATTTTAGGATCCATTGATGATTCTTGCCTTAGTCAGTTATTACTATGATGGTTGCCAAATGGTGATTTTTATATTCTATTGTTATTTCTCTACATGTTAATTGGCATTCTACTACAAGGTAGAACTTCTTCCTTCTCTCCATTTCAAAATTTCATTTATTTATTTATACCAGCGTGTACTTGTAGATCCTTATTTTATTTGATGGGCTAATCTTTATTAACATAATTTACTTTGATGCTGAAACCATCCTTCATTTTTTCCTGTAAGCTCCTATATTCTTTTCACTTGTCACTGTCCGTTCTACGAGGACTTCTTTACTTTCTGATTTGAAAAGTTGTTTTAGGCTTATCTAGCACTTTCTTTTCCCTAGCCCTGGAATTACATATTTCTCAAGGAGCCCTAGTTTAATTTAGTGGAGAATGTCTTTTAGACACCAGTATTTATGTGAGCCATTCAGATAAGTTACTTTCCCCACTAATGCCCACTCACCTCAGCCCTGAGGCCACTTCCCATGATGTGAAAAGCCAGCCATGCTTCTGCTTTCCCAAGATGCTCCCCAGTAAATGTTTCCAGTGTGGAAAACACTGAGTTTCCCACATGAGTTTTGGAAACACTGAGTTTTTCATTCCTCTCTTGGAGGGTCACAATGCAAATAAATATAGTAAAGACTCTGGGATGCCCTGTGGTAAGGAAGTCTGTTTAACAGCATTTTCAAAACTAAATTCACCAAGGGGGCCATATTTTTCAGGTAAAATCTATTAACATTCTATGAAAGGAATACTGTGCATTACTGTAGGGGTTCAAAGCATTTGGGGTTTGATTTAGGAAAAAGATATGACTATGGTGCAGAGGCAGTAGCACACATTTTATTAGCACACAACATCACCTAAGATGGTGTGACAAGGTTGCATATGGAGGAAGTTCCCTCCAGCAGTAATCTGTCCAGAAGCCACAGTGCAGGCCTATACTCAAAAGGGGGAGAGGGCAAGGGAGCTCCCTAGGGAGCCTAGGTGATGCCTCTGAGTGCACAGTGGGGACATGTGTCAGAGAGCCCCAAAGGGATGGTTATGAAATATTGCATCCTAAATATGTAAAATAATTTGTTCCCCAATGAGAAGCAAAGTGTCTATTTGCAAAGCTGAAATAGTTTCCTTGTGTTTGAAGGATCTTGACATAGACTGGAATTTGTCAGACACAAGCTGTTTGACCTTGTTTAGGTAGAGTCACTTGATGAATACATAGACCTACAAATATTTTATTACCGTCTCTTGCGGTCCCATTCAAGCATATAGAAAAAATTCTGTATAGATGACTACCATCTTCTGTCTGATAATTAAACTCCAGTCATTATTTCTTCTCTCAGTATTTCACAAATACACTGGAAGTTTATTGCTATACAGTACAAAATTTTATTCCTCCACATGCATTTGCTCAGTGGCAAAGTTCAGTAATCTTTATGTCTTTTATATAGTCTTCTTAATCAGTATTTCCCTTTTGTTATATTGCATGGACTATGCTAGTCAAATTAGCTTTATATTTTAGGACAGATTAGGACCAAGGCAATTTTTAAATACATAGATTTAAGTGTGTCAGGGTGGGAGAGAGCACATCAAGTCTCTCCTTGGACTTTGGTGCTAGAATAAACAATAGCACAGATGTATAAAAGTATACATTTGTACTCATTCAGAAAACAATTGTACTCGTATTCAAAGTATGTTATCAAGTATTACTAGAAGAGTTGATAAGAGTTGGAAGAGTTCTGTTGGTCATTTGAGCATGCCAACATGACTAAGATGCAGTTCTTGTCTTCAAAGAACACATCCCACCATTAACCTAACTATAAACCGGATTGTGCTTAGTTATCCATAAAGTTGTCATTGTAATTGTCCCAGTGAAAATGGCACATGCTGTCTCTACATCTGTCTTCCAAAAGATTTATGGAGAGAACTAAATTGATTTCTCCCTTTTCTCAGGTTCTGAGCAGGAAGGTTGGGTAACCTGACCTAGATGTTATATTCTCATTACTGAATTCTAACATGTTAATTCAGACATTGTAAGTACCACCATCTGTCTGTTCCAGTCAACTATTTTTAGGATATGTATTTAACCACTTGGTTGAAAATTTTTAAAGTAATCCAGGAATTTTAAGTTTCTAAGAAACAATAATGAGTTTTTATGGTAACGTTCTCTTGTGAAACAACTAATATTTGCTGTTGTAAATCAGTAGGGGGAGCTCAGCAAATGAACTTTAGTTTCTATTGAAGGCATTCCTAAAATTATTCCCATTCATTTAGGAAATTAAAACAAATGCTGAATATTTTATGTGATAAAGACACTGCTGTTTCCTTTTCCTTTATTTTTTCCCCAAGCACTTTGTTTATTTGTTTGTTTGCAAGGAAAATGAATGCATGTTTCAGTGAAAAAATGGTTTTGGAAATTCACCCTTTTTCTATTTCTCATCTATCCCACCATAAAGTTTGGCTTTGAAGTTTAATGTTAGTGCACTTTTTCTCAGCCATATCGACTCTTTCATAGTACTCACATTTGGCAATTCTGTATCAGAGCTAAAGCAAAAGTCAAGGCTTTGGGTCTTTTTAGTATTGATAGAATAATACTAGATGATGCTTCAGTCTGAAAGCCAAAAGAAAATACTATTTCCAAAAAGGAAAATGATTGATTTTACAGTGACCAAAGGCTGCCTTTTGTGTACTTGGAAAATCTGAAAGTTTGCCATTATTAGGACATATGCCATGAGGGTTCCCCCCATTAATGATCAACCGTTTATAGCCAATAGCTATTGTTCATCTTGTGATGAACAATGCAAGCACTTATGGAATGCTATTGTTTAGGGGAAGCTGTTGTTTCTAAACAAGTGTTTGTTGAAATTTTTCCCAGTGTCCCAAATTAAAATGGGTGAAAATCTAGTTTTTGACATAGCATTTTGAGCAGGGAGCACCTGCCCATTTCATGATACTCTGGTACTTTGGGGCTTTTGATCTAGTGGTGGGTCATGTGATGTCATTCAGACTCTTAAACTTGTATTCCTTGATCATACTTCAGAGGCCTTTGAGAAGGTCTGACTTGCTATTTCAGCCATATTAATACACATTAACCAACTGTGCTGTCTAGCATTCAAAATACAGTTGTAGAATATTAATCCAAGTGACCATACTGATTTCAGGTAATGGGTAGCTTGGACTCAAAACGAGATGGCTGCAACTGAACATAGACAGATAGTAATTAACTTTGAATATTGAAGAAAGAAAGATAAGAATACATTTTAGCAAATGCTGTTAAAACTAATAATTGTTTTTAAATCTTAAGTTTTCTATTTTTTTCTCTCTGGAATTGACTTTGACTCTTTCAAATTGAGGTAATAAACTTTACAGTTGAAGTCAAAAGACTCGAAAGATGTTTAATTTCTAAAAAGTTAAAAAATCACTTTTTCTCTAGGTTTTTCTTGTTGTAAAGTAGGGCTCAACGGTACTTGGTATCTCACAAGTTGTGAATATCGGTGAAAAAAGTAAATAAAACACAATCAGACCTTTTTGATTCCCTCATTCAACCTGCTCTCCTTCAGTCTTGTTTGTCTGAGTAGATGGTGTCACTGTCTACCTAGTTATATAAGCCAGAATCCTACAAATTTTCCTAGATTGTTTTATTTCCCTTCCCTCCAAAATCCAATCCCTCAGGAATCTCCTGCTGACTCTATTGCTGAAACATACCTCAATTTTGTCTATTTTTCCTCCATCTTATTACCATCACTTTACTCCAAGTTGCAATTTTTTCTCTTCTCTCTGCTGTAAAGGTCTCCTGTGATAGCCTTCCAGCTTCTTTCCGCCTCCCCGCCGCCGCTCAGTATCCAGATTTCAAAGAGCAGCCAGAGTGATCTCTCATAAACATCAGTCAGATCATGTCCCCTCATGTAATCTGTCCCCTGCCCACCTCTTGCTCTGCCCCTTCTCGTGCTGTGGAAGCCACACTGTTCTTCTCCTGCTTTAGAGGTCCTTTGCTATACAATCTCAAGGGAGCCCACGTTTGCTCTTGATCACATCAGCATGGTTTATTATCTTTATAACACATCCCTTATCTGATATTTTACATTTGTTTATTGTCTGACTTCCACTAGAAAGTGAGTGACTTGAGAACAGGAGCTTTGTATTTCAGTGTTATAATACCAACTCCTAGAGTATTGCCTGTCATACAGTAGATGTTAGATAAACATTTGTGGAATGAATGAACAAATAAAACACATTTTGTTTATTTAACACGTATTTATAATATGTGAAGTACGGCTGGGTGCAGTGGCTTATGCCTGTAATCCCAGCACTTTGGGAGCCCAAGGCCAGAGGATCTCTTGAGCCCAGAAGTTCAAGACCAGCCTGGGCAACATGGGAAGACCCCTGTCTCTACAGAAATGCAAAAAATTAGCTGGGTGTGCTGCAGTGAGCTGAGATTGCACCAGTGCACTCCAGCCTGGGTGACAGAGTGAGACCCTGTCTCAAATATATAGCCTGGAGAGTCTTGGAGGTTTGACCCATTCACACAGAATTAGCGGCGAGATAAGGCCAGTGCCCCTTCTCTTGGCCCATGGCCTAATGCTCTCTCCAATGTCTGGGCTGCCTCTGCAGCACATTTGCTATACATTAACTGGATAAATAAGCTCAAATAGAATAGGAATTCTCTCGAAACTTTTTGATCATTCTAAGTCTTTGAATTGAAGTGGGTCATAGGTTTTGGTGAATTTGTTATTATTTTAACCTACTGCTGGTTAATATGATATGGTAACCTACTTGATATGAGCCCAAGGCAGTCCTGAGATTAGCAAAATTAGGTAAGAAATGCCTTATTTTTTTGAAGTTTTAAAGTATCTCATAAATATTTCTAGTTCCTTTTCATTTCCAGTTACCTCTTCACTTCAGGGTTCTAGAAAGAACTGCATAAAGGAAAGAGCAAGTTCTGAAATGCAGTAAGAAAAATAGTTTGTTTTTGAGGATTTTCTAGTTCAGTGAACAGCAGGAAGCACCAGCTTCTTTTGACAAAATCTCCAGGCAAATGTTTAATCTCAAAAGACTCCAGTAGTTTATAGAAACATTCTCAAAGTTGTGCCAGCTTATTTGAACCAAAGATAAATTCGTGTATTTGATAGTCCCTCAGTCAGTTGTAAACACCATAGTTGGTTCCCCTTGTACAGTCCTTGTAACAAATAGGGTGTTATCACAAGGCACAGGATGAGAAATAAGGACATTTAGAGTCAAGCTTTGACTTTGTGTCTGATTTGCAAGAACATTTAAAATGTTCTCTGTTAACACATTTAAACCTTATTATATTTTCATATTTCTGGCTATACAAAGAAAATATTAATGACTGACATGACTGCCCCATCCACCATCCCCAGTATCAGATCTTATAGAGTACTGTAAATACTTTGTGTCCAACAAACGTGTTGGTGACTATTTGCCTTTACTTTTTCAGAAAAAGCTTTGTGTGTATGGAATCTGTAATGAAAGTAGAAGTATTTTTTGTTTTGTTTTGTTTTATGGAACAAAGGTTTATGGTATGTCAGAGTAGGATTTCTAAAAGGATTTTTTTCTAAATCCTTTCTCATCCTGATGTATTCTTTGTGTTCTAACCAGTGTTTATCTTGCATCCACTGTTAAGCAGACAACTGGCCACATGGGTAGCTCTCAGAAAGTATTTGTTGACTCTGGTTCTATATCATTTCTCTTCTAGGAAAAGATAAGATTATTTTATTTATTTTGTTTAGGATTAAATGAGATGTGTGAAGAGTGTTTTATTAAAACACAAATATAGATGGTGGCAATTGTTGTTGATTATTAATTACATTTAGTCAGGATGTGGAGTGAGGCTATGGCAAAGGGCAGTTGGCTCATTCTGCCCTCGCAACCCCGAGTCTTCTGGCCACAGTGATGACCTTTCTTCTGACCCAACTGGACCTGATCCTTGCTCCATTGATATCTAGGTTGACATTAAATGCAGGCACTAAGAACAGTTAGAGAAGGGGCTCGGGGAGGACATGAAAGAAGAGGTAAAGCCTTTGAGAGGAGTTGGGACAGTGCTAGTCCTTATAGTTTAGAGAGGAATGGCCTCCTTTTTCTTAAAAGCTCGTGCCTGAGGTACAAAAGACCAGAATGGGAGCCATTTTAGGGAAAGCAGGCAAGGATTGCACAGTGATCTAGGGGCCCAGGAGACTAGAAGTGCTGGAGAGCTTTCTTGGGAGGATGGGATGAGTGGGAGACCTAGCTCAGAGGACAGCTTTGGGATTCCAAAGCTTTGGAGATTTCTTTTTTTGTTTTGTTGAAGTTAGAGGTTTTGCCTTTTGTTTATGAACTCCTTGACTGATGGGCTAGAGAATTCATGGAGGGGCCCAGGAGAGAGGAAGCAGGAGAAGCTACTTCAGACTGGCTAAGGGGAAGAGAGCCAAAGGAGACCATTCGTTGTCTTCCCAGATGGTCGTGGTCAGCTCTCCCAAGTACAGTAGGAGTCAGGGAATTGGATTAGTGTTTCTCATTCTGGTAATAGAGAACTGAACATTTGGCTGAAGTGTTCCTTGTGCAGCCTCTAGGAGGTTGTTAAAGAGTGAGGAACCACAATCCCAAATAATTGTTAAGAATTCTGATCTCTAATCTCTGAGATTAATTTTGACACTATTATTATTAATAACAATAAACGTGTTGAGCACTCAGGGTATATACATGATCACTTTTAATGTTTATACCACAGCAAGGTAGATACTATCATTATCCCAATTGAGAACATTGAGGTTTTGAGAACTAGGCAGTACCCATATCACATAGCTAGCATGTGGATCTGGAAAGAAGTGGTCTTACTTCTAGGCACAAAAACCAACCTCTTACTGTTAACTTGGAAGATTAGATGTTCTGAAATCAAGCTCTTTTACAGTGTTCTTAGGTATCACTAAGAGGTGAAGCCAGCTGGACTTCCTGGGTCAAGTGGGGACTTGGAGAACTTTTCTGTCTTACAAGAGGATTGTAAAACGCCCCAATCAGCACTATGTGGATAGGATTGTAAAATGCAACAATCAGTGCTCTGTAGCTAGCAAGAGGATTGTAAAATGCACCAATCGGCACCCTGTAAAACTCACCAATCAGTAAAGCGCACCAATCAGCAGGAGTCTAAAAATAGCCAATCACAGGGAAGATTAAAAAAGAGCATTCTGATAGGACACAATGGAACATGGGAGGGGACAAATAAGGGAATAAAAGCTGGCCACTCCTGCCAGCAGTGGCAACTCTCTCGGGTCCCCTTCCATGCTGTGGAAACATTGTTCTTTCGCCCTTCACAGTAAATCTTGCTGCTGATCATTCTTTGGGTCTGTGCCATATTCAAGAGCTGTAACACTCACCGTGAAGGTGTGCGGCTCCATTCTTCAAGTCAGCCAGACCACGAAACCACCAGAAGGAACCCACTCCCGACACACCGCCACCCATTCTTGAGAAAGTTCTGCTTTGGGAAATAACTTCCTATGTGTAATCATTTATAGTTTACAAACCGTTTTCTAAAAGGTGTTTTAATCTCATTTTATTACATAAGGCACTTTTCAGCTTGTTGAGATGCGATGGCAGTTTTGCAAATGAGGGCCTGAAGATGACAGGTCCTCTTGTGGAACTTTTATAAAAGTGCTCGGTGAGCTGCCATGTTTGTGCTGGTTTGTTTTTGAACTGCATGGTGGGAGGAAGTGCTTCTGACAATTTGTACTTTGCAAACATTTAATCTTTGATTTAACTCACCATCAAGACTGCTATTGCTCACTGATCCACCAAAAAATGAGGTAAAATAAACTTTCATACTTGTTTTCATTAATCTTTCTTAATGTATGCATAGCTCACATTTATTTCAGTGGTTAATGGTTAAGGCCATACACCTGGTAAGTAGCAGTGCCAATACATAAACCAAGGTCTTTTAATTCAAATCCGGGTTTGTTTCACTTGCCACATGCATTTTACTGAGTCCTGCCATTAGCTATCATGTAACTGGGCTTAAACATTGTGGTTGTCCTGGAATTTTGCCTTCTTACTAATTTAACAGTTGAAAAAAACTTTTGTGAAAATAAAAACAAACGTAACTGGAGATTACCTAGATTCTTTATTTTTCTGTTTTGAGCCATCATGACTTGGAAGGTAAATGGAACTCATTTAGAGCCCTCGCCATGGAGGCTTTTCAGTGGTGTTGGTGGGATTGCACTTCAGTCAAATCAGTGAGGCTTTCTTATCAGTGGGCTCTTCTAAGGATGAAGGGATGATGGGGCCTTAGAAACCAGAGGCTTCTTGCCAGTTTACATGGAGAGGCTAATGTAGAGGAAGAACCTGTTGAAGTTTTAGGTAGTATGACCTTGTAATTGCTTAACCTTTTCTTAGGTTCTTGGAAACTGTGACTTCAAACAAAACTTGGCATAACGAAACTAATTTACCGCAGGCTAACCGATACAAACAAGAGTTAAATTTCTAGTGCATATTTCTGGTCCCAAAAACATCACCAATCTTATAAAGTCCAAAACACTTCACATATTAACCATTGAAATAAATGTGAGCTATACATAAATTTAATAAAGATTAATGAAAACAAGTAAGAAAGTTTTACCCTATATTTGGTGAATTAGTGAGTGATAGCAGTCGTAGTTTTGGTGAGTTAAATCAAAGAATAAATGTTTGCGAAGGGAAATTGTCAGGACCACCTCCTCCCACCATGCAGTTCAAAAACCATCACAAACATGACAACTCACTGAGTGCTTTCGTCCCCTAATTGTTTATTGTTGTACATTTGTATGATTATTATAGACGTTACAAATTTTTATTTGACAATCATTTGTATTCATTCGTTCATTTTTCAACCTGCTTATTCCAGTTCAGAGTTGTGGGTGGGCAGAGCCTGTCCTGGCAGCTCAGGGTCCAAGGCGGGAACTGACCTGGCCAGGACGCCATGCCATCATCCCATTGCAGGGCACACTCATACCCACACACTTGCACACCCCCCACACTCTCACACTGGGACCGTGTAGACACACCAGTTCCTCTAACATGCAGAACTTCTAGATGTTGGAGGAAACTGGAGGACCTGGAGAAAACCCATACAGACTTAGGGAGAATGTGCAAATTCCACACAGACACTGGCCCCTGTCTAAATAAAGAATGATATAATCCAAAGAGAACATTTCCAATTTCAGCAGAATATATTATATTAACCTTTTTAATATTAATGTATGTATACATATATACATTTCACTAATGTTAATATGAAGTATTTATATAGTTTATATAAAATTGTATACATTACGTATAATCTCATTTAATATCCACAGTAACCGTATGAGATAGTCATTATTTCTATTTTAAAGATGAGAAAACTGATATTCAAAGTGGTTACATGATTTCTCATGGTCAGTTGGAAATGCCAGAGCTAGACTTTGGGCACAGTTTTTCTAGCTGTCCAGTGTTCTTTTCAAGACCTCTTGCCTGGAACAAGTAAAGATACAGTCGTCACTCATTAATAATCAGGTGTGCTGAGTTAGTCTGTAACCTGTGTTGACAAATACACATTTCACGTAGTTATTCATTTGATCATTCATTCAACAAACGACCCAAGGACTGCCTTGTGAAAGCTTGTGGTAGTATCAAGATGGATAGGACATGGTTTCTTCCCTCAAGTCAGTCAAGTGTTAGCTCCTAAATCATGAATGGGGAGGCTGTCGCGGATCACAAAGTAGGGTTGCTGAACCAAACTGGGGGCTCACAAAAAACTCCTTAGAAGAGGTTACGTGTAAGCTATGAAGGATGGGCAGAGTCATCATGGTAATGAGTCGGGATGAAAACTGTTCTAAGCAGAGCTATGAGTGTATGTGAAAACTGACATGAGAGGGAATGTAGCCAGGTTGAGGAACCATGAACAGATCAGTACAACTAGAACATAGCACGTGAGGGAGAAGTATCTAGCAAGATTATGACCCAACCATGAAGTGCTCATTGTATTGAGGATTTGGGATTTTATACTATAGGAAGGACTGTTTAAAAAAAGTTGTGTGCAGTGTGCAAAATGATCATATTTCTGTTTTAAAATAGTCTCTCTTGAAACAGGCTAAAGGCAGGATTGGAAGAGAGCAAGAACAGCAGACAATGGGTTATGGCAGCAAGCTTGAAGAATAAGCCATCTGAGAAATGGTGGCACCTGCTCCAAAGACCAGGAAGCAGAGAAAATTGAGGAGGGATGGGGACTTATTTAGAAGATTAGCTGGAATCTTAAAAGTATAAGGACATTTTTATCTATCGTGATAGGAGGCAAGGCAAACAACTGTGGGCTTATGCCTGGAAGTCCTCTGCTAGTCTGCTGGCATGTGAAGGGGAACATAAAGGGAAGGGGCCTTTGTGTGGAACAGCCACCAAAAGGGCTGACGAGGGGTCTATGGAGGAGTCACTGGGCTGTGGGGAAAGGCAGCTGCCTGCATGCTGGAAGGTGCAGGCATTTGGTCTGTGGCAACTGGGAGTTTATTTAGAGCCTACAGATGTTATAAATACACTTAAAAGGCAATCACTTTTTTTTTTTTTTTTTTGAGACGGAGTCTCACTCTGTCACCCAGGCTGGAGTGCAGTGGCGTGATCTCGCCCCGGGAGGCGGTTCACGCCATTCTCCTGCCTCAGCTTCCCGAGTAGCTGGTTCTACAGGCGCCTGCCACCACGCCCAGCTAATTTTTTTGTGTATTTAGTAGAGACAGGGTTTCACCGTGTTAGCCAGGATGGTCTCGATCTCCTGACCTCGTGATCCACCCGCCTCAGCCTCCCAAAGTGTTGGGATTACAGGCGTGAGCCACAGCACCTGGCAAAAGGCATTCACTTTTTTTTTTTCAAGTTCTGATGTATGTCTTGCTTTGGTGACTGATAGGAGCACAAGACCTCCTTTCGAGTTCTCTGAGATTGCTTTTTTTTCAAATCACTACGATAGGTGAAATTGAGAGCTTTGAATCTGCTAGAGTCCATTTCAAATCTTCATGCCTCCATTTTCTTATCTATTAGATTGAAAGAATTTTACAAGTCTGGTTGGTTAAGGTTAAAAGATAATTAAAATAAAGCACTTAGCATAATACACGGCAAATAAAAATTGCCTAATAAACAGCTGATGGTACTGCTACTACTGCTACTACTACTACTGCTGCTAGTAAGTTGGTGCAAAAGTAATTGTGGTTTTGTCATTAACAGTAATGGCAAAATGGCAATTACTTTTGCACCAACCTGCTACTACTACTACTACTACTACTATTGCTAATACTACTAAGAACCATCACCACTATCACCATCATCAGAGTATGCAGTACATTTTTGAAATCCCTGGGATGCATTTTGAATTCCAAGTTCTTTGAGAAATTGGAGATGACACAATTTGGTCATTTTTTTCTTCTAATTCCAGGTGACCATGCAACATACGAAAAGCAAGAAGATCCTAGATTTTGCAGCAAACGTGCGGCTCTCTCGGATTCAGGCAGATGGGGATGTTGTCTGTGAGCTTCCTGTGGTAAAAGGAGGACAAGCTATTTTTCCATGTGTGTTATTAATCTTCAGTAGCATCTATTCCATAGACAAATTGTTTGGTAGTTGCTTAAATTTGCTTCTAAGCTATTCAGTTACAGAATATTTTTCCTGCTTCTAAGAGAGTTGTTTTACTCTTGAGAAGTGACGTTTTTAATGTCACAGCATGAGTTGCTGGTGGATCTTAGATTAAATGTAATCTCAAAATTGTTCTTGTGGCCCAGCCACAGTCACAAAGGCTGAGGCTATGAGACACAAGAAATGCCGTGACTGCGACTCACCTTAGCTTTGCCTGGGGCCAGCTTACCTCCTTGCTTGATTTCTTTCCTCATCAAACCTTATGTCATTTTAAACTTTAAATATAATGTACAATAACAGTCACCCTTACCACTAAAATACTAAGCATAAAATGTCCTCTTATGTCATATATAGAAGAACAGCCTTTTAAAAAATCTTTTATTTCTCTTTCTGAAAAAGCAATAAACCTTCTGGCCTTTTGTTCATGGTATAAAAATGCCCATGTATGATTAAAAATAATTGAAGCTCAAAAGCCTCTCAATAGACACAGAAAATCCAGATTAGAGGAATTCTCATATATGTTTTTCTTTTTTCACTGTAGCCTAAAAACCTATGGATCTGGGTTCTGTTTATATGGATTTCAAGGTAATGTATTTCCTCTTGTTTTCTCTCCCTGTTGCTTTGCCAGTAGTGAGATATCAGGTTGACGTCTACACTGGGAAGCTGAAGCATGCAGAAACGGAGTCTGAGGTTTTCCTCTGTCTCTTTGGGGAGAGGGGAGACTCTGGCCTCAGACTGCTGTACAAATCTAACATGCAAGTAAAATTTCAAAGAGGACAGGTGAGTCTATACAAATAATTTCCCAGATTCTTAACAATCTCTCTGAAGATGGCCATCTATGATTTAAAATTTAAAAGGTGTTTGGCCCTCTTCAAATTTTAGTTTTAAGACATCTTTAACACGTTTTCCTGACCTGACTTTCTAGTGTGCTTTGTTTTGGAAGTTGTTCTTACAAGAAAAATGGGACATACTAAACCAACAATAAATAATAGAACAAAGAAAATATATTAAGATTAGTGATTGTGTGAGAGAAAGAAAAAAATGAACTGAAAAGACAAGGAAAACGTTTTTGAATGTGCTCTCTCAGGCTTGAAAGATACAAGGCATTATTTTAAAAGATAAGGCCATATAAATGCCATTATACTATATTTCATATAATAACACAATGACCTTTAATCTATATAACATCTTGAATGGGGCCAGCTGTGTTATTTTCACACCTAAGCCCCTCCTTATTTCCTTTTGTCCTTATGGACAAGCATAAGTCTTTCTATACATTAGATCTTTGAGAAGTTGCAGTAGGATATTGTTAATGTTATTTTGTTGCATATGGAGAGAAGGTACTATTTGAGGGTCTGACATTAAGTTTGGGGATTATGTAATCTAAAGGCATATTTTTAAGAAAGAAGACTCCTTAAACCAGTTAGAGTGCTGTTTCTCAGACTGTTGTAGTTTGTGAAATATTTTGAAACATTGGATATCTTAAAGCTCACCTATACATTTGTCACTGTTGATTACACAAAAGCTTTCATCAGAATGAATAGGAAAGCTAGTTCTGCTTTGAGTGAGTCAAAAGCAAAATTAGGCCTAACTTTTGCTATCAGGAATGAATTATTAATTTTAAGCAGAAACAAAATTTTAGATACCATGGTATTATTATTAATATTATGCTAAGTAATCAGTGAAGTGATCTCCTGCAGAACCCTGCTGGCTTTACATCAGCCCCAGACTCTTTCTCCCTACCACTTGAGGATAAACGGCAGAGGCTCCATGTCCCCTGGCTGCCTGCTCGTTGGACACCAGCATATATCATTTTGCAGCAGTGCTGTATCATGGGACGTTACCGGCTGAGATTTTGCAAGTCATCTTCATGATTGATCTTCCTCAGTTCATCATTGTGTTTAGCATTTTCCAGACAGTAGGGAGGGTGTGTTATGGACCAAAATTAAAATTGGGTAGGAGATATAGTTGCCATCAGTTTATGAAGAAGAGTACAGTGAGGGCTTAGTGGTATCCGTTTTTAAGTTTAGAATCAGAGATGTAAAAGTGTTTTTCTTCCCTGGTTCATTTTAGATTTTACATTTTCTGTTATTTTCCTCAGTGCTTGGGATGTAATGGAAATGCCAAGTAATTTCAAGAGTTTTGTAGTCAAGAAACTGTGGTAAGAGTCTGAGAGTTTTATTATCAGACTTCATGCACACCAGCCACATCTCACGTCATAAACCACTCATTGGGCTGGTTGTCATTTTCTCTACAAGGTGTCCTAGCAGGATAATAAAACGTAGCAATATATGTAACAGACCCAATTTAATTCCGTCTTCAAACCTAAAGTTACTTTAAGATACAAGAAGAGACCAGAAAGCTGACTCAGCCTATCTTTCCAGACCTCAAGGTACTGTAGTTTGGGTTTGTCCCAAAGCTGACTGAGAGACAAAGACTTCAGTGAAGGTAATTTATCTGGGAGATAATCCCAGTAAGCACTTGAGAAGTGAAGGAGTGGGAACAGTGAGACAGGAAAGGAGAAAAGCAATATAGGGACATTTGTGAGCTGGTTACTATTATGGCTCCCTCTTCTTGCTGAGAGCTTCAGAGAAACTCTGTGAAACATCCCTCAGATTTGTCCCACCAGGGGAAGCCCTCAGACACAGAAGCAGGAGACAGGGGATTGAGATAGAAAGTTATGAGCACACCTAAACTGTTTATCAAAGCAGCAGATGCACCTAGAAATGGATCTAGAGGACATGGGATGGGGCATCACTTGCATTTGCTACAATAGGTGATGCGCCTCGTGAACGTCCCTTGTAAAGCCATGCTGAGAATGCAGGATAGTGACAATGAGATGATCCATGCACACATGAGAAGATGCACAAATACTCATCACCTGGTTTACAGAACCGTCATTACTGAACTAGTAATGGTTTTGGTCTGGACTCTACAGGAGGTTTCCATCAACAACATGGAGCCAATAGTTGAGACCCAGGTAGTGTGTCTTCAAATATCAAATCGAAAATTCAACCTGGTAACAATGCAGGGAGCTGTTAAGACAGCTCCCCACATAGGCAATACAAGTGATACTAGAGTCACATTTTTTACCATAGAGTGCCAGTAGCTAACAGTCAACTATCATTTCTGGTAATTTTTCAGACTTACTTAAATTCATGATCCTTTCCTCAGATAACTTTAGGACAGTCATTCTCAACAACCATCTACGAGGAAGTAATGTGTGAAGGAGTTCTTTTTATTTTAATCAGTATAGCACTGACTTCAGGTCCTGAATTGTTCTGGAAATGTCAGTGTATTTTTGATATAACAAACTAATTCTATTTAGGAGTCCAGGCTGCTCTTTTACAACAAACCCAAGAATGTGCTCTATTTTCATCTACAGAGGAAGGTGCAGGGGAAGGATGTATTGAAGGTGGGAGGGAGGGAGGGGAGGAAGGAAGGAAGGAAAGAAAATTTGTCCCACATGTCTCACAGCATATCAGTGCTCATAGAAAGGAAATGTGCTGTACATTAGCTGCATGGTTGTCAACCTGATGCCCTAATGAACTGCTTCTCGAGTAGGGGTCTAACATGAGAAAAGTCTTTGTGTTGGGATTTCTTTGTTTATTACTCTGGATGCTACTACAAATGGAGAAAATAAAACTGTGAAAGCAAAAAAACCAGCCAGAAATATATTCTTGATAGATAAAAAGTAATTTGCTTATTTTTCTTACCATATTGCCCCTTTTGATGCTAACTATAGTAACATTATCTCTTTTAAAGTATTGTGCTGCTTCTGGCAGTCATTGGGCTATTACTATTGCCTGCATTTGCCATGCCTCGGACTCTAGTTATTTCTGTGAGTTTTTTTTCTCTGTCTCCCACACCAGATTGATAAATTTCAAGTAGCAGCAGTGTCGCTTGGAAAACTGCAGAAGGTGCTGTTGCGCTGTGAGGCCAGTGACAAATCACAGTACTGGTACTGTGAACAAGTCGTAGTCAGAGAGCCCGGCACCACATCCAAGTCCATCTTCACCTGTCAAAGGTATGATGCTGTGTGTGTGTGTGTGGTGTGTATCTTTTAGGTCACAGATTTATTTCCTTAACTCAGATTCCACATCATGCATAACTCATTGATTGCTTAAATAATCTTTTGCTAAGCATTGTAAGGAAGGCTTATCTTATAATTTCTTATTACCACAATGTTCTGTGTGTCACAGAAGGACTAAAAGTTTAATACTGGAAATTATTACATAAATAGTGAGAAAATTTGCTTAACTATTGGTTTCTTTACATTACTAAAATTGCAGTGTTACAACAGTTTCATAAGGAAATTAAGTGTGGAGAAGTTTAGAGAGAAGAACTTTCAGAACAGAACGTAAGGAAGACAAACATTAAATTATGGATAAGTTGGACTTTCCTTGAGCCCCATGAGGGTCAGTCCTGAAAGCAGCTCTCTAAATTCCTGACCTGGCCCTGTACTGCCTAGGCTTGAGACGCAGGTCCCACATATACTTCCTTCTTCAAATCTCCTCATAGAAATCCCACACCTTCTTGCTTAAGAAAGTGTCACCTGTTTTTCCAAGAAGGCTGGTTCTCTGGATCTTTACTGAGCCCTGCTATTTCTCAAGAAAATGCTTAGCTTCGGCTAGATGGGCAATCATGTTTATTGTTGCTTGGTCTCTCAGTCACAGGGAATAGGCTGGGCCCCAGACTTACGAATTGATTTAAAACCCAATCTGTTGTGGGCATGGGAATGAGAAACTTGGGGTTCCATTTTGAAAACTTGAATCTTCAATATCGAGGGCTGCCCTGTCCTCTTTTTCCAAATAGATAATCAACAGGAAATGAGATAACAAAGTGCAGGCAGAATAGGGAAGAGGGGAAATTCAAGGGTCTGAATTTAGCCAAGAAAATTGCAACTTTAAGTACTAAGCAAAAAGTAAAAGTAATGAGGCAATTCAACTAAAAGACCTAAAGGCATGCCGCTAAAAACTGCAAACACCCAAGATGATTGGAGCTGACTGCGGATGAACAGAAGCGGTGAGATCCACAGTAGCCCTCGTCTTTTTTGCCTTTTAGTTATTAAATTCAGTCAATTCCTTGTTCAGAGTGTCTGCTTAATTCATCCTTTCTTTTCTCTTACTACTACCTCTGCCCTGATTGATGCCCTTGCTCATCAAGACTAGCTCATCCCCGTCGTCTCCCAATTGTCTTCTGTGTCTTTCTTTCCCAGCCTACCTGCCCACAACTTCCAAGCTAGCTCTTCTATGGTACTAACTAGCATCGTTCTGACTTTATCTTTTCTTCTCTCATTTCTCCTTTCTTTTATTTTGAATTTTATTCTTTAATATTTTATTGTATCGCTTTGCCTGAAAATGTTTCAAGAAAAATTGTGGGGGAAAATAATGTTCTAAAAGCTATATTTTAATCACATCACTCCCCTGTTAAAAACCTTCAGTAATCCTCATTGCCTACCACAAAAGCAAAGCAAAACATAACTTCCATTCGAGGCTTTGTAACATCTGACTCTATATTTCCCCCTCCAATTTGCTTTTATAGCAGTCCTCTTGCAAGATCTTAGTGAAATTAGACCCCTATAATTACCTAAACAAGTTCTGTTCCACTCTGCTTCTGTCCTCTGGAGTGCTAGTCTTCACTCAGGAAGACCTTTCCTTGGTCTATTCTCCCCGTTATAATCCTATCCATCCTCAAGTTCCAATTCCAATTTGGCCTGTAGTATGACTTAATTGGCCAAACTACAAGTATTTTTTCTCTTTTCTCAATGTGTACTCAGAACTTAGCACAGCACAGGCACCCCCATCTGATGAGTAACACGTAGCACTGAAGAGGACTTGGGTATCATTTCCCAGCCTGCTCCCACCCACAGCACACAGGCATCTCTGGGGCACTGGGGGCAGCTCTGTTTTATTCCCTGCATCAGAAGAGGTAGAGTGTGCTTCATCCAGGATTTTCATCTTATGTTCTGATATACTTTGTCACATTAATTTAGCTGATTTCTTTTAAATATGAAATCTCCTGGTGGATAATTTAGATGCATTCACTGCCACTGTCCATGTCTACACATACATTTCACTTCGTCACCCATCATTTATTGCGCTACCTTACTTTTTTTTTTTTTTTTTGAGATGGAGTCTTGCTATGTCAAACAGGCTGGAGTGCAGTGACTCAATCTCGGCTCACTGCAACCTTCACCTCCTGGGTTGAAGGAATTCTCCTGCCTCATGCTCCCAAGTAGCTGGGATTACAGGTGTGTACCACCATGCCTGGCTAACTTTTGTGTTTTTAGTCGAGACAGGGTTTCACCATGTTGGCCAGGCTGGTCTCCAACTCCTGACCTCAGGCAATCTGCCTGCCTTAACCTCCCAAAGTGCTGGATTACAGGCATGAGTCACTGCACCCGGCCCCTGCACTACCTTACTTCTTGTTTGTGCTGTGCTACCATGGCCTCCTTTGGAAGGAAGGAACATAAGTGATACCTTAATTATTATAATTTCAACGGGTTGTATCTGAAAGAATTTTAGTTACAAAATATATTGAACAATCACAAATAATGTAACAGATATAAAATATTAAATGTTAATATTTAATACCCTGCTCATAGTAGGTCCTAAATAAATGGTGGCTAGTGCTCATTCATATAATACCCTGATAAAGAAAGTAAGTTGCCAAAATAATTCCTTTCTACTATGTAGCTATAAAGAGATGGGACAGGTCCTACTTCCTTACTCCTTAAAGAAGCAGAAGAGTGTGGCACCAGGAATAGAACTTGTGGCACAGCAGGTTTCTTTCTACTGCAGAAAAAGACCATTCTGAAGCCACTTATAGTTACTTCTGTGCTCCCAGAGCCTTTTCTGTGCATATGAGGTCAAGGTCTGTGTCCACGGAGCCTGGAAGGTTGTTCTGAGGGGAAAGGAGACCCGCGGGTGCACACAGGAGCTGGACTGGACAGTCCTGGCAGGAGAGATGGGTAGGGTATGATGCTGGACATGTTCATTGTAGCTAGTTCGTTCTGGGGTGCAGGCATCCAAAATGCGCAGGTGCACACCACAGAAGGGAAAAGGAAAGAAAATCTCGGTCATGCTCCTTGGAGCTTCCTCAGAGAACAAGAATTTACAGCACAGCTGAATTAGGGCAGAGAGAAAGACCACCAAGTGCTTGTTCCTTTTGTGGGCTCAGGGGAAATGCTTAGGTGAGACACAAAGCAGAGCCGCGGGAGGAGACTGCTTCTGTGCATCACAGAGGCTGCCTGCGAGTGTGTGCATCCTCCTTTCCTTTTTCCCTCTTCAATTGAACACCCACGTCCTTATGGCTTTATTTTATTTCTATGCCTGAAGGTATTATTTTTCTGTCTTTTGTACATTTAATATAGATAGGGGTATACATCACTGAATTTCTACCATTTACACTGCAGGCTTGGCTATTTGAGGTTTGCAGCAAACAAAATTTGTATTTGAATAAGGCAGACATTCAACTATCTTTATGAATTAATGCAAATATTTTTATTTAGTATTTATATTAGCTTCCTGTGGCTGCCGTAACAAATTGCCACAGACTTGATTGCATTGAACAACCGAAATATATCCTTTTGCAGCTCCTGGAGGCCAGTGATCCACGATCCAGGTGTCATCGGGGCCTCACTGTCTCGGAAGGCCTGGGAAACAGTCCTTCCTCACCCTCCCCACTTCTGCTGGGTGCTCATCATCCTTGGGTTTCCTTGGCTTGCGGCTGCATCACTCCAGCCTCTGCTCCATTGTCACATGGCTGTCTTCCTTTTGTGTGTCTGTGTCTCTGTGTTTCTTATCTTTTTGTAAAGACACTGTCATCATTGGTCTAGGCCCATGCTACTCCAGTATGGCCTCATCTTTACTAATTACGTCTGCAAAAATCCTATTTCCAAACAAGGTCATGTTCTGAGGTTCTAGGTGGCCACGAATTTTGGAGGAACACTATTTAACCCAGTATACTTTTTGAGTGGATTCTGTAATGTACTGTTTAGCATTAAATTAGGGAATCTCCAGATTTTTCTGTGTTAACAAACTTGAACTATTGTGTATGCATGTGTATATGAGAGTCTTGACTTTAATGTGAAATTATTAAAAATAAGTTAGCATCTATCTTTTAATAGAAACAATACCATTCACAATATTTATTTGATAACCTGCTTGACCTGAGAGGGCCTGGAAACAAGGAGCGTCAAAAGCCTCTCAATGTTGCCTTCCGTAACTCCTGACTGGTTTGGGAAATGACATTGACACGAGCTTGCAGAAGCAAGTTATTTGAAATAAAGGCCATATCTAGGGAAATTCTAAATAGAAGGAGAACTTATAAATGCAGAAATCAATCAGTTAAATGCAAATAACTACAAAGAATGACCAACATGGAGAAACCCTGTCTCTACTAAAAATACAAAATTAGCCAGGCGTGGTGGTGCATGCCTGTAATCCCAGCTACTCAGGAGGCTGAGGCAGGAGAATTGCTTGAACCCAGGAGGTGGAGGTGGTGGTGAGCTCATAGTGCACCATTACACTCCAGCCTGGGCAACAAGAGCAAAAACTCTGTCTCAAAAACAAATAAACAAATATAATGATCTAACTTGACTTGTCAAGGCAAGGCAGCATGACCAGCTTTGTCCTCTCAAAACCAAATTGTGGTCAGATAGGTGGAGTGACCCTGAGGCACATTCACCTGAGGAATAAGGATGTGATGCTGCACAGCATTCCTTAGAGTTGACATTGCAGCTAACACCTTTAAAGTGTTCCCGTCTCATTTCTATTCAGGATTCTTGGCTTTTTAAATTTTATTTATTTATTTATTTATTTATTTTGAGAAAGGTTGAGATTATCTCCTTTGTGCAAAGTATAAGAAAAGAAGACTTTAAAAGCTTTCCACTATGGATAGAATAGACTATCAGCAAATCCTGAATACCTCTGGTAGGTGGAATGCCACTTCCACTCCAGACCCATACCCTTTTCACTGTCCTCAGCACCTTCTTACTAATTGTTGAAAAAAAAGAGTCTGTTGTTCCACCGAAACAATTGTGGGCCCCCTGCAGGCAGGTGAGGCAGGCCCTTGGGCAAGGCAAATTAAAGGCCTTCCTTTCATCCTTGAAATCACTCTCTAGGGGAACCTTTGCAGCCAAAAGCTGGCCTTGGGCACACAGCAGGCCTACAGCTCAGCCAGGGCCTGGCAGACAGGTTCTTCTCTGCTCCTCACGGGCCTTCACTGTGTTCTCAGCTGGTGCTGTTGGATCTGAGTTTACCTAACTCTTGGCCATTCCCTGGTGCCTGGAGTCCTGTAGGCTTTCATGTGTATATTTACTGGTGAGTTGACAAAAGATGTGTCACCTCTGCCAGGAGATATTTCCTGAAGCCACAGGTTGGGAAACTCATTTTCCTGTACACGTTTCACAAGGCATCTGACATTAACTCAGCACTTACTACATTAAATTATAGGTATGTGTTTATGTGTCTATCCTACTGCTTCAGCTCAGTACACTTTTCCCCAAGGTTGGCCTGATGTCTTATATTTTTACTTTCAGCTCCTATCATTGTTTTTGAAATAGAATAGGTTAAATTTACATGTGTAATAAATTCAACCAAAATGCATGCATTAATCAAGACACTATAAGCCCAAAGGGAAATCATATTAAAAGACAGATTTGGAATTAGAACATAAAATTTAAAAGGTTTAATTGTATCTTAATCTCACTAAGACATATATAAACGAAATTGTCACTTAATACCCATTTTTAAGTGTTAATGACAACAAAAAGCCAAAGAGTGATTCTTAGAATTAGCATAAGTTAAAAAAAAAAAAAAAAAAAGGGACGTGTCGTAGTGGCATAGAATTTTTTTTTTTTTTTTGATACGGAGTCTCGCTTTGTGGCCCAGGCTGGAGTGCGGTGGCGCGATCTCGGCTCACTGCAAGCTCCGCCTCCCGGGTTCATGCCATTCTTCTGCCTCAGCCTCCCCAGCAGCTGGGACTACAGGCGCCCGCCACCACGCCCAGCTAATTTTTTGTATTTTTAGTAGAGACGGGGTTTCACCATGTTAGCCAGGATGGTCTCGATCTCCTGACCTCGTGATCCGCCCGCCTCGGCCTCCCGAAGTACTGGGATTACAGGCGTGAGCCACCGCGCCCAGCTACTGGTATAGATTTTTAAGCAAAACGCAGTTTACTTGTCTCAGGATCTCACTCTTGAAAAACTGAAGTGGCTAGTTGACCAACCACACCGCAAGGGGGCTCCACCTTGACGGCCTGGCAGAGAGCTGCGTTTCTGCTGGTCTGTCGCTGCAGCCTCACATACCAGCAGGGCCGCATCTCCATGCGTGAGATTGTTACGTGGAAGCAAGGCTGATAATCACCCCTCTACCATCCCGTCATTATTATTCACAAAGCATTCTCCTTGCTTAATTGCCTTGTGGCAACTCTGGCGGTTATTCCATGAAAAGCAAACATAAGGCATGTGTTCTTAGGAGGTTGTAATGAAGACCTTCAGTGTCCACAGGACAAATACACAGAACATAATAGGTACTCAGAAAGTGTGTGCTAAATTAGTGAATTAGTGAGTAAATAATGAGCTGAGCCTTATACAGAACAGGACTGAGTATATCATTTGTGGAGAGGGTCAGGAAAAGAAGCAGGGGCAGCCCTGTTTGAACAGCATCCTTCTTCTGTGTAAGTATAGCTGGCAAGAGAACTTTTACACCTAGGCCAGCTCTGGCTGAAGGTGTTAGTGTGTGGTGAATTAAAAATGAATTATCCCCCTGCCTTGGCCATTTACCTTTCTAGGCTTTTCTTCCAATTCTCCTGAGTAGAGTACGTTTTGCTTCTGTCCCTAGACATTCTCCAGGGATATTGTTACTCTTTTCCCTCATTTGTTTTAGCTCATTTTATTCTTTCTTCTGCTTATTGAAATTCTTATCCCTTAAGGCCCCGGACAAAATGTTATCCATGCCATGAAGCTTTCTCTGCTTGCCAGTCAGAACTGTGTTCATCCTTACCCTCTTTAAATTC
Organism: Theropithecus gelada; assembly: GCF_003255815.1. Lineage (NCBI taxonomy): Eukaryota > Metazoa > Chordata > Mammalia > Primates > Cercopithecidae > Theropithecus > Theropithecus gelada. Next base: position 56,999,541 of record NC_037676.1, read on the forward strand.
CTCCAGCACTTGACTTAGACCTTTGTGCAATTCTTGCCAAACAGTGCACTGCCATTGTTTGTGAACGTATTTGTCTCACATACCAGATGATATGCTTCTTAAGGGTAGGGTCTCATAAATTTCTCTTTATTTTCCAGTATGGTTTCTTGTACCGAGTATGGATTTAGCAAATATTTATAGATAGGAATGGGGAAGGGAAGGAAGGAGGGAGGGGGGTAAGGACGATGGATGGAAAACATAATGGAATCCTAAGTTGGAAGAAACCTTAGAGGTCACCTAATCTTTGCATGAGTTCCCTCTGTAACATACTCAGATGTCTCATTACAAATAATTTATGCATTTATTTATTTTCAAAATAATTCAGCCTGTCTACAAATGGTTTTATTTTCCCTTTCTGGGAAAAGCAGGGGTGGGAAGGGTGAGGGGAGATGATGAATGATATAGATAAAAAAGATGTTGAAATTTTGATAAAGTACAGAAATGTAAAATACAATTTTTATAGGGAGAAGGGAATAATAAAAATTATCATGAGGCAGTGAGCAATCATTTAACTTTGCTGATTTTTTTTTTCCTGAAAGAGGCCACTATTAATCATTTCTTGCTATTCTGAGCATGTATTTGTGCTGCTGCAGATTTCTGTGCTCTTCTTTGTCAGTTTGCGCCATTCCTTGGTGCGAAAGTGACAAGTAGTGATGGTGGGAACCTGACAGAATGAGGTGCAGGAATGAGTCTTGTTCATTTTTTTGGGATGGGGGTGGAGACATAGAATCTTCAAATATTTCTTCTGCCATTTTCAATGTGAATGTGTGACAAATATAAAATATATCTCAGACTAAATATAATCTGTACTACTCCTTACCTTGTTATACATCTTCCCCCAGCAAAACACCCTGCATGTTTTAAGGCAGGAGCACCCCAACACATTCCACAGTTGTCTAATCTTAAAACACTAAGAGAACTTTTGCCCCTGTCTTTGTGTTTCCTAGCTAGGCCAGTGAAAGGGAGCTCCCTGGTGACCAAGGGGTTTAGGCATTCTTTAGCTGATGGCTGGCTGCAGAGAATGGATTGTGTTCTTGGTCAAGCAACCTTCTGCTGCTTGCTTTTCATTCCACTCCTTTAATATCATCACTGCACCTCTCAAGCCATACTGCTCCAATTCTCCCATCTGTTCACTGGCTTTGGGGAAATTTTCTTGTCCTAATGCAAAAACTTCCTTCACTATGCAAGGCCTACTGTTTTATGGCACATCTGAGAAAAGTAGAGTGATTGTTGGTTGACTGGCAGTCACCCCAAATATATTTTCTGTAACACCAACTGTGTACAAGGCACTGTGTTCGGCAGTCAGAAAATGCAGTAGGAACTACTATACTGTAGTACATTTATGTATGTTTAATTCTGTGTCCTTTGTGTAGCTACAATTATTATCCATAATTTACAAATGAGGAAATTGAGGGTTACACAGATTAAGAATATGGGTCAAGGTTGCACAAGCAGTAGATGTTGAAGCCAGGTTTTGAAACAAGGCAATCTGACTCTACTTGAAATTTAACATCTGTTTTCTTTTTTCTTTCTTTTGTTTTTCTTTTTTTTTTTTTTTTTTTTGAGATGGAGTCTTGCTCTGTCACCCAGGCTGGAGTGCAGTGAAGCGATCTCAGCCCACTGCAACTTCTGCCTCCCAGGTTCAAGTGATTCTCCTGCCTCAGCCTCCTGAGTAGCTGGGATTACAGGTGTGCGCCACCACGCCTGGCCAATTTTTGTATTTTTAGTAGAGATGGGGTTTCACCATATTGGGCAGGCTGGTCTTGAACTCCTGACCTCAGGTGATCCACTCGCCTCGGCCTCCCAAAGTGCTGGGATTACAGGTGCGAGCCACTGCGCTGGGCCCTGAAGTCTGTATTTTTAAACATGAAGCTGACTGCCTTTATTCAGGCATATAAAGTAAACTCTACATATATAACAATGTAGCTGGAAAGATGGGATACATAAGCCAAAACATAACTAATAAAGTAAGATTGCATAATTAGGGGCTGACTAAATGTGCAAAATATATTGTATGTGTGTTATTAGGTTCCAGAGGAGGAAAGAACACTGTGAGCTAAAGTGGTCAGAAGGAAATGGAATTTCTCTTAGCTCTGGAAAAATGGAGAGATGAGCAACCCTGACAGCTGGGTAGGACTGTGAGCTCACAGTTCGCCTTTATACCCCACACCTTCCCATTATCTGCTGATTGCAAGGCTAGTGTGGTGGCATCAGTCCTACAGCTCAGACTCACATTGGATTGTGAGATTGTCAGATCCTTGAGTAACCCACACACAACCCCTGCCCCTACCCCATCTTGTCCAGCAGCCTCCTGTGCGTCAGCCTCATGGAATCTCATTGGACTCTGGACCTTTGCCAGTGCTGCTGTTTCCCTCTACAGTGCCCTTCGTGACCTACTTATTGTCCAGCCTTCAGCTCAAGTATCACCTCTTTGTTGAATTGTTTTGTTCTTCATTCCTTTGCACTTCCCCATTCCTGCCATTGAGTTGGTCAGTCTCTTTCTTCTCCTGTAACATCTGTATTTAAGTCACTCATCACACTTTGTTACATTTTATATCTTTACATATCTGTTTTCTTATGTTTTACAGTGGAAGCTCCTCAGGTCAGGTTTCTTCTCTCTTTTGTTTTTCTTGTAGCTCCAGCACTTAGGAAAATGCCTGCACACACAAGGCATTTTCTAAGTATCTATTGAATGGATAGATGGAAGGATGGAAGGAATGAGAGTATGCGTGAGTGTGTGAGATAGCAATAACCATGTTTTTTGTGGGCAATAATAAAATTGATATACTATGTAATACTACAAAAAAAATGCTTGTACATGACTTTTCATTTCAGCTTCACAACACTGCTATGAGGCAGGTAATTTAGTCAAAGAAAGTAAGCTTCAGGAGGGTAAGATCACAAAGTCAGTAAATGGCAAAGCTGGTTTTCTGAACTTTTCTTCAAAAGGGAGCTTCTAACTCTAAAGTTTACCTGGTTTAGGGGGAAGCTGCCCGGAGGATCAGCTCTGAGCTCACCCGAAGCACGTTTTCCAACATGATAATATTTCACGAACTTTTATGGTTATATGTGTATATATGTGTGTGTGTGTGTATATATATATATATATTTTAATGAGATGGAGTCTCACTCTGTTGCCCAGGCTGGAGTGCAGGGGCGTGATCTCAGCTCACTGCAAGCTCCACCTCCCAGGTTCTTTCTAGTCTCCTGCCTCAGCCTCCCGAGTAGCTGGGACTATAGGCGTCCACCACCACACCCGGCTAATTTTTTGTATTTTTAGTAGACGGGGTTTCACCATGTTAGCCACGATGGTCTCAATTTCCTGACCTTGTGATCCGCCCGCCTTGGCCTCTCAAAGTGCTGGGATTACAGGTGTGAGACACCACGCTTGGCCAATGGTAATATTCTTTTCGCAAACACTGAGGAAGAGATTTTAGAGGAAGTCAGGTGAAAGCAAGACAGAAACTCTCATAGAGGAAATATTAAAATAGGGAGTCTATTTTTCTGTGCCAAGTTTCCCTGCAACCAATGTGCAGGCCGTGTTTTCTAGGCTGGCCCAGGTACCATGCTCAAAATCTGAAACCCGCCCTTGCCCTTTGCTCCAGCTTGGTACTGGGAGTGCTCTGCTGGAGCCCCATTTGCTTTTACAGGTGATAGTGATAGACAACTGACAAACCTGGAGAGGTGCGTGGTTAGCAGGGTTAACAACGTATATATTTTGTTCTTCAAGCCACAGGTATGATACCATTCTTAGTGCTATGATGAGTATGTAATAGGATGGGTTGTGTTTGACTATATAAAAAGCAATTTTATAGTTAACATTTAGTGTGCAAAATTAATGCAGAATCAACCTCATTTTAAAATTGAGAAAATAAGAAATTAATTTTCTCTCTATTTTCTCCTCTCTCTTTCTTTCTCTCTCTCTTTTTTCTCAGATGGCTTCCTTTTATGTTTCAGGGCATAATTCATTCAGAAATTGAACTTTATCTTCAAGGTGAGGATTACTGAAACCATCGGTAGAAGAAAGTACAAGATGATTTTGTTACATCTGGACATCATGGAACACTATTCCCCAGTTTTCCTCAGAACAGCCCCTTTGATCATTTATCTTTTATTGTTGGATTTATAGTATTCCTCACAGTGAAATAAAAACATATGTAAATCTGTGTCTTAGAAATGTTATATGCCCTACTTGAAGTTAAAAATCAACATAAGGATTTGCCACTGTTAAAGAGTTAAACTCATGTTTCTTCTTTTCCCACTTACGATGTCATCAGACAGATCTATTATTAACTGCACTTCACTTTTATTTTTGCAGAAATGCAAATAAATCATCAACCTAAAATACAAGAGGAAGCAAATGGTAAATGTTGTTGCCACTTTTCATCTTTTAATCATCTGAAATAATCCATTTCTGTTTCAAGATTACCAACATTACACATTTTTTATAGTACATTCTTACTGAGTTTAACTGTTGATTGAAAAATACTTAAAATGAATACAGGAATAAGCACTAAAGTATAGTTGATTTATAAAGAAACTGACAGCAACTTTAGGCCCAAATGCTTTTTTCCTTAATGCTTCTCTTCAATAATTTAAATATATGGGGAAAATAATTATTTTCTGAATGGTTAAATTATATTAACTTCTTTTAATTGTACTTTTTAAAAAACTTATTTGCATATTGGTTTCTTAGTTTTCTTTTAAAGTTTTTGTAATTATATTTTTCTATTAGATCCTCTTCAAATCAATCTGCAATTATAGTATTAATATGTTACATTTTTAAAGTTGATCTGAATGAAATTGATAAATACTGTTTACTAATATGCATACCAGGTTACCATATCTCTATGTTTTCAAAAATGGATATACTTTCTACAGTGGTGTGAAACTAGGCAAAGATTAGTGCTAACATTATTTTATTCATGAAGTCCTATAATGATGAAGATGGCTGCTGAGACATAAACAGTTCAAGCTTAAACTAGCATTCTTATCTATTTATATTAGGAACTGTGTTTCAGCTTAGTTTTTGTTATTTATTTTGTAAGGAAAAGTCTGTTCATGTGTCAGATTCTTAGTATGGTCATAATTTTACTAATGTTCCAGAATTTCTTAATAATTTTAAAGGACCTCAAGAGGTCTGTGTCTTACAATAAACCATCAAGTAATAAGGCTTGAAATGATATTCTAAGTAGAAAAATTATCCATTAATACCAGAACTTGGTGGGGCATATGTGGGTAATAAAGGCTAATAGTTTTAAAATGAAGGTTATAATTAAGGCTGAAAATATCAGAAGTCCTTTGCCAATAATGTAAGCCATGTAATCAACTTCAGTGATGTCAAACATGAAGTTGCAATGTACAGGGAATGTGTTGACCTAGAACTTTGTTAGATATACTTCATCAAATTTGATTAAAATAAGCTATTTTAAAATACTTGCTTGTAATTAATTATTTCTGTTGTCTTATTTTATGGCCTCATTAAAATGTATATTTTTTATAGTTCAAAAGTGGATTAGTCAAAGACTAATGAGTTTAGTTAGTTTATGATACACTGTCATTGTTTGTGAATGGTTCTGTCTTATTTCATTTTTAAATTCTAAATAATGCGACCTTTAATATTTCTTCGGATATGATTCTGGAAATACATTAGTGATCTCATAGTTATGTGAATGAGCTAATTTATGGTGTGGAAAGAACCTTGAAATGTTAAGCAGTCTAATCTATTAAGGCAGTGTTACATTGTGGTTAAGAATGTTGAAAAGCAAGCATGAGTCTTAGATTTTGAAAGTATATGAAGCACATGTATGTCATTTATGCCTTTCTATGTAGCTTCAGGGGGAAGAAAGTAGACAAAAATGCTATTTAAATTTAAAGGAGAAAAGGAAAAAGGACTCAACTAAGTTATTTTTACTTTCATTTTGAGGTGATTAACACTAAGTACAATTGTGCACCATTACTAACTCCTAGCCATGTTTTATTAATTCCCACAATCATCTAGGACATGTTTTCTAAACTTTGACACCTTATAATCTTAAATATTTATAATTCATATAGGTAAAATCATTCTTCATAGCAAAACTAACTACATAACTGAGTTAGACTGAACTTGGTTGTGAGAGAATATTTTCAGTATCCATTGCTGGATTGAGTTTCTTCATTGTTATCAGTGCTTTTGGCATATTGCTCTTATATCCAGCCACTATGCTAAACCCCTTCACTAATTCCAATAAATTTATATTAATTATATAATAAAAAATAACTTTAAATTGTAGTTCTAGAAGGTTTTTCAAGATACAATTTGAATGATCTATGAAGACCATATCATATGTGAATTACAACACCTTTTCTTATCCTAATATGCTATCTAGGTCCCTGGTACAATGTGGAATAGAAGCAGTGATGGTAACATTAATAGTGAATGCGTATATTATTTGCTGTGTAGTCTAAGTGTTCCAGAAAAATTTATATATTTCATCCTCCAGTAACCCTATGGGGTAGGTTGTATCATTAGTCTACTTCACAGGTGATGAAACTAAAGGACAGAGAGGTTTTTATAACTTGCCTAAAGTCATACAAACAGATTTAGAATTTGAATGCAAGTGGTTCGACTTCGGGGACTGTACTGTTCTTGCTTTAGAGGGACTGATTTTCACTGCCCCCTGCCCCCAGTCACTAAAAATGTGTGCGTGAGAGAGTATTTATCTTCTGTGTCTTTGGATTTATCTTGTTGTGTTATTTTTTAACATATTAAGCTACATTTAGCTTTTAGCCTTGTTTAAAATCTGAGTGAAAGGATGTTTTTAATTGTCAGGGGAGATTATTATTGTTATTATATTTCATATTACTCTTTTCTCAACCAGAACCTTTGTGGGGACAGGTTGGGTTTTTGATAAGCTCCTTTTACTACCCCTTATTTGGAGTCCAACCTTTCGCTAAGGGTGTATCCCCCTTTGGCTTACTTCAGAAGTCTCAGGTCCAGCTCCCACCCTCGTGTGGCCATTGCCACTCATTCTCCTGGCTTGGAGTGTTGGCATCCATCACACCTGCAGTCCTCGCCTTCTTGTTTGCTGAGTGCTCACCACTCACTTTCAGCTAGTGGCCCCTTTTATTTTTAACATGCAGTGGATAATTTTTCGTACTTCCTTGAGATTAGAATAATGTACTAAAAACAATTTTTTTGTGTGTAATTTATCCAGAATCTCATTGTATTATAGTGAAATGGCTTTAAAAATACCATCTCAGGGCCAGGTGCAGTTGCTCATACCTGTAATCCCAGCACTTTGGGAGGCTGAGGTGGCCGGATCACTTGAGGTCAGGAGTTTGAGACCAGCCTGGCCAACATGGTGAAACCCAGTCTCTACTAAAAATACAATAATTAGCTGAGCATGGTAGTGCATGCCTGTAATCCCAGCTACTCGGGAGGCTGAGGCAGAAGAATTGCTTGAATCTAGGTTTTGGAGGTTGCAGTGAACCTAGATGGCACCACTGCACTCCAGCTGGGGCAACAGAGCAAGACCCTGTCTCAAAAAACTAAATAAATAAAATACCATCTCAGGAAACTGTGGCTCAGAAGTGTAAGAACCTTGTCATCAGTCAAGCAGTTAGTAAATGAAAGAACTGATCTTGGAACTCAGCTCTTAACCATTATACAAAGCTGCTTGATTTTAATGACTCAGCTTCCTACATGTACTCAAGGATTTCTGACTTCAGGGATTTAAAAATTCTTGGAGCACTTATTTATAGGCAATGCCAACTCTTTGTAGTATCATTAACAATTTGGTGGATTTTGTGTGGTAAAGATTATTAAAATATTTTCTCTCTCCTCTCAATTCTATTGCCTATACATGCTTGGCTGGCCTCACTTCCCAAATAGTGTCTGCTCAAAGAAAGAAAATTAAATTTAATGATTAGTCTCAGCTAAACATGATTAAGAACATAAAATATTCTATCACATCATCATGCATTCTGAGTCAACTATAGATGGCTTTGTATTGCTTTCTACTCTGATCATTCAGGGTACAATTTCCTGTGGTGGTGTGGATAATGACAGAGTAACAGCCTACCTCTTGTGTTGGAGCCTTCTGTCTGTTGTGTCAGCCTCATTTCCTCCACAGGAAGACACACTGTGGCACTAGGGAGCCTGGGCAGGCCTCAGGAATCAGTGTCTCAGATGAGTGTGCATAATTTGTGAAGCTGAGATGCCAGAGGAACCATTTTCAAGATTGCCTCGTCAGTCCCAACATACAGAGCCTGAAACTAGGTTAATGAATTCCAGCAGGGCTAAGTGGGAAAAGAGAAGTCAACTTGTGAACAAGTTTAGAATCAAAAGGAGAGAAGGTGAGCCAAGAGGAATTCTCCCAGCAGAGGCCAGATGCTGTGACTTACTGTTTAGTGCCTGAAACCTTTGGTATGGGCATGCCAGGAAGTGTTAAGTGAGCAACCAGGAAGACAGTGCAGTGTTTCTCATGCCCTGGCTGGGTTTAGCTTCATTTGCTCCCAAATTAAATAGCTAGTGTTTAGTTTTTGTTTGATTCTAGAACATTGGCTCACACTTTTTTTTTTTTTTTGGTTTGAGACAAAATAACCGTAACTCAACATAGCAGTGGAATGGAATGGATTTGACACTGAAACAGTAATACTCACTCAGCATCTTCAGATATCCAACAGCCATGCAGAAACATCACCATCAACAGCCTACACCTCAACCACTTTGTGTTTATAAATAATTCACAGAAAGCATAGAATGGTTTGGGGTGAAGTAGACTTAATCAGGGTATGTCTTGTTAGTCTGAAGCAAGTTTTCTAAACCTTGGGTCTACTGACATTTCAGCTTGGATAATGTTTTGTTGTGGGGGACTGTCATAAATATCAGGGTATTCAGCAGCTTTCCTGGGTTCTACTCACCCACTGGATGGCAATAGCACGCACCTAGTTGTGATGACAAAAAAAAAATGTCTCCAGACATCAACAAATGTCTCTAAGGGGCAAAATCACCCACAGTTGAGAACTGCTGACCTAGAAAATAGTGGTTCTGCTGGAAAAGTGGTCAGAGAGGTGTGGAGATGGGGAAGTCTGGAAAGGAGGGTGTGGGAAACTGTTTGCTGAAAACGTCTGTAACTGCAGCATTTTCTGTGTTCTTCTGAACTCAACAAAAGGTGGAATCAGCCTGGGCAGACATTTGAAACTGCCTTGACTAACTGTGTAAAGCAGAAATGATAGTATGTGACAGTTTTGCTATACACTATTAGGTCATAAAAGATGACACCACTCCTGCCTGGGAATGTTAGTCTTTAGAATCCAGCCACTGTCCTGTGAAAAAGCCTGGACCTTATGGAGAAGTCTGCATGGAAAGGAACTAAGGCCATTGCTCTGACCCCTGGCTGTGCTTGCCACCAGCACCACCTTGCCAGTCACATTGAGAGAGTCATGTTGGAAGCAAATCCTCCTGGCCACAGCTGAACTGCCCCAATTGACACTATGTGGAGCAAAGATAATCCTTCCCTGCTAAGCCTGGCCCAAATTGTACTTTCAATGGCATACGAAATGATTGTCATTGTTCTGCACCATTAAGTTTTAGGATAGTTTGTTATGCGGCAATAGATCATGGTAGCAGTAGAATTGGTAGTGGATAGGCTCATATAGACCTGCATACATAGGTCAAGACTTGGATTCTAAATATATTGAAGATTATGAATTGCTCTCCTAATGACCAGCACACAGTAATGTGGGTCTGAAAAGTAGATTTGAACCTAGTAGATTGCTTAGGATGTTGGGACACAAAGCACTCAGGAATTGTTAGCAAATGCAGTTGGCCCTCCGTACCTGCAGGTCCTACATCCCTGGATTCCATCAACCATAGATCGAAAAGTTCCAGAAAAAACCCAAACAATAAAAAATAACAATATAACAACAGAAAGTAATACACATTTAAAAAATACTATTTATATAGCATTTATATGGTATTATAAGTAATCTAGAGAAGATTTAATGTATATGGGAGGATGTGCATAGGTTATATGCAAATATTGTGCCATTTTATTGTTGTTTTTGTTTGGTTAGTTTATTTTTTAGAGACAGGGTCTTGCTCTGTCACCCAGGGTAGAGTGCAGTGGCATGATCATAGCTTACTGCAGCCTTGACCTCTTCACCTCGGGATCCTCCTGCCTCGGCCTCCTGAGTAGCTGGGACTATAGGCATATGCCACCACGCCCAGCTAATTAAAAAAAATTGTAGAGACAAGATCTCACTGTGTTGCCCAGGCTGGGCTTGATCTTCCCACGTTGGCCTGCCAAAGCACTGGAATTACAGATGTGAGCTACTATTCTTGGCCAACTAGGCCATTTCCTATAAGAGACTTGAGCATCTTTGGATTTTGATATGAGGGGGCATCCTGGAACTAATCTCCCTGGAACACCGAAGGATGACTATAGTCAAAGGAAGGCAAGTCAAGTTTTCCATGTAAGCCAAGATAAGGTGGGTGATTAAAGAGGCAATGGGACATGGAAGAGGTTTGGCAGCAAGTATCAAGGATACAATGGAAGGGAATTTGGGATGAGGACAAGGTGGAAATGCCAAGGCTGAGCTGCTAGAATCAGCTTCCCTGTGAAAATCATCACAGGGAACCTAGGGCACCTGGAAAGAATTTGATATTTAATTTTCACACTTTTCTCCCTGTTAAGGGTCAAGATTTGAGGTGGAATCGGATGTACTAGATTCTGAATCTTGACTGCACCACTTACTCACTGCATGGCTTGGGAAATCACTGTATTTCTTTCAAATACATTTTGAAAATACATTGTGCCTCAGTTTCTTTCCTATAAAATGTAGGTAATAGTAGAAACTCTTGGGATTGTTGTGAGAATTAAATAATATCCATAAAGTACCTTGAACAGAGCCTAGTACATCTTATGTATCCAATAAACATTAGCTTTTAAACTGTATGTTTCACTTGTAATGGAACCTATCCCTGTCTTAAGTGCTGCGGCTGTAGTCCCACTGTGCACATGTTTGGACTACAGCAAGCACTTCCCACCTGGTTGGCTGACTCTGTCACTCTTCTTAGTGTTCTCTCTTTAGCCCTGTAAAGTGGAGTGTCCTTTACGACATCATACAATAATCGGTGGTAAATAATCACAGGAATAACAAGAGATTCATCTTAGACCAATATCAGGATAAAATAGGTAACAGATTCATTTCTGATAATGTTTTATGGTTGTTTTCTGGACTTAAAGTGGAGAAAATTGAGCACTGTTCAAAACCATTTTATTCTAGGAAGCATAGCTGTTTCTAATTCGGTGTCAAATTTATCCCAACTCCTGTGGTAGTCAGCACAGAATTTCTCTATTGCTTTACATGTATAATAGGATTAATGATATTTGTCTCTTGAAAGGATAAAAATATTTGTAAAGCACTTAAAATTAAAAAAAAAATCTCATGATCCTCTTATCAGGTTGTATTTTGAAGGACTTGTGAATTTATATACACAGAATTATTTGGAGATAAAATTAATAAAAATTAGAATAATCTGTCTTGTTTACAGTATCTTTGCTAAATCTCATATAAATATATTTATATGACCTTGAAAATGTGGATCATACAAGGTCAATATTTGTTTTGATTATCTTTGTTCTAATAAGATCAATTATGAGGCAAATAATAATGTCCTTGTCCTTTGTATGAAAAATGACACTAATGACACATCATCAGAAGGACTTGTTTTTGTTAATTGATAAGTAGTTATATATTGTGCTGAAATAATCTTAATAGTATCTTGAATATCCTTCCTCATACAGGCAGCCTTGCTTTTCAAAATACATTTTAACGGATCCCAAAACGTTTCATAAATCACCCATTCGTTTTTTGAAAGGCTGTTATGTGCCAAATGTTGTATTAGGCACTGGGAATACAGAGACATTTAAGGCCAAAATCTGCCCTTCAGGGGCTTACAATCTGGGTGGAGAGGGTCCTGATCTGTCAAGGCACTTACTTGCATGTCCAAATGTTGAAGTGTGCCAGGGTCCAGTATAGGCATGAGAGGGAGAGTGGTTCATTCTGGTTACAGGGAGGAATGTTTGTCAATGCTTCTTTTTTCCGTTTTTGGAGATGGAGTCTCACTCTGTTGCCCAGGTTGGAGTGTAGTGGCCCGATCTCGGCTCACTGCAACCTCCACCTCCCGGTTCAAGCAATTCTCCTGCCTCAGCCTCCCAAGTAGCTGGGTCTACAGGCATGCACCACCATGCCCGGCTAATATTTGTATTTTTAGTAGAGATGAAGTTTCACCATATTGGCCAGGCTGGTCTCGAACTCCTGACCTCGTGATCTGCCCACCTCAGCCTCCCAAAGTGCTGGGATTACAGGTGTGAGCCGCTGCACCTGGCCACGTTAATGCTTCTTAAGAGAAGCTGACCTTTGAGCTAGGATGTTCACCAGGTTAGAGGAGAGAGCTGAAAGAGAGGACATTTTGGCTGAAAGATTTTAGTCCAAGTCCTGGAGGAAGAAAGGAGCCTTTCAGGATAGCTGAAGGCTGGCACAAGGGAAGGTCACCATGTGAGAGGGAGGCTGTAGAGGGGTCCAGTGGCTACTTGGAGGTGGGTGTTATGGGCAGTGGGCATCAATATTATAAAAAGAGCTAGATTAGACATTTGACAGGCATACCAACCTATATGTAATATTATGTCAGCATGGATGTAATGATAGAGAAAGTTTTATTAATTCTGACCCTTCCTCACCACCTAAAATCTGGGGTGCTCTCCAGGACTTTTTTGGAGGTAGATCTGTTCAACTTTTGAGTTTTATCCCCCAAGTCACCTGCAGTTCTTCTCCGTCTTTCCCTGCCACAACCCTCAACTTCTCTACCGAGTAAGAGCCAAACAAACATTTCATGCATAGGGCTCTTGGTCTTTTTAGGCTGTCTCAATCTACCCTTGATTATTATAGTCAGGGAAGTGAGAGACTGCAGTCTGCAGAGACGCGCTGGGTTTTTTCGCTTTCATTCAATCTTCCTGTGTCCTACTCTGTTAATGTAAGAGTCATGGGGACCACGTTTGCTGTCCAATGAGGCAAAGCAGACTGTCCCATCGTTTTTTTTTATTGCATTGCACTGACTTAAGGCAAGCAGATGTGAAGAGTGTTTTCCCTCAGTATGCCCAACTAACAATTGCATGGAAGAGCTTAATTTACATGCATCCTCTCTGCATTTCTTTGAGTATTCAGTGGGTAGTTGCCAAGTAACTGAAAATGTGTCTAGACACAGATGTTTCTATATTCAACAACAGGGTTAATTTTCTGAACTGCAAAGTCAAATGCATGTAACCCCTGTAACAGAATACACAGAATAAGGTAAAGAAAAAATGTTATAATCTAAGGAAGGGCTATTGAACTTTACTAGCTGTAGCAACTTTGCTCACCAAAATAACTCAGCCATGCTTTCCTGAGAATGCATTTCCAATTGATAAGAAAACATTGGGAAGGAAACAGTTAATGACAAGTCTGCAGTCTAATTTTTTCCTCTACCTGGGATACATGAAAGAGGTGACTCAGTCAAATCCCTGTGCATACATGCTAATAACTAGACATCCTGATAAAAATGCTAATGTTTTTATAAGTAAAAAGATAATGGAGAGTCCTTATCTGTGAAATACTTTCAGCAGCTATTCTAGTTATCTATTGCTGTGTGAAAAACCACCCCCAAACTCAGTGGCTTAAAACAATAATTTGTTATTATCTCTACCTTTCAGCAAGTTAACGTGACTCAGCTAGGTGATTTTTTGCTTGGAACTTCTCACACAACTTTAGTTAGTGCTGCAATTGCAGACATCTGAAGAGATAGCTCTCCCATGCTGCCAGCTGATGAGCCTGGGTTAGGCTTTTCAGGCCATATGGTCTTTGTTGCAACTACTCAACTCTGCTGTTGTAGTGTGAAGGCATCGATGGACAATACATAAACAAATGAGCATGGCTTCATTCCAATGAAACTTAATTACAAAAACAGGTGGCAGGCCAGATTTGGCCCATGGGCCATAGTTTGCCAACCCCTGGGCTATGATCTCTGCAGGGAAGAATGCTTGTCCTGCGTCCTGCTAGTGAATCATTAGTAAATTCGGTATTAGGTAAGATGCATAAACTGTGTGGAGTTTGATTTGATCATCGAACTCACTTGTTCCTTAGAGTCTCTCGAATGTTGAACACAATGTTTGTGCATAATGTGGACACAATATCTGTAAGTCAACTTGTCAACAGATATTAATTTAATTCCAATTGTTGGCCTACATTACACTTGATGTTCCACATTCATGGATTCAACCAACAGCAGATAAAAATATTTTTAAAAAGGAAGGTAGTGTCTGTACTGAACACGTACAGACTTTTTTCATGTTATTGTTACCTAAACAATACATTCTAACAACTATTTATGTTGCATTTACATAGTATTAGGTATTAGAAATAATCTAGATATGATTTAAAATATACAAAAGGATGTGTGTGTATTATACAGAAATACTACACCACTGTATATCAGGGACTTGAGCATCTATTGGCGTTGGTATCTACGGGGATTTCTGGAACAAATCCTCCACAGATACTGAGGAACAACTGTAGGCTAAAGTTTGGAATTCTCTAGGTCAGTTTTATGTATACTGATTGCACCTGGTTACATGAGAATGGAAATGGCAGAGCACATACTTCTCAGTGTAAATATGGAAGATCCTGTTAGACTTTACTTCATTGTTGAGAAGAAATCTGAATTTATTATGGAATATTTGGAGATCATAGAGTATATCCAAACTACTTTAAAAGTATTTTTAACACAAAAGAAAGTAAGCCTCCTAAGGCTGTGATTTCCAAGAAAATTTCCTTTTACCTGCAGTAGGGTTTATTTAAATGAAAGACATTGCTATAGTATCTCCCCCAATTTAAGCTTGGAAAAGAGAATGAAAGGGCACAGCCTGAGGTAGATTGTCAGTAATGGCTTATTGCACAGTCAACGAACTTTTAAAAAAATCCTTCAAAACATTGGTAAATGTAAGATAAATATTTAGACTTCAATTACATGGAATTTTCTTTCTTCCTTTGAAAACTCTAATAGAAGTAATTTTCCAAAGGGATTAACAGATGACAACATTTTTTGATATGAGTCCTTGGAGTTGAATAGACAGTAGCTATAAGGCAAAGGAAAAAAAAGAAACG
This sequence comes from Theropithecus gelada, assembly GCF_003255815.1. NCBI lineage: Eukaryota > Metazoa > Chordata > Mammalia > Primates > Cercopithecidae > Theropithecus > Theropithecus gelada. The sequence goes on from NC_037676.1 coordinate 57,014,769, forward strand.
TATAGATAAAATATCTGAAGGCATATTCTTTTGATTTTTTTGGTGAAAAAAGTTTTGCAATAGAAAATTACAGAAAATACTTGTAATTTTGGCACATATACAAGCAATACAAAAACTGTACACATACTTTTAGCCCTGTTATAAATAAATTATTTCATAGGGCAGTGGAACCTTTAATTTAAAAATAAACTCAGAATATTATTTTCTATAAGTGTTCTCAACTATTTTGTATTTTAGGTAGTGAAACATTCTTAGAGAAGTTCAGTGATTAGATGCTTAAAGCATGAAATATAAAATTTATTTTTTTTCCAATTGCAAAGAGAAAAACATGCTTAGGAAAACTTGAAAGTGAATAAAAATAACTGTAGAAGATATTTCATTAGTTATCCCACCCTTAAGGCCTGTGTCATCGTGACATGCTAATTCCAAAAAGGAGGAACACAGACATATTATATGAATCAGTGGTTCCTTGCTATTTGCCTCTATTTCAGTAAACAAGATATCCAAGCTTCTGTGCAAACTTATTCCTGTCCTTGCCCCCATGATAGTAGGGGGGATCATGATAGTAGTAGACAGCAGGTCCAGATGGCCCGGGAAGGAGATAAGGATGAGATAGGAAAGAAGACCTACAAAAAAGGAAAGAGATCCTTCCACTTCTTGAATTATGCATCAAAGCACAGGTGTGAGGTTTTCTGTAAGAATTAAATTATGATAGGATTCTCAATGGGACTTAGTTTTAGATTTGCATGTTTCTTATTTTCCCACATGAACTGTAGATCCTGAAAGCTGGCTGGCTGCAGGGTAGAAGTAGCAGTGCACCCTTTTGAGTTCTGCTGCCCATTTGAGGTACTGGGTCCATCTTTCTTAACAAAGATGACATTATGCCAAATTTACTTGATGCAAGTTTTATCAAACTGTTTAGAGATCTTCAAATGATGTTTATGGATATACGGACAGTGGCGGGTGGGGAGAGGCATTGTTCTTTTCAAAAGAAAATCACATCTTAACGGAAGAATTGCTGAGAACTTGGTGGGCAGAGTGTGGTGGTTTTAATCGTATTTTGGAAATATAAAAATTACTTACAAGGTAGGAGGTTTATGGAGCCTTGGAAAACAACAGTAACAACATCTTCAGATTACCCTTGCACCCTAGGGACAAGCTATGATGAGTAGAGGTGCATGCGCTGCACAGAGTTCTAACTTGCCGGACTTTGTCCTTTGCTGTGCTTGGCTGTGTGGTGTGGACTCGGGGTGAGAGGGGTTCATTGCTGTGGGTTTGATGATGTAGTTTCCCAAAGAAGTGCACAAAATAATAAAATGAAGACCTATTTTGTCTTTCTAACTAAACCAATCATAAAACAACTCATAGATCTTTTTAAGTTGTTTCCTGCCATGCTCTGCTTGTCTCAGCCTTTCTGTGCTCTCAGTATCACTGCAGCAGGAAGCTCAGTGATCTCCTATGCTTTCCCGATGCATTGCCTTTCTCTGCTTCAAACGTGTCTTTTCTTCATCCTCCCTCCCCAAGCCCAACTCCTTCTGCCAAGACCTATTTGTCCAGCACAGCATTTTTTTCCTTACTTGTTGGTTTGTTCCAGCTCTCAGGGTACTCCAGCAATTTTTCATGAGAAAGAAAGTTAGCAATTTTTTTGCCTTGTTTTTATGTCTTCTACATCCTTAGCACTATCTGCTAGGATCACCAAACTGTGTTACTAGTGTAGCTTGATAGGACTCTTTTCTAGGACAGATGATGCCTTAACGTCAGGTTTTCAGGATGCCTGTCATTCATTCCCATCCCCAAATTTGACAGTTATTTGCCTAAATAAACTCCTAAGTATTTCAGCTAAACACTTAATTCTAAATGCCTCCAATTCCATTGTTTTGCCCAAAATATGTATTGTTCTCAAAAGCCCACTGCTATTTGTTTTGTAATTAAGCTACAATATTTCCAAAACCTTTTTATATTCTAGCATTCAAGAACGAAATCCATGATAAGCAATTATTTTCGTACTTGATTTCACAAACTATTCATAACCAAGTAAATTAAGTAGAAATCTTTATTTTCCTAATATTAATGTGTTTTTCCTCTATACTTTTATATTGATTTCCTTTTTTCTTTGCAGATGGAGACTGGAAGGTGACCATTGTCACTGGGGATCCTGAAAATGCTGGCACCACGGCAACAGTGTTCCTTTATGTCTATGGAGAAACAAAATGTTCAGGTCCTATTATTTTGGGATCTGGGAAATACCAGCTGTTTAACTCTAACACTGCAGATATATTCAAGGTAGAAATGATATAGCTATAATTTGTTTGCTAAGATATATTGTGATGTACATCCCCGCAGATGAAATGGAGAGTAATTTTTTGTTGTTCTTTTGGTATTGCATTCGCATTAAATTTGCTTGGTATATGTGGCATGTTTTATCCCATGGGAGCTGGGAAACAGTAATAACAACTGGGACATAAGATTTTTGTTTCTTCTTCATTTTTTTATTTGTATAAAGGCAAAAAAGTAAAGGCATTTTAGAACATTTAAAAATTAGAGTGGAATAATTTACTACTAATCCTATCATCAAGCTGAGTATTTCCATTTTTGAATATCTGTCTCAGTCCTTGTTCATACCCATACATGTTTTCCACAAGCACACTAACACATATGATGGAGCATGATGGTATGATGGAATGGTGGTGCAGCCTAATGACTAAGACATGGGCGAAAGAGTCAAATGGTCAACATTCAAATGCTGACTTTGCCACTTACAAGCGTGGTGACCTGGCCATATTACTTAACATTTCTGTGCCTCACTTTCCTCAATAATCTTTACTTCAAAGGGTTAGAATGAGGATTAAATTAATTAATCCTCAGTGTAGTATCTGAAATGCTCAATAAATGTTTGCTATTAATATTACACTACATAGGCAATTTTGTAGCACCCTGTATTACATGCAATATGGCCATTTATGAAAGGAGCTACAAAGTCTTCCCACTTAAAATTTTTATTGATTAGATACTAAGTAATATACTATGGACAAATAGAACACTTTGGTGTCGTTGGACATTTAAATGGCTTCTAAGTTTTTGCTATTATAAATAATGCTGCAACAAACATACTTTTGACCTTAGCTTTCTTCTTGTTTTTTTTTAACCAAAGCTACCTATTTTCCTATGACAAACTCTGAGAAATGGTATTACTCTTGAGCCATTTTGAAAAACTACTTTGTAAAAGTATCTGATTTACATAGCACATTGCCTCCTAAAACATAGTAAACACTGGTAAATTTTAATGGTTGTTAAATCCCTATGACATCCCAAGTCATGTTGTCTATTTCTGCCATACAACATATTTAATAATTTCAATTAAAATTTATCAGTTTCTTTGTGCAAGTTAGAGTATATGACTGTGGACTTATGGAAGTTGTCTTCATTTCTTTTTGTTAAAAGTGCTTTTTTGTGATGTAATTCACCCTAACATTCATATCATAACATTCATCCATTTTTAATATTTTAAAATTTTTTATGTTTTAAAGTTTCGTTTTAAATGCAATACATTGAGTACATAATTTTATATATTTATGGGGTACAGTGTGATGTTCCAATACATACATATATTGTATAATGATCAAATCAGGGTAAAAAACATTCACCCATTTAAAGTGTATAAAGTGTACAACCCTGTGAATGTACTGAACAATCACCACAATCTAATTTTAGAACATTTTCATCACTCCAAAAAGAAGGCCAGTACCCATTAGCAGAAACTCTCCATTTTTCTATCTCCCAGCTTTAGGAAACTAGTAATCTACTTTCTGTCTCTATACATTTGCCTGTTCTAGACATTTCATATAAGTGGAATCATGCAATATGGAGTATTTGTGTCTGACTTCTTTACGTAGCATAAAGAATGCTTTAAAGCTTAATCAGTGTTGCAGCATGTATCAGTGCTTTATTCTTCTTTATGGTTAAATAATATCCTATTATATGAATGAACCACATTTTATTTATCCATTTATCCGTTGATACAGATTTGAGTTGTTTTCATTTTCAGCTGTTGTGAACAATGCAGCTATGAACATCTATGTACAAGTTTTTGTGTGAACATGTTATTGTTTCACTATGTATGTATCATTTCACACATAAACTTGGGTATATACCTAGGAGTAGAATTTCTGAATCATATGTTTAACACTTTGAGAAACTGCCAAACTGTTTTCCAAAGTAGCTGCACCATTTTAACACTTCTACCAGCAATGTACAAGGTTTCATCTTTCTCCACATCCTTATCAACATTTGATATTATATGATTTTTGCTTCTAACCATCCTAGTGGATGTGAAATAGTATCTTATTGTGATTTTGATATGTATTACTTTAATGACTAATAATATTGAGCACCTTTTCATATGCTTGTTGGCCATTGATGTGTTTTCACTGGAAAAATATCTATTCAAATGACTTGCCCATTTTTATACTTGATCTTAGCCAAACGGCTGAGAAGCAATGATTTGCCCATTTTTAATTGGATCATTTGTCTTTTTATTAATGAGTTTAAGAGTTCTTTATAATTCTGAATATGAATCTGTTATCATATATATGCTTTACAATTTTTTCTCCTGTTTTTTGAGTTATCTTTTAACTTTCTTGCTGGTATGGATTTAAGTTACCTTCTAGTGTCCTTTCAAATCAGACTGAAGAGTTCCCTTTGGTATTTCTTGTAGAGCAGGTCTGCTAGTGATGAATTCTCTATTTTTGTTTTTCTGGGAAAGTCTTAATTTGCATATCCAAGTCCTGGTTGACAGTTTTCTTCTTTCAGTACTTTGAATATGTCATCCCACCTCTTTATGGCCTTTATGATTTCTGATGAGAAGTCAGGAGTTAACCTTATTAAAGATCCTGTACATATGATAAGTTGTTTGCCTTCTGCTGCTTTCAAGATTCTCTGCTTGTTTTTGGCTTTCAAAAATTTTACTGTGTTGTGTTTAGGTGTAGATCACCTTACTATTGGTTTTAATAGTTACTGTGGTTGCAAGGTTGCCAGTTTTCAAGCCTATTGTGGAGTTGGGGAGGGTGGTAGAGAGTAGATCAACGTACAATACACAAACCCTTATGTTTCTACCAATGTTCATCGTTTTCATTGAATACATGCTCCTCAATTTGTTATAATCTTTTGACTAATTTTCAGAGTTCTAGATAATTTCATTTCAATAATTTTTTTATTGCTTTTGTGGGGCACTGGATTTATGGAGGGTCTCAGTCTGCCATTTCGGAAGTCCTGCTCTCCTCTTACTATCTTGGTCATATTTTGTTATTTTTAATTCAAGTTTCTGTTTCTCCATGAAATCTTCCATGATTTCCATAACTTGCTGAAGATAAACAAGAACTGGCCCAATATAAATTTGGATTCGAGGCTATGTCATGTGACTAAATCCTTGGAATAGAAGAACCACCATCCAAGTGGCTCTTGAGACATTGACTATCTTATTGTCAGAACAGTGAAAATTTCCTTTTATATAACGGATTCATATGGTAGGTGACAATGTAGGGTAACTGTAATATTCTCCTGACCCAATCATAGGCCTCGAAGAGGAACTTGATTGTAGGACTTCATAAAAGAAGGGGATTCTAGTTTCAAAAAGGGCTTGCAAAATGGTGTCAGTGGCTTTGTAGCAATTTTGATATATACCCTCTATAGACTATACAGTTCAGCTCTATGGTTGCACCTAGAATGTCACTGAGAGCCAAAATGAAGGAAATTAAACATCCTCAGGAAAACAATCAAGGCAAAATTAAGAGCAAAATGTCCATTATGGCAGAAAGTTGGAGAGAGTAGGCAGAGAGGAGTTTCTAGAAAACAGGGACTAGACCTAGTTCAGTTGCTAACCCTTGAATCTGTTCATTGCCTGACATAGACTAGACACTCATGAATAGCTGTTGAAATCATGAAAATTTAATAAAAATTACTTGGCTGAAATTCGTTTAATATTGGCTGCTTTATCTTGGGGGCGTTCATTGTTGAATTTTTCTTGTGATCCTTCTCTGAGGGAATCATAAAAGCATCCATGTATCTTATATGGATATTATTTACTTATAAACCTGCCCAGAGATTTAGTTGAGCTTTTTATTGCATTTTTGCAAATTGAAATCTAAGTAGTAGTCTCTGTTGCTTGGAAAAAGTTAGTGCTTACGCCATTCACTCCTAGAAAGTCGTTTTCTGCTTCTGATTTACTATTGTATGAAGTCAATTAATTTTGTAGATGAATAGGTTTAATATTTATTGTGAACTCCTAGGGCACTTGCCTAATCATTGAATATCCCTTATGCTTCTTAGAACAGAAATGGATAATACAGTTTTGCCTTTGTAAAAACAATTTATATCAGCAGCAAAGAGAAGACCTATACTTGACCTCCAACTCTGCCCTTTACTATATAAGGAAATATGGATAAAGCACTTAACATTTGTAAACTTTAATTTCCTCCTTTGTAAAATGCGTGCAACAATACTTTATATCTATGCAGATTGAAAGAGTTAAGAATCAATGCACTTTATATAAAGTATAAAACACTCTTATCATTATGCTCTTTAGGCTGACTCTTATGATACTGCCCACAAATTGTTGGAGACTTCCTGATAGGATGGGGTTTAAGATAATTTTTCAGATGAATGAAGGCAGGAAGGCAGCTTGGCAGATGGCTGGTGGGTGGCTATTTCTGTCATGGGGGTATGTGTAGAAATGTGTGGAGGCTGGAGTGGGAGGAAGAAACATAGGAAAACAAGACTAGGTTGGCTGAGCTAGAGCAAGTCAGTGAGTATGTAATATCAAGAATGTTTATCTGGGTCTTTTCGATGTTTAAAGGTTAGATGTCCATGTGGACCTACAAACTATTAGCCATTATTAGCTAGGTGGGTGTTAGCATGTCATTTTGATTTTGGCACAACTCTGTATGACTTTCTTTTCTCTCCTCCTTCTTGTCCTCTTTCTTCTTTATCTTCTTTTCCATTGTTTCCTTTTTTTTTTTTTTCTTGGAATCCTAAAACTTGGGGATTGGTGATATTTTACATTGACTTCATTCAGAAGTTTAGGAGTGGCCGCACTAAGCAGTTCCCTGTTGACATGATTGACTTTCCTGTGGATGGCAGATCCTAGGGACAATTTAACTTAAACTTTTTCCTTAGTTACAAAAGTTGAAATATTTTTAAAATGACATCTTCTACAAATTCTCACTTATAAATACTTATTAAGAAAAGTTAATAGTGTTGCTCCCCTTAAATAGAAAATAAATTGCAGAAATAAAACCCCAGCTCAGATGATGTCAGCAAGATAATAGAATGAAATTTGCCCAGCTTAAGTACTCCTCACAGGAAGACAAACTAACAATTATCTACGGAGAAGAGTGCCTTTGTGAAAATCCCAGAAACTGGGGGTGAGGTTGATGCACCCCACAGAAATGAGAAAAGGTCTCATTAAAAGGGTAAGAGAAGCAGTTACACTTTGACTGCTTCACCTCTCCCTCAGGCTGGCATGGCATCATACGAAGCTAGTCCTAGATGGACATCCAGCTTTTCCAACATTTTGGGGTGCTTCATGGGAAACTCACTTCTGCTTTGCCCTACAGGGTATACTGGGGGAATTGGCAGGGCTAGATTCTATGGGGTCAGCCAGGAACAAAGAAGCATGGCAGGGTTCACAGCAACAAGTGCACAGAACTTGGCGATAGCACTGCATCCCTGCTGTTATCATTATCACTGACTAACCAGAGAGCTTAGTCAGTGTCTCTGCCTAACTATGGAGCAAAACTAGTGGTACTGTCTGGCCAGAGAATGCAGTCTGCAGTTTTGCCTGTCTTGGGTTCCAAGCCAGTGGTCAGGCCAAGCCATGAAGCCTAACCTACAGCTCTGCCTGAGCAATGAGCCAAGCCAAAGACCCGGCCTGACTCTGGAGCATATCTTGCAGCCCTGCCTGATCAACAAGCCCAGACAAAGACTGCCATGACATAGAACCCATCCTGTGATTCCACTGGCAGCAGAGCCAGTGACCTTGCGCAACTATGGGGCAAGCCTGTGTCCCTGCCTGACCAGGGAGCTAGGCTAGCAATCCAGCCTACCATGAAGCCCAGTCTATGGCCCCTCTCAGCTGTGAAATTTAGCCTACAGCCCCACCTGATAATAAAACCCAGCCTATGGTCTTGCTAAATTGTAGAGCATAGCCTGATGGAGCAGGGAGTCCAGACAGCAAACCCACCTAATGGTGGAGTGCAGCCAATAACCCCATCAACTGCAGGGCACAATCTACAGATTCTCCCAACCTGAGAGCCCAGTAGAGGTCCTCACTGACTGTGGAGCACAGCCAACAACTCTGCATTATCAGGCAACCCACCCAATAACCCTGCTCAACTGTGGGACACAGCCTGTGACCCTACCCAATTGCAGAGCCCAGGCTGCAGCTAACCCCAACTGCAGAGCTCAGTCTGCGTAAATGTGAAGACCAGCCATGAGCACTGTCTGGCCAGAGAGATTGGTTAGGTCTCTGACTAGGAGTGATTGTGGAACTCAGCCTATAGCCCTGCCTAATCATAAGTCCAAGCAGCAGCACTGCTTGGCCAGGGAAAGCAGCCTATAACTCTGCCCAACCAGAGGCAGTTGTGGAGCCCAACCAGTGGCCCCACGTTGCCAGGAGCCCAATCAGAAGTTCTGCCTGACCACAGCCAGGTCAGCAGACCTACTGGTTGCAGAGACCACCTTGCAGCTCCACCCAACATCAGAGCATGGACAGATGTCTTGCCCAGTTGGAGACCTTAACAGAAAGCATCACCTACCTGTGAATGCTACCAGCTGGTCTGTCTAAAACCCCAGGCTGGGCTGATGGGCGAAGGTCTTTCCCTGCCGATGTCAACCTGTAAAGGCTAGAAGACCTGACTGCTTCCTTAAATGCACAGTCACCAATGCAAGAATATAAGGATCACAAAGAGTCATGGTAACATGAAACTACCAAAGAAAACTAATAAAGCTGCAATAGTTGATCCTAGAGAAATGGAGATCTAGGAACTGTTTGACAAGAAATTGAGAATAATCCCTTTAGACAAGTTCAGTGAACTTCAAGAACAAAACAGGTAGACAACTAAATGAAGTTAGATAAGCAACACATGATCAAAACTATTATAGAAGTTCAACAAGGACATAGAAACCATTAAACAAAATTAAAATTCTAAAGCTGAAGAATACAATGAATGAAATGAAAAATCCAGTAGAGAGCTTCAACATTTGACTCAATAAAGAAGAAGAAAGAATCAGTGAATTTGAAGACAGGTCATTTGAAAATATCCAGTCGGTGGAGCAAAAAGGAAACAAAATAATTTTTCAAAGCAAAGAAAGGTTATTAGTTAATGGGATACCATCAAGTGAAACAATACATGCATTATGAAAATTCCAGAAGGAGAAGAAGGAAAGATGGGGACAAAAAGCCTACTTAAAGAAATGATTACTGAAAACCTTGCAAATTTGGAGAGAGAAATAGACATTCTGATTTGTGAACCCCAAGGGTCACTGGACGTGTTGAATCTGAAATGTTAAACACAAAGCAAATTATAAATAAATTGTCAAAAGTCAAAGACAAAGAGAATTTTGAAAGCAATGAAAGAAAAATGATTCATTATATACAATGGAACCTCCACAAGACTATCAGTGGATCTCTAGCAGAACCCTTGCAGGCCAGGAAAGACTGTGATCAGATATTCAAAATACTAAGAAAAAAAACTGCCGACCAAGAATACTGTACCCACCAAACTTGTCCTTCAGAGATGGAGAGATAAAGATTTCCCATCCCAAAGTGATGAAGAAGTTCATCACTTTACCTTTCTTACAAGAAGTGCTAAAGGAAGTTCATCAAGTTGAAATGAAAGGACACTAATTAACAACCTAAAATATATGAATGTGTGAAACTGGCTATAAAAATAAACATATATAGTCAAAGGCAGAATTCTCTAAATTTTTATTATGGTGATGCATAACTCATTTCAATTCTAGTAGAGAAGTTAAAAATGTATTAAAAATAACTATAACAACAATAACTTGCTATTAGAAATGGAATACATAAAATATAAATTGTAATATCAATAACATAAAATATTAGATATAAGTTAAAAGTATCATTTTATAGACAATTAAATTTAAATTATCTGGTTGTAAGATATTTTATGCAAGTCTTATGGTAACCACAAAGAATAAACCTGCAGTAGATACACAAAAGATTAAGAGACAGAGATCAAAGAATACCAACACAAAAGTCATCAATTACAAAAGAAGACAGTAAGCAAGAAAGAAAGGAGTAAAGGAAATATAAAGAATCAGAAAATTAACCAAATGGCAAGGATATGTTTTTAATTATCAATAATTACTTTAAATATAAATGGATTAAACTCTTTGATGAAAAGATGTGCAGCATTTGAATGGATTCAAAAACAAGATCCAATAATATGCTGCCTACAAGGGATTCACTTTAGCTTTAAAGACACACATAGGCTGTAGTTAGGGATAGAAAAGACTTTCCATGAAATGATAATCAAATATTGGCATGGGTGACTATAATTATATCATACAAATTGACTTTAAGCCAAAGACTGTCACAAGAGACAAGAAGATTATTACTTAATGATAAAGGGATCAATTTATCAAGAAGGTAGAGCAAATATAAATATTTATGTACCCAACACTGAGCAGCTAAATATATAAAGTGAGTACATTTACAACAATAGAAGTGAAAGGAGAAATAAGCAGCAATATTATAATAGTAAGAGTCTTTGGTATTAAACCCTCAATGATGGAGAGATCATCCAGATAGAAAATTGATGAAGAAACCATGGGTTTGAACAATACTGTAAACCCAGTGAACCTAACAGACATATACAGAACATTTCATCCAACAGCAGCAGAATACACACTGTTCTCAAGGGCACATAAAATATCCAGGATAGATCACATGTTAGGACAGAAAACAAGTCTTAACAAATTCAAGAAGATTGAAATTACATCAAGTATCTTTTCTCACTACAATAGTATGAAACTTAAAGTAAATGACAGGAGGGAAATTGGGAGATTTACAAATACGTGGAGATTAAACATACTCCTCAATAATTAAGGAGTCATAGAATAAATCAGAAAATAACTTGAGACAAACACAAATGAAAATAGAACATACCAAAACTTATGTGATACAAAAGCAGTGCTGAGAGGAAAGTTTATAGCTGTAAATGGCTACTTAATGAAACAATAAAGATCTCAAATAAACAAGCTAACTATACACTTCGAGGAATTAGAAAAATAGAACAAAATAAGTCCAAAGTTAGCAGAAAGAAGGAAACAATAAAGATTAGAGTAGGAAAAAAATGAAATAGAGAGTAGAAGAACAATAGAAAAGATCAATAAAACCAAAAATTAGTTTTTGGAAAAGATAAAATTAGCAAGTCTCTAGCTAGGCTAATCAAGAGAAAAAGTGAGAAAACTCAAATAAAAAAATTTTCAATGAAAAAGAAGACATCACAACTCATACCACAGAAACACATAGGATCATAAGAGACTACTATGAACAATTATGTGTCAATAAATTGAATAACTTAGAGAAAATGTAGAAATGTATAAAAACATATAACCTAAAAATATTGAAACATAAAGAAATAGAAAGTCTGAATACACCAGTAATGAGTAAGGAGATTGAATCAGTAATCTCCCAGCAAGGAAAAAACCAAGACCTTTAGTCTTCATTCTGAGTTCTACCAAACATTTAAAGAAGAATTAATGCCAAACCATCTCAAACTCTTCTAAAAAATTTCAAGTGGAGAGAATAATTCCAAACTCATTTTATGAAGCCAGCATTACCCTGATACCGAAGCCAGACAGGATATTAGAAGAAAAAAAAATTACAGGACAATATTCCTGATGAACATAGAGGCAAAACTCCTCAACAAAATACTGGCAAACACAATTCAAAAGCAGATTAAAGTATCTTTTAGCATAATCAATTGGGATTTATCCCTGGGGTGCAAGGATGGTTCAATATGTACAAATCAATAATTGTGATACACCATATTAACAGAAGGAAGGATAAAAATAATATGATCATCTCAACAGATACAGAAAAAGCATTTGAAAAACTTCAACATGGTTTTATGATAAAAACTCTCAGCATATTTAATATAGAAGGAATGTATCTCAACCTAATAAAGACCAAATATTATAATACCACAGCAAACATTATACTCAATGGTGAAAAACTGAATGCTTTTTCTCAAACATGAGGAACAAGATAAGGGTGCCTACTCTTGCTACTTCGATTCAGCATAGTACTGGAAGTGCTAGTTAGACTAATTAGGCGAGAAAAAAATAGGGCATCCAAATCAGAGAGAAGGAAGTAAAATCATCTGTTTGCAGATGACATAATCATATATATAGAAAATTCTAAAAATTCCACCAAAAAGCAGTTAGAATAAACAAACTCAGTAAAGTTACAGGCTACAAAATCAACGTTTAAAAAATCTGTTGCATTTTCATACATTAACAATAAACTATCTGAAAAAAAAGTTTAATCCCATTTGTAATACCATGGAAACAATAAAATAATTAGGAATAAATTTAACCAAGGAGGTGAAACATCTCTACATTTAAAACAATAAGCCATTGTTGAAAGAAATTAAATACGCACAATTAAATGGAAAGATATTCCATGTTCATGGATCAGAAAAATTAATATTATTAAAATGTACATATTACCCAAAGCAGTTTACAGATTCAGTGAAATTTCTATCACAATTCCAATAGCATTTTTCACAGAAATATAAAATACAATCCAAAATTTTATATGAAACCACAAAAAACTCTAAATAGTCAAAGCATTCTTGAGAAAAAAGAACAAAGCTGGATGCATCACATTACCTCATTTCACATTATATTCTAAAACCATAATAACTAAAACAGTATTTTTATTTTATTGGCATAAAAAGAGACACAAAGACAAATGGAAGAGAATCAAGAGCCCAGAAACAAACCCATGCATATACAGCCAACTGTTTGTCAATATTTGACAATATTTGTCAATATTTGACAAGGGCACCAAGAATACATAATGGGGAAATATTACCTTTTTCAATAAGTGGTATTGGGAAAACTGGATATCCACGAGCAAAAGGATGAAATTGGACCTATGTCTTACACCTTTCACAAAAATTGATTAGAAATGGATTAAATACTTAAAACTTCTAGAAGAGAAAGAAACCATAGGAAAACCCCACTTTTCCCTATGTTTTGGCAATGATGTTTTTGGCTATGACACCAGAAGCACAGGCAACACAAGCAAAAATACACAAATGGGCTGTATTAAACTAAAACGCTTCTGCACAGAAATGAAAACAATCAACAAAATAAAAAGGTAATGAGTGGAAATGAAATGGGAATGGGAGAAAATATTTGCCAACCAAATGTCTGATGAGGGATTAATATCCCAAATATATCAGGAACTCGTTCAGCTTAATAGTAGAAAAACCCAAATAATATAATTTAAAAATGTAAAAAGATCTCAGTAGACATTTTCCCAAAGAAGACATAGAAATGGCCAACATGTACACCAAAAGTGCTCAAAATAACGAATCTTCAGGGAAATGTAAATTGAAACCACAATGAGATACCACATTTAACCTGTTAGCATGGCTATCATCAAAAAAATAAGAGATAATAAGTTTTGGTGAAGATGTGGAGAAAAGGGAATGCTTGTATACTGTTTGTGGGAATGTATCGTTATAGCCATTATGGAAAACAGTAAGGAGAGGCCTATAAAATTAAAAATAGAGCTACCATATGATCTGCTTCTGTGTATATATCTGAAGGAAACAAAATCAGTATCTTGAAGAGATATCTGCACCCCTGTGGTCATCGCAGAGTCATTCATAATAGCCAAGACATGAAAACAACTTATTTCTCCATCATTGAATGAATAAACATAAAGCCAAAAAAGACCTAAAAACCCTAATACAGGTGCAGAATGTATTATGGAAAAACATATCATTGATTTTCAGAAGGGTTAAATTTTCTCAGACAGGCTAAATTTTAGAACAAAAATATTATTGGCTTCAGATATCAATCATTTTTTATTTATTGGAAGATAACTGAAAGAATATGGCATGGCCTACTCCTTAAGAATCCAAAAGCCTTTGTGGAGAGGGAAGATTAAGGTTGTTTGCTGCTGTCTGCTCTGAGCTGGATGACAGATATTTAGCAAAACTGAAACATGAAAGAAAAAATGTCTTTCTCTAAACTCTCTCTGTTGACATCTTCTTTTGAAAGACTAACGTCTTTATTTGTGGACTTGATCATATCCTCCTCTATCTCTCAAGATTGTGTGCCATTAGCCATCCTTATTTTTTCTTGCATCTTCAGGATAATTCTATTTAACCCTTGCCTTCAACCTGGCAACAGGCTTGTTTTTCCTGTTCTAAATATGACCCTTACTCTACTCTTAAGTTACAGTTTTCCTTCTCTTTGCAGATCTTCAAAGTACTAACCCATACTCATTCCTTTACCTCTTTCTCTTTCCATTCTCTCCTAATCTTGCAATTTGGAATATTATCTCATCACTCTATTTAAACCACATTTTCTAGGATCAGCAGTGAGGTTCTGATTCTTCCTCAACTATTTTTCTCAATTGGTAGCCAAGGAATTATTGGGTGAACAGATAGTGCAGTGATAGATGTGAGTATTGGAACCAGATATCCTGGGTTCAGATTTTAGCTTCTTGACCACCTGTGTGTTTGTGCAAAATTATTTACCATTTTATTCTCTGTAAAATTATTAAAAATAATAGTACCTAAGAGGACTGTTGTGAGGATTATGTGGATATATAAAATCAACATAAAATTTTCAGCATATAAAAGGGCATGTAGTCAACACTCAAAATTTTTAAAAGTATTTTTATTATGTTTGGGAAGCAAAGAGACAAAAATGTTTTAGGAAACTGTAGGTGACAGTTATAGGTTGAATTGTGTTCGTCTAAAAGATATGTTGAAATCCTTGATACCTATGAATATGACCTTATTTGGAAATAGGCTCTTTACAGATTTAATTATGATATAAGTTAACATGAGGTCATACTAGAGTAGACAGGGCCTTGATTCAATATGACTGGTGTTATGAGAGAGAAGAGAAGCATCGAGAGAGAACACTATTTAGTGACAGAGGCAGAGATTAGATTGGTGAACTGCAAGCCAAGGGATGCCAAGGATTGACAGCCACCACCAGGAGCTAGAAAGAGGCAAGGAAGGATTCCACCCAGAGTCTCAGAGGGAGTATGGCCTCACTGACCTCTTGATTTCAGACTTCCAGCCTCCAGAATGGTGAGAGAATAAGTATCTGTTGTTTTAAGCCACCAATTTGTTATGAAAACCCTAGGAAATGAATATAGAATCCAACAGTCAGATGCTTCACAGAAATGAAGAACAAAAATGGAAAGAAAATGGATAAATTTGCCAACAAAGAGGATATTAGTGCCTTTCAAAAGAGCCGTTTTACTAATCTTGCTGAGAGATATTATAGGGAATGATAGAATCTATCATGGGGTGAAGAGAAATGGTGGTTCTGGATGTAGAGCCACTTGCCCATTACATTTGTGAGAGGGAAACAGGTATTAGAGCACAACAGTGTAAAGAGTAGGACCCTTTTTAGGAATATAAAAATTATCCAGTTTTGCATGAGAAGAAGGTGGCAGTGGAGAGACATTTTTGTATGTAAGACTGCTGAAGACAGTTGGAGTAAGTGTTAGAGTCAGATCCTTCAAAAGTCAAGAGATCTACTCTCGTAACAGCTACCAAGGATGCGGTTGGAAGAATAGGTTTTATAGAGGAGGACGGCACCTCTTCATCATCTTTGAGACTAGAAATTAAGCTAGGAAATAGTTGTAATAATAGACGTTAAGGTGGAAATAAAGTACAATCAGTTTGGCTGTAATAGTTGCTTTGGAAATTTGAATTTGTTCCAACATAATCAATATATTAAAGAACAGTGAGCATAAGTGGAATTTCACATTTGCTTATGCACATTTTATCCATAAGAACCACTAGCTGAACTGAGTCACATAGGACTATACACACACACACACAGGCGCACACACACCTCAAACACCTACCAGCTACCTCAGTTCACTGCATGTGTTAGGAACCATACTTATTCACATCTGATGTTAAAACTATCCTTCCAATTTCAAATACCCCTTCTTCCACAACTTGACAATAACTTACAAGCTACAATTGTTTCCACACCCCTTCCAGGAGAAAACTTTGTATCTTTTCAAAATAAAATATCATATTTATCATAGTATTTATGTATTTCTTAACCATTAACATGTATATAACTGTGCTACCATTTTTATTAGGTTCCTATCTTTTTTCTGATGTCATTGATGAAGTTTCCAAGTGTTGTTTCCAAACTTATTTTTTTTTTTACCATAATCCTATGGTTTTTATTGTAATATTTTTCAGTGTGGTGATTTTAGGGACACATGTCACATTATAGAACTGGTTATACATATAGCAGGAGCTCCTCCTGGATGATCTGATTTCCCTTTCATTTTGTTTTTTTTACTTGAGACAGAGTCTCACTCTGTAGCCCAAGCTGTAATGCAGTTGTGTGATCTTGGCTCACTGCAACCTCCGCCTCCTGGGTTCAAGCAATTCTCATGCCTCAGCCTCCCGAGTAGGTGGGACTACAGTCACACGCCACCATGCCCCAGTTTTTTGTATTTTTACAAGTTTTTTGTATTTTAGTAGAGAGGGGGTTTCACCATGTGGTCTCAAACTCCTGAGCTCAGGCGATCTGCCTGCTTCGGCCTCCCAAAGTGCTGGGATTACAGGCATGAGCCACCGCACCCAGCCGGTGGTTCGATTTGTAAAATATAGAAGAAGCCAGCAATATTTCTATGAGTGGAATTTCATTTCCCCAAGGTAATGAACAAAGAGAGTGATAGACTAGAAAGTCTATGAAGACTCCAGAAATACATTAAGGAAACAAGGGAAACTGAAGTCTTCACATTGTCTTAATTTTGTTGGTTCCATTATCTACTTGTTCCCTGAAACTTAATTATCAAAAAATTCACAAATTGTATCATGTAGGTTGTCAATTAATAAATTGAGCTTATGGCTCAAGTAACTTTCAGGCATAAGACAATAGAGGCAAAAGATCATTATCCTCAGATGATTTATTTTGAGGGCATTAGTGTTCTTATTGCATGTTGAGCCACATAAATTTGAAGTGATTTGTCCTCAGAATATTTCAATTATTGTAACGTATACAGGAAACATTCTTCATCTTTTTAGTTGCCACTTAAGGAAGAAAAAGTAAATTATAAAGTTGTTCTTATCCTGGCTTGACAATATCACATATACTTGTACATCTATATTAGTCTCTATTTTTATCTTCATCTTCTCTTAACATATGTAATGTTAACATATACAATATTTGTTACATTTCTTTTTCTATAGAACTGTGATAGCAAAAAATGTTAATATTTTATATACAATTATTATATTCAACTTTTTTTTGGATTTGGTTTTTCCTACAGCATAATATGTAAGTAATATAGTGAAAATAAATGTCTATGCATTTTGAGACTATGTTAATTAATTAGAAAAGCTTTTTGTTTTAAAGATGAAACCCCGAAATATCTTGGTGATGTTATTTGCTACTATAATATAAAAGCAAAATAATAGAAAGCTATATGTGATTAAACTTAATACTCTATAAATTTTGTAATAATTTTCCATTTTAACTTAAAAAGAAATAAATCTCCCACAAATCCAAATATATTCGTTCAAAAAACATTTATTGCGATCTATTCTTTACCAAATACCATGACAACAGCTTTTACTTTCTTTAAAATTTATGGATACTTTTGACTTCTCTGTATCTTTATAGTTAATGGGTTTCTTATAGACAGTATGGAGTTGGGTCTTGCTTTTTATCCTACCTGGCAATCTGTCATTTCACTATGTTTAGACCATTCTCACTTAAAGTGATTATTATATAACTAGAATAAGATCTACCATCTTGCTAGTTGTTTTCTATTTGTTCTATTTATTCCTTCTTTCCTTTTTCTCCCCTTTTTCTGCCTTCTCAGGATTTAACTGAACTTTGTAAATGCATCAATGTTATCTCCTTTTTTGAAATTATTTATACTTTTTTTCTTTTATCAAAAACATTCTACTGGTTTCCCCATGGTTTAGGGTGTCTATTTTAAAATAACCTGAGTCTCCTTTCAAATAATATAATACCCCATGTGCAGTATAAGGGTCTTAGAATAATCCAAATTTCTACCTCCCATTTCTTATAGCATTGTTGTCATATATTTCACTTTTATTTATGGGTAATCATACAATATATAATAACTGATTTTATTTTAAATAGTCAGTTATATTTTAGAGAATTAAAAATGAGAAAAATAATATTTATTTTACTTTTATTCCATTTACAACATTCTTTATTTCTTTGTGTAGACCAAGGTTTCTGGCCTATGCCACAAACCTCTGTATGAAGAATTCCCTTCAATATTTTTTGTTGAATAGATCTGTTAGAAATATATTTCCTCAGTTTGTGTTTGTGTGAGAATGTCTTTATTTATCCTTCATTTTTAAATGGTGTTTTTACTGGACATGAAATTCTGGATTGCCAGTTCTTTTGTTCTTTAGTACTTTGAAGAAGTCAGTTAATTGTCTTCTGTTTGCATTTATTCCAACAAGAACGCTGATGTAATTCTTATTCTTCCCTCTCCTCATAATGTATCTTTTTCTCTAACCACCTTCAAGATTTTCTCTTTGTCTTTGGTTTATAGCAATTTGTATATAATTTGCCTCTGTGTGTGTGTGGGTGGGTGGGTGTGTGTGTATTAGTATTTATCCTGGTTGGTGAGCTTCTTAGCTGATTTGGTTTCTGTATCTAATTTTGAAAATTTTTGACCATTATCTTTTGAAAATATTTCTCATACCCTGTTCTCTTTCTTCTTTTTTCAAGATTCCAACTGTACGTATACAAGACTACACATTTGATATTGTCCCATGTTCTCAGATGCTCTGTTCTAATATTTTCCCATTAACAAAATCTTTGTGTTTCAATTAACCAATCTAAATATTCATTCATTCTTCCCTTGGCCATGTTGAATCTGTCAATGAGGCTGTCAAAGGAATTCTCCATCTTTGTAATGTGTTTTCGATTTCTAGAGATTTCTTTGGTTCTTTCTTATAGCTTCCAATTGTTTTACTGAAAGTACTCATCTGTTTTTTTATGTTGTCCACATCTTCCATTAGCGGTTTAAACATTTAATCATAGTTATATTAAATTTCTTATGTGATAGTTTTAACATTTGTGTCATATCTGAGTCTGATTTTGATTATTGTTTTGACTCTTCAGATTGTAGTTTTCTTGCCTTTTCCCAAGTCTTGTAGGTTTTGTTGTTGTTAGAAGCTGGATGTGTTGTATAGAACGGTAGATAGTGAAATAAATACTGTTAATACTTGGAGATAAGCACACTTTCCTTTTGCTCTGCATTTAGTGGAGGAATTTGTACTAATGTAACCATTACTTGAGCTGAGTTTAAAGTCTGTTGTTGCTATGGTAACCTTCAGTGTAACTTCAGGTTCCTTTAGTAACACCTTATGTTTAGGATATAGTCTAATTAGAGAGTTTTTCTCAATATTTGCTTCCCAGTTGGCTTGGGTCTGTCTACCTGGCTTTGGCTCTTCTGGTTTGTCTGTTGCAGCTCACAGCTGTATTCCACTATTATTTTTCCTCTAGTGTTGAGAGGGTGGGGCAGGTGTATGTTCTCAGATGTTCTGATTAAGCTTCAGTCTTAGCCAGGTGTTGTGAACCTTCACAGGTGTTCCTGCTTCTCCTCCAGGCGTAGTGGGCCTCGGATGTGTTTCTGCCACTCCCCTCAGAATCACAGACTTTTTTTTCATGTTGCCCTTTCCCAGTTGCAATGTATTTCCATCAGTGCCCCTCAGATAACAGTTTTTGTTTCTCTTCCCTCTGCAAATTACAGCTTTTGTTCCATAGGTGAGATAGAGGAGACAGATTCAGGGCTTCAGCCTTGGCTGCTGTTCCTACCCCCAGCCAGCACGAGGAAGGACTCTTTCTCACTGTTCACCCCAATCTTCCCTGCAAGTGCCTGGTGGGGTTCTTGGAGGAAAAGTCTGCAAGAGAGTGCAAACTCTTACGCTTCCCACATCCAGCCTTAAGCAATTTGTTGGAAATTTCTAGGTGCATTCTTTACTGGTATACAGGACATCTGTAGGCATCCACTCCAGGTGAGCACATGCGTAGGTCCTGTTTCTCCCTGAGGAAACCTCTCTCTCTCCAGAGTTTGGTTAGATGTTTACCCTGTAATCTAGTTCTCCAGGAAAGTCATTGATTTGCAGTTTTTCCAGGTTTTTCTTTGTTGTAAAAGTGACTCTCTCTTCCAACTCTCTATATCTCTGAGCTCAAACTATGAATATTTAGATGTGTAGTTGGATTTATTTATTTTCTTTTTATTAGATTTCTATAGAATTGTAGTCACTAAAGAGCTGCAGATAATATATAAAATTTAAAAATGTATAAAGGCTCAATAATCCAGTAAATAAGATGTTATTTAGATGTTATAAGTCCACTGTTCTCCATTTTCTCTGAGAAGAAAATAAATAATATAGACTGTAAAAAAGGTAACTTAAAGACATATTTAAGAAAGACCTTCTAAATAGTAAAGGTAAAAATAGCCTTGTAATTTATTTATTATAGATTCTTTTCATGTGACAATATTAAACAACAACTGAGGCATTTTCTGTATGTCCTGATTCAGATTAATACAACCTGTAAGTAAGAGAACAGATCCATAAAAGACTGTTTAATCATGGCATTCAATAGAAAATGTTAAATGCTTGAGAATATCGGCTTTTTAGTGAGGATAGAGCAAAACAAAATGAGAAATACCTTCAAATTTCAATTTGATGTGAAGAGACAAGAAAACCTCTATCAAAGTTCTTAGGAAAGATATGATGAAATCTAAATAAAATGTGTTATCCACTTTCTCAAAAACCATTGTAGGAAAACCAAATTGTTATTTCTTTCTGAAAGGTAAGGTCTTCAAAGGCTGCTATTCATTTCAATGTCGTTCAGCAAGTACTTCTACAGTACACGCAATAAGTTTAACACTGTGCTGAGGTCTCTGAAGGGTACAGAGCTATGAAATGAGAAAAAATCCCACTAAGAGAAAGGACATATACGCGTGACACAGGCAAGATGCCAGAAGTGTTACGAGTTAGTGCCCCATTAAGCAGGATAGATGCAAAAAGCTTTATGGGCTCAGAGAAAGCATCTACAGTTCACTCTTGGGACTGGATGAAACAAAATCTTCTATAGCTGTTGACTAGTGGACCTTTCAACTGGGATCAGGGTGTGCTGGAAGTGTGTTCTGTAGAAGCAAGGTAGCTTACTAAGCTCAAGGGAGAAAAAAGCTTTGTCTGTCTTAGGATTCATAGCTTTATTTCTTCTATGCGTCTTTGTGCTTCCCACATAAAATTCTCAAACTCAGTCACAGCAACATTTACCCCTTTTGTGAGTATTTTCTACATCTTCTCAGCTTGCCTGGAAACCAAGACTACAAAATATTATTTTTAAAATCTCATTAAAAACTTTGTCTTATTTTTCAGTCTAATCAGTTTGTTTTTCAAATTAATTTTCATAGCTACTTTTGGAGTCTATGTGATAAATGTACTGGGACTCTGTATGAACATGTTCCTCACTGTGTCATGGATAGGACTGGAGAGAGACACATGGACAGAATTTTGGAGCTGTTGATAATACAATTAGATGTCACAGATGAACATAGGGGAAAAATGATGAACACTATCTTGTAACATGAGGGATTATGACGTATCTCCTGAGGACCATGAAAATTATTTTGACTCTTGTAACAGTTAATGGGCTTGAAATAACTGAAGACTTCCCTAAGAAAACTGAGGGTCCAGGAAAATGTATAACAAATAATGGTATCACACTATCATCCTTCAGATGCTATTCAGGGAACAATGTTGTTGAATGATTTCCTTAAAAGAATTGCTTATTGTATAAATGAGTGAGGTATATCTTTATCTACCATTACAAAAGATTTCCAGGATATATTATGTAGTGAAAAAAGGTAAAAACGTCTATGCTACAATTTATTTAAGAAAAGAAGTGTTATGGGAATATATGCATACACATATTTATATATACATAAATATTGCATGTATACATGGTTTTCAATTTAAAAATAAACAATGGACTGGGCTCAGTGGCTCACATCTATAATCCCAGCACTTTGGGAGGCAGAGGTGGGCAGATCACGAGGTCAGGAGTTTGAGACCAGCCTGACCAACATGGTGAAACCCCATCTCTACTAAAAATACAAAAATTAGCTGGGCGTGGTGGCACATGCCCGTAATCTCAGCTACTCAGGAGGCTGAGGCAGGAGAATCGCTTGAACCTGGGAGGCGGAGGTTACAGTGAGCTGAGATCGCACCACTGCACTCCAGCCTGGGCAACAGAGCGAGACTCTGTCTCAAAAAAATAAAAGAATAAAAAATAATAATAAACAATGGAAGGTAAACTATAAGATAAGTGACTACATATGTGAGAGAGAGGGGCTAGGTTAGAGGGGTTAGTAAGAAAAACTAAGCTTCTCTGAATAAACTTTGTTTTGCAACTTTGATTTAAAACATATAATCATTTATATAATTTTTTAAATTATTATTATACTTTAAGTTCTAGGGTACATGTGCATAACGTGCAGGTTTGTTACATATGTATACTTGTGCCATGTTGGTGTGCTGCACCCATCAACTCGTCAGCACCCATCAACTCGTCATTTACCTCAGGTATAACTTCCAATGCAATCCCTCCCCACCCCCCTCCCCATGATAGGCCCCAATGTGTGATGTTCCCCTTCCCAAGTCCAAGTGATCTCATTGTTCAGTTCCCACCTATGAGTGAGAACATGCGGTGTTTGGTTTTCTGTTCTTGCGATAGTTTGCTGAGAATGATGGTTTCCAGCTGTATCCATGTCCCTACAAAGGACACAAACTCATCCATTTTTATGGCCGCATAGTATTCCATGGTGTATATGTGCCACATTTTCTTAATCCAGTCTGTCACTGATGGACATTTGGGTTGATTCCAAGTCTTTGCTCTTGTGGATAGTGCTGCAATAAACATACGTGTACATGTGTCTTTATAGCAGCATGATTTATAATCCTTTGGGTATATACCCAGTAATGGGATGGCTGGGTCATATGGTACTTCTAGTTCTAGATCTTTGAGGAATCGCCATACTGTTTTCCATAATGGTTGAACTAGTTTACAATCCCACCAACAGTGTAAAAGTGTTCCTATTTCTCCACATCCTCTCCAGCACCTGCTGTTTCCTGACTTTTTAATGATTGCCATTCTAACTGGTGTGAGATGGTATCTCATTGTGGTTTTGATTTGCATTTCTCTGATGGCCAGTGATGATGAGCATTTTTTCATTTGTCTATTGGCTGTATGCATGTCTTCTTTTGAGAAATGTCTGTTCATATCCTTTGCCCACTTTTTGATGGTGTTGTTTGTTTTTTTCTTGTAAATTTGTTTGAGTTCTTTGTAGGTTCTAGATATTAGCCCTTTGTCAGATGAGTAGATTGCAAAAATTTTCTCCCATTCTGTAGGTTGTCTGTTCACTCTGATGGTAGTTTCTTTTGCTGTGCAGAAGCTCTTTAGTTTAATGAGATCCCATTTGTCAATTTTGGCTTTTGTTGCCATTGCTTTTGGTGTTTTAGACATGAAGTCCTTGCCCATGCCTATGTCCTGAATGGTATTACCTAGGTTTTCTTCTAGGGTTTTTATGGTTTTAGGTCTAACATTTAAGTCTTTAATCCATCTTGAATTAATTTTTGTATAAGATGTAAGCAAGGGATCCAGTTTCAGCTTTCTACACATGGCTAGCCAGTTTTCCCAGCACCATTTACTAAATAGGGAATCCTTTCGCCATTGCTTGTTTTTGTCAGGTTTGTCCAAGGTCAGATGGTTGTAGATGTGTGGTGTTATTTCTGAGGACTCTGTTCTGTTCCATTGGTCTATATCTCTGTTTTGGTACCAGTACCATGCTGTTTTGGTTACTGTAGCCTTGTAGTATAGTTTGAAGTCAGGTAACGTGATGCCTCCAGCTTTGTTCTTTTGGCTTAGGATTGTCTTGGCAATGTAGGCTCTTTTTTGGTTCCATATGAACTTTAAAGCAGTTTTTTCCAATTCTGTGAAGAAAGTCATTGGTAGCTTGATGGGGATGGCATTGAATCTATAAATTACCTTGGGCAGTATGGCCATTTTCACGATATTGATTCTTCCTATCCATGAGCATGGTATGTTCTTCCATTTGTTTGTGTCCTCTTTTATTTCACTGAGCAGTGGTTTGTAGTTCTCCTTGAAGAGGTCCTTTACATCCTTGATTTTAAAAAGGCAACTTCTGAAAGTAAAAGGAAAATGAAACAAATGAACCTGTATAGCTAGATGATGTAAGCACACACAACCTGGAACTATTCCAAATGATGTTAAGGGCCAGCGTTAAGGTTTGACTCCATAACCCTTGTAGGGTAGACATTCATCATTTAGCTGGTGCTACTTTTGATATGGATAACCTGAGACTGTTGTTTGTGTAATGTGGGATAAAGCACATGAAACATCACACAACTGTAATTGAGAACTCCTTTTTTTTTTTTCAGTGATTTCAAAAAGGCTAACAAAAAATGATATGGACGAAAATTTACCTGGCAAAAAGAAGCAGTAAGAAAAGCAAGAGTTACAATTCTGACAACAAAAAACATCAAAATCGAAAAGTATAAGATGAGATAAAGGACACTTTGTAATGTTAAAAGCTACACTTGATGCAACACCAATACATTAAATAACACAGCACTCATGTGAAACAAAAACTACATAGATGCAAGGATTTGGGTAGAAACCCAGTCATATAAGAGACTTTAATACATGACTCTTAATTCAAGACAGGTCAAGTGTTCCAAAAGCAAGCAATTATATTTTAAAAAGTCTAAGCAGTGTAACCAATAAGGTAGCTCTTTTGTTTGTATACATTATACCCTAATAGTGGAGAATATTTTCTCTTTTCACATTTGGGTGACAATGTAAATATTGGTGTAGCTTTCAAATACAGATGCTTGGGTTTCACCTGGGATCATACGATTCCAAGGTCTGAAAAGCTGCTCATGTTATTCTGACTTTCATCAGCATCTGAAGTCACTGACAAAGGAGACAGAATCAACAACATTGGCAGTGCCTGAATTTTGAGAGAAATCTGAACAAAACATTTGATACTGAGATTGCTTGAGATCATCCTGGACAGAGAGTTTTTATAAACATCCCTGATTTTTCTCTGCCAAGACCATTTAACTGTTTTTTGAATATCGTTTCAATAAATATGCTCATTTACTAGTTGTATAGTACATATTAGTTATGCCTGGCTAGTTATTTATTTCTATCTCGAAGCTATCTTTCAGATGAAATATGTATATTATGGCAGAATTATTGACATTCTTCACCAAGTTTGAATATTGGTCTCTAGCATCACAGTAAATAAAATTTGTGCTCTCAACTTGTCCACAGAAATAGAGATACCACAATAAAATAAAATAATGCAAAAAAACAGTGGCATAGTTCACACCCATGACTTGAATCCTATTATTCTAAACGGCTTACCAGTTATATATTATACCCCGTGAAACTATGCCATGTTGATTGGAGCTTGTTTCAAAAAGTGACTGAGTTTATACAACTGGAAAATGCAAGTGACCTGGTTGGACCCTGGATGTTTTGTTGGTACATTAGTTAAAACATTCTGGCGATAACACCAGGTGCATGCTCATGGAGTGGAAATGTTTTCCATTTCTCTAGACTTTTTTTCATTTTCTGAAGGTGCCATGGAAGGCAAATGAATGCTGTTGGTGATTTCCAGGCTATTAGAGAATCCAGCCATTATATATGGCATCTGAAGCTTTGTGAATGACGGCTCCTTATGGCTAGTGATCAAGTGTGTTTCCCAGCAGCCTTCAGGATGTGTTAGGCGCTAAAAGTTAAACTTTGATTCCTCTGAGTGAGTCCACCTTCTCTTTTGCAGAATGTTTGTATCTAATACCAGAGACCAAGGTAATAAATTTACTGTCAGTGGTTTTTTTTAATTTTAATTTTAATTTAATTTAATTTTTTTTTTTGAGACAGAGTCACGCTCTGTCACCCCTGCTGGAGTGCAGTGGTGCAATCTCGGCTCACTGCAACCTTCGCCTCCCAGGTTCAAGCGATTCTCCTGCCTCAGCCTCCTGAGTAGCTGAGATTATAGGCAACTGCCACCATGCCCAGCTAATTTTTGTATTTTTAGTAGAGATGGGGTTTCACTGTGTTGGCTATGCTGGTCTCGAACTCCTAACCTCGTGATCCACCTGTCTTGGCCTCTCAAAGTGCTGGGATTACAAGCGTGAGCCACTGCATCTGGCCAGGTTTTTCTTTAACCTCAGCATAGAGTCAACTGGAGAGCTTAACGATGGACAGCCTTTCAGTGTGGAATCATGGACTTTTATCTTAGTTGGAGCCGATTTAAAACACTAAAAACCCATCTCTCTTTACAAGGTTTCCCTGTCTACATCTTAGCAAAGTGACATAACTGCTTTTTGGCAAGCATTGTGGCACTAGCTTTACATTTGAAATTTCACAGCATTGTCATTTTTTTTCAAAGCCCACATTTGTTTCATGAATGCAGTTCATAAAGTTATATACCTTGCTACATGTGAACATAAGTGTTTTAAGAGCTCACAACTTAGATAATTAGGCGTACAACTTTTTTGGTGATAGTTTTGAAGACAGAATTGGAGTATTGGTCATCATAAAAACTTAAGGAATGGCTCATATATTTGCCTTCATTTCTTTCTTTGTATTTTTATGAAAAATATTATTTGTTTTTAACAAATTGTAATGGGTGAAGAGGAACATTTAGTACCTCAAGGGGAGATGGACAATTATCTTCACCCTGAGATAATACCATTGTTAAGGTTACCAAATGCTAACTATGTTGTCCCCAAAATAAGCTGAAAGTGCATCAATTTAAGTCACGTCTGTCTTTAAAGTCTTATTTGCCACAAAATTAGATTTCTAAAAGAAAAATTGAACAAAACAAGCACGTTCTAGGTGACAGAAATGTTTCATTCTTGTTTTTATGAGAATGTCAAAATTAATATCTATTGACCACCTGCAAAGGGCAATGTTTGTTTGAGGTATTCTACTTGTGTCATATAATTAAATCTCCTCCACCTGTTATGAGGTAGAATGCAAAAGGACAGGTGACTTGTAAGGAGAAATGGGCACACAGCTTTCTGAGGCCAGGTCTGTTAAGCTCCATCAGCCTTTCATTATATCATGTTTGAACTAGAGACTGAAGTAGTCTCATAGATCACAAAAAACAGAAAGAAGGGTATCACTAGTCCTTCAAAGAACAAATTCTTCTGAACTGGAAATTATATTTTCCTTTTTTTAGTTAGAAGAAATCATGGTAGTTACATGGTTAGAATCTTACCTCGCTAAAATATTCCAGAGCCTATGTTGACATCTCACTAGATCCTTTCACTCCTTTGACCACATATGTGTAAATGCATGCTGTATTCAATGTGTGTTTCTGATGCTTGTCTGTTTATTTGTACTTGAGCTTTTCCTTTAACTTAGAGAGGTACCCGGATGTAGGGACTGTATTAGTCATGGTTCTCTAACCATACAGAACCACCAGAATGTGTGTGCATCTCTATCATCTAGCTATCTCTATCTATCTATCTATCTATCTATCTATCTATCTATCTATCTATCTATCTATCTATCTATCTATCTATCTTATCTATCTATCTTATCAATCAATCAATCAATCATGAGATATTTATTTTAAGGAATTGGCTCAAAATTCCTTCAGTGTGGACTGGCAGGCTTGAACCCAAAGAAAAGCTGCAGTCCATGTCCAAGTCCAAAGGCCATCTGCTGGTAGAATTACTTCTTGCTTGGGAGGTCAGTCTGTTCTGTTGAGGCCTTTAACAGATTTGATGAGGCCCGCCCACATTATGGAAGGCAATCTGCTTTCCTGAGAGTCCACAGATTCAAATCAGATCTTATCCAAAAAAAAAAAAAAAAACAACACACACACCTTCTCGGGAACACTCAGAATACTGTTTGACCAAATATTTGGGCCCCATGGCCCTGTCACGTAGACACATGCAATAATCATCGTAGCATGGAACCATCATATCATGAAACTTCTTTCAACAACCAAATGAACAGGGGCTTATAGAATATAGGGTTCACTGAGGTGCAAGAAAGTCTTTCTCCTCCCAGAATCACGAGCAGGAAAACGGTGGTTACTTCCTGATCCTTCAAGAAGCCCTTTACCCTCAGTAAACTGGAGTCCACTGCATGGAGGCCCACTGCCCTCTAACCACCTGACTTCCCCACGGCTCTGCACGAAGCTGTCTTAAAATGCCTGGGGCAAATGGAAGAAGAAGGTCTTCCCTTAGCCCACTGTCCAGGATCCCTCAGGTGCCCAGAGTGTGGAAGTGGACATCTTTGCATCCCCTGGCATTCTCCACAGATTTGCCATCAGCCTGAGCTTTGAATAGTTGTGATTTAATACTGAGGTTGCTAGCATGTGGGGTACAGGAAATGGGAGTTAGAATCCTGATCTTCTTAAGAACTCTTAGTCTATGTTATGGGATTGGAATACCTGGCTAGTCGTTACAGAGCATGACTCTAGAAGATGTGAGCAAATCTCCCCTTCCTCTCATTTTTCACTTGACCATTATTTTACCCTTTCTTTGTTAAAAAGTGTTTCTTCTGCTTCCAACTGTAAGTCAGAAATAAAAAGAAAAGTGTTACTCTCACATGGGTATAATCCCATAGAATTTGGAAGGGACTGATGAACAGATATTGGTGTATAGTTGCTTATCTCTTTGTTCATCTTTTCTCCCTGGAAACTCTGCCTATTGTGTTACTAGAGTAGCCCTTGATGGTCACACCCCATTCTACCTAGATCAGCTTCACAGAGCCCACTGAAGTTTGTTAAGTTCCTTATATTTAACAACATTATCTGTCGCATAGCATAAACAATTAGCACATATAATTTTATAATGCTAATGAAGAAGATAAGCTACCAATGAAGCTAAAAGCTCTAGTTCTACCAAATATTTGCATAGTTGTAGTATTTATGCAAATTATTTCACTTGGCACTTCAACCTACATTCCTTAATTTAGCTATATTTTCCTGTCTTTATATACTCTGGGCAATAACTTTTGCTTGCTTCACTGCCTTTACCTAGAAAGAAATGTGGCTTTATACAAGATTGAATTTGCTTTTATTAACTTGGAGCTCTTTCTAAAGTTTAGTTGTACATAGCTTGCTAACATCGTATGCCATCATGCATAAACAACTCATATTCTTACTCATACATTCTCTTTCTTCATTCTGTGATGCAAAACTTGGATTGGTATCTGTGGGAGTTATGTATATGCTTCCAAAAGAGGCCAAATTCTCACAGGATATCAAAATAGCCTAGTGAGATAGTATCAGCAATGGGGGTTCAGTGGCAGAGATGGAGTCGACTGCTGGCACCTGAATTATGTATTAATAAAAGTTAGATTCATGCAGTATGCTAGTAGTAGCAGACTGCGTTGTTCATAAAAGCCTTAAATTCAAACAAATTCTCTGTATTTATTTCAATCATATGCCAGAAAGACATGCTGTACATAAAAATGACTGTTTCTTTCACAGCCATTGTACTGTAAAGAAAATAAAATTCTATTTTGTTTGGTGGCTTTGCTAGGGAAAAAATAGCACTCTCTCCTAGAACAACTTTTTGCAACATAGTCTGATCCCAAGGACTACATGCATGCCATTTGCCATGGTTAGGTTGATGCTGAAAATAAGTGGTGACTTCAGCTGTATTACTTAAGGTGGCAATAAGAAAGTCATTTGTGATGCTGTGTGATAGCAAAAGCATTTTTTTTCTCTGAATTGCAGTATGTGAAAGAGTTGAAGAACATTTGACAGTATGCCAGTTGGCAAGTGGTACCATTTTAATAAGTCAGTATTGCCAAGAGTCCAGGTAAAAGCTCATCTGAAAGTGAAATACATTGATGAAAGCTCAGGCCAATGAACGCTTTCACCACTGGAAACAGTATGCCTGTGTGTCTAGAGCACATATATGAGAATCCTTTCAGAATGATGCACACGCCTGACCATATGCTCTAGTGAATGCCATTACAATCCCTGCTGGCTTTTCAGAGAAAATAAACATAATTACATTGGGCACCAGCATGAACTTATTTTAGAATAAAAAAGGTACTAAACAATGTTTCAAAATAACTGGGGTTCTAGAGTGCCCTGCTTCTCATAAGGCAATCAGCCAGAGAAGATGAGAACTCAGGAGGCTGTTTTGATCCCAGCTTAAAGATTTTAGAAAGCGTATTTCTGAACATTCATAATACTTAATCCTATTATTTGGGCACTTATTTCCTTACACATGGCAGGTGATCACTTTGTAAATAGATTTTTTAAGTCCCATCACTCTATCTTTTGCTTCTTGCCTTTGTTATGATTGAATTTGATTGTCAAAGTGCTGTTCCCGGAGACCATTCAGATCCCCTTCATAGGCATGATGTCTCTTGAAACTCACGATATATTGAATTATTTTTTTCCTTCTATTGGGAAACAGCTGGAAATAAATTGACTGTTAACTATTGTTCCCAAGCAAGTTCCACCAAGGTCCATGTGTTCCTTTTGCAGAAAGATAAATGTCACATTATGGCAAGAAATGAAACATGTAATGTTTGCACTGTTTCTGTGGAAAATCCCTGTTCCAACACTGTGCCCGCTTACTGTTTAATGTTGTTCCTGGAGAAGAGGGAAGGCTCGGTCCAACGTGCCACAGAAGAGTCACAACTGCAGATCCCCACTGTTGATGATAGAAAAGGGCGTAAAAGGTGGCACCATTCCATTCTGCTGGCTTTGAGGCAGAACCTGTTAGCAGGCCAAGTTTTGTTTTTGCCATCCCAAGTAGTAAGAGGTTCAAATCTGTGCAAATGCGTGGAAAAATAGGGGACACACATACAGAGGGTCAAACCCGGGGTGGTGATCTTTAAATGCTGTGAAGTATAGTTTCGTATAGAGAATTAAGAGATAACAGAATAAACCCTTGTTGGTTGTTTCTAGGTCTTTTGCTACCCTAAAGCATCCTCATCTTTGCTTATTTTAAAACAAACAAAATAAAGCCTAGTGTAGAGAAGGGAGAAACTCCTGATCTTGAACAAGTACATAGTATGAGGTTCTATCCATTTTGTTTTGCTGTGGTATGCTTTGCAGCTTTCCTTGGAATTGTTACTGCTGCCAACTCAAGCCAGGCCTGTCTTCCCATGTCTGCACTTCACCAGTATCCTTATTATAGGGTCCTCCTGCCAGGCTGTTTCCTGTAATGATTATCCCCAAACCCACCTTTAGCAAATTATCATCAACACTATTTGTAATTTTAATAATAAAATGTAACATTTCCTGCTATCCTAGACTATTTTATTATTGCTCAAATCAGTCTCCAACCTAAACTATTTTAAGTCAACATTTTCTATACCTGCACAGCCCCCTCTTGCAGCACTAATCACATTAGTATTTAACATTTTAAGATCTGCAACCATTTCTGAGCTGTATGCTCCGTGAGGGAAGAAGTCGTGTCACAGGTATGCTACTTCCTCCTCAGCACATGGCACCGGACAGACATAGGCCTTTAAATATCTGTGAAATGGGTAAAGTTAAGTGTGACTTCAAATTACATATTTCGAAGTTTAGATATTCCCAGCCATTTTTAAAATTGGTAGAATCAGGGATTCAAAAGTTGCGGTGTGGGAAACATTCACTAACATTCCAGGTTTTAACTGATTCAAGTTCATATCTTGATCTTGACATTTTGATGCTTTTCATTGAACTCAGGATTGCACAGATAATTTCAAACTGAAAGCTCACTTACCGCATATTGCCTTCCTTCACACTATTCAGCAAGACTTGGTTTCTGGGTGTTCCTCACCAAAGCTCTGACTTGGAGTCTTGTGGTGGTAGCTCAGTTATAATTAAATAAAAACATTGTATAATTGAACAATGTTTGTCAACTCAGTTTCAAGAACAGTTTGTATCTTCTTCTCTAAAACTAGTCTTCTCTAAAACTAGTCTATAAATTACAGAGTGAGCACAACCATACTATATCAAGACCAAGAGAAAAACCTATAGATGTCAGCTATACAATAAGAAATGTGTACATTTGTCAGAATTTTGTTTGCTTTTATTTATGTAGACACAGAATCTCACTCTGTCACCCAGGCTGGAGTGCAGTGGTGAAATCTCGGCCCACTGCAACTTCTGCCTCCCAGACTCAAGCGGTTCTTGTGTCTCAGCCTTCCGAGTAGCTGGGATTATAGGCATACGCCATCATGCCTGGCTGATTTTTGTATTTTTAATAGAGACAGGGTTTTGCCATGTTGACTGGGCTGGTCTTGAACTCCTGGCTTCAAATGATCCGCCTACCTCAGCCTCCTAAAGTGCTAGGATTACAGGTGTGAGCCACTGTGCTTGACCTTTGTTTGCTTTTAAAATGCATATATTAACATTTTCTGTCAGTGTTTTGGTTCCTATGATATGGTAATATATAGATTCGATTCAGACATGTCATCCTCATGCATGGCTTCTCAATAACCAATCTTAGAAAGATCCGTAAAGTTATTTAATTTTATTTTAGGCATTCACTTCCAATTCTGTTTTCCTTTGCCTCATAAGCACATGTTAATTTTATCTTCCTAAAATTCTACTGGGTCTCAAGCATAACAGCAGATTCTCATTCACATGATTCCAGATATCTCTCCCTCTTTCTATGTATCTATGTATCCATGTATGTATGTGTGTATCTATCTATCTATCTATCTATCTATCTATCTATCTATCCATCCATCCATCTTCTATCTTTTATCTATTGAATTAAAAAGTAAAGGAAGCAGGAATGTTATTCTTGAGACTCCTCTGAAGATTCCAGCAGCTCACTGCTCTAGTTATTTCAGTTTCTTAAATGCCTGTGGTAACTCATTCTTACTAATCCATCTGGCCAACAGATTTTATTGGTATTAACACTTCTGTGCCACAAGTCAAAATTTAGTTTCTGCTCTCATTTTCTGTAAGAATCTTATTGTGGGTAATGGTGAGGAGGTGTTAAAGGGAACCCAGTCCAACTTTTATACTTTGCAGAAAGTGAAGCCTTAGGCATGGAACTCTAATTACACCTAAATTGTCTCGAGCAGTTTCCTAAGTCTAGTAACAGTAGCCAATCAAATCAACATCTACATGTTTCCCATGGGATACTTTTCACTCTCCTTTACCTGGACTCAGAAACTGAATTAACTGACAGCAAGATAGCATGCTAGGAAAAGAATCCTGGCTTTCAGGTTTGTCACACTGTCTTAGGGGACAGAGTTCCATGAACAGCCTGCCCGCGCACCCAGGGATGCACCTACTCAGTACTTTGCCTCACCTTTACTCTGTGGTTAACCTTTGCCCCGAATGCAAATAGAAATCCGTGTGATGGTGAAACCAGGCCATTGCCCAGAAAAAGGAGAGTAGTTGAATGGATACTGCAGGCCTACTGAAACTTACAGCAGAATGAGAAAAACTTTTCCACTCCATGGATATAAAGGACATTTAAAATCAATTGGTTTTAACATTGCTTCATCATTTGCTCTTGCAAATAAGATATTATCTAATTCCCTGGAAATATTCTATAAATATTTGAGAGCCAGCCCTCATATGTACAGTCACATGGACATCCCTGTGCACACAGCATTTACACACATGCACTGGATAAGCACAGGCTGTGTCTACACAGGGGGAGATTATGCAGAAAATGCAGGGGCTGGAAAGATAAGGAACTATTTGAAATTATGTTTGCTGTTTCTATTTTTTGTTTTCCTATGTGGATCAGGTTTATCTCTCAGAATAGAATTGCCCAAATGTTTTAGCATGTGGTGTGGTGGTAAGGACAGGCCATATGAAATCCAGTCATCTGGAATTAAAATTTCCTGCTCTGAATCTGAGAGGCTGTGGGGAGTTGAGCAAATGACATAACCTCTCTGAATCTTAGTGTCCTCTTTTGTAAATAGGGAGAATTATGTGTATCTCATATGGCTCCAGTAAGGATTTAAAATAACTTACAGAAAGCGTCTGGCAGAGAATCTCCTTACCGCAACAAACAGACCTGTTGTTCTTGTCCATGTTTTTAGTATTAAACCATGTAAATTTTGACTCTTATTTTTCTTTAAGCTAATCTTGAGCGTTTCCTTTATTTTTTTTATTATTATACTTTAAGTTCTAGGGTACATGTGCACAATGTGCAGGTTTGCTACATATGTGTACATGTGCCATATTGGTGTGCTGCACCTATTAACTCGTCATTTACATTAGGTATATCTCCTAGTGCTATCCTTCCCTACTCCCCACTCCCCACAATAGGCCCTGGTGTGTGATGTTCCCCTTCCTGTGTCCAAGTGATCTCATCGTTCAATTCCCACCTATGAGTGAGAACATGTGGTATTTGGTTTTCTGATCTTGTGATAGTTTGCTGAGAATGATGGTTTCCAGCTGCATCTATGTCCCTACAAAGGACACGAACTCATCCATTTTTATGACTGCATAGTATTCAATGGTGTATATGTGCCACATTTTCTTAATCCAGTCTGTCACTGATGGACATTTGGGTTGATTCCAAGTCTTTGCTATTGTGAATAGTGCTGCAGTAAACATACATGTGCATGTGTCTTTATAGCAGCATGATTTATAATCCTTTGGGTATATACCCAGTAATGGGATGGCTGGGTCAAATGGTATTTCTAGTTCTAGATCCTTGAGGAATCGCCACACTGTTTTCCACAATGGTTGAACTAGTTTACAGTCCCACCAACAGTGTAAAAGTGTTCCTATTTCTCCACATCCTCTCCAGCACCCGTTGTTTCCTGATTTTTTAATGATCGCCATTCTAACTGGTGTGAGATGATATCTCATTGTGGTTTTGATTTGCATTTCTCTGATGGCCAGTGATGATGAGCATTTTTTCATGTGTCTGTTGGCTGTATGAATGTCTTCGTTTGAGAAGTGTCTGTTCGTATCCTTTGTCCACTTTATGATGGGGTTGTTTTTTTTTTTCTTGTAAATTTGTTTGAGTTCTTTGTAGGTTGTGGATATTAGCCCTTTGTCATATGAGTAGATTGCAAAAATTTTCTCCCATTCTGTAGGTTGCCTGTTCACTCTGATGGTAGTTTCTTTTGCTGTGCAGAAGCTCTTTAGTTTAATGAGATCCCATTTGTCAATTTTGGCTTTTGTTGCCATTGCTTTTGGTGTTTTAGACATGAAGTCCTTGCCCATGCCTATGTCCTGAATGGTATTACCTAGGTTTCCTTCTAGTGTTTTTATGGTTTTAGGTCTAACATTTAAGTCTCTAATCCATCTTGAATTAATTTTCATATAAGGAGTAAGGAAAGGATCCAGTTTCAGCTTTCTACTTATGGCTAGCCAATTTTCCCAGCACCATTTATTAAATAGGGAATCCTTTCCCCATTTCTTGTTTTTGTCAGGTTTGTCAAAGATCAGATGGCTGTAGATGTGTGGTATTATTTCTGAGGGCTCTGTTCTGTTCCATTGGTTTATGTCTCTGTTTTGGTACCAGTACCATGCTGTTTTGGTTACTGTAGCCTTGTAGTATAGTTTGAAGTCAGGAGCGTGATGCCTCCAGCTTTGTTCTTTTGGCTTAGGATTGTCTTGGCAATGCAGGCTCTGTTTTGGTTCCATATGAACTTTAAAGCAGTTTTTTCCAATTCTGTGAAGAAAGTCATTGGTAGCTTAATGGGGATGGCATTGAATCTACAAATTACCTTGGGCAGTGTGGCCATTTTCACAATATTGATTCTTCCTATCTATGAGCATGATATGCTCTTCCATTTGTTTGTGTCCTCTTTTATTACACTGAGCAGTGGTTTGTAGTTCTCCTTGAAGAGGTCCTTCACATCCCTTGTAAGTTGGTTTCCTAGGTATTTTATTCTCTTTGAAGCTATTGTGAATGGGAGTTCATTTATGATTTGACTTTCTGTTTGTCTGTTACTGGTGTATAAGAATGCTTGTGATTTTTGCACATTGATTTTGTATCCTGAGACTTTTCCGAAGTTGCTTATCAGCTTAAGGAGATTTTGGGCTGAGATGATAGGGCTTTCTAAATATACAATCATGTCATCTGCAAAGAGGGACAATTTGACTTCTTCTTTTCCTAACTGAATACCCGTTATTTCTTTGTCTTGCCTGATTGCCCTGGCCAGAACTTCCAACACTATGTTGAATAGGAGTAGTGAGAGAGGGCATCCCTGTCTTGTGCCAGTTTTCAAAGGGAATTTTTCCAGTTTTTGCCCATTCAGTATGATATTGGCTGTGGGTTTGTCATAAATAGCTTTTATTATTTTGAGATACATTCCATCAATACCGAATTTATTGAGAGTTTTTAGCATGAAGGGCTGTTGAATTTTGTCAAAGGCCTTTTCTGCATCTATTGAGATAATTATGTGGTTTTTGTCTTTGGTTCTGTTTATATGCTGGATTACGTTTATTGATTTGCGTATGTTGAACCAGCCTTGCATCCCAGGGATGAAGCCAACTTGATCGTGGTGGATAAGCTTTTTGATATGCTGCTGGATTCAGTTTGCCAGTATTTTATTGAGGATTTTTGCATCGATGTTCATCAGGGATATTGGTCTAAAATTCTCTTTTTTTGTTGTGTCTCTGCCAAGCTTTGGTATCAGGATGATGTTGGCCTCATAAAATGAATTAGGGAGGATTCCCTCTTTTTCTGTTGATTGGAATAGTTTCAGAAGGAATGGTACCAGCTCCTCCTTGTACCTCTGGTAGAATTCGGCTGTGAATCTGTCTGGTCCTGGACTTTTTTTGGTTGGTAGGCTATTAATTATTGCCTCAATTTCAGAGCCTGCTATTGGTCTATTCAGGGATTCAATTTCTTCCTGGTTTAGTCTTGGGAGAGTGTAAGTGTCCAGGAAATTGCCCATTTCTTCTAGGTTTTCTAGTTTATTTGCGTAGAGGTGTTTATAGTATTCTTTGATGGTAGTTTGTATTTCTGTGGGTTCGGTGGTGATATCCCCTTTATCATTTTTTATTGCATCTATTTGATTCTTCTCTCTTTCCTTCTTTATTAGTCTTGCTAATGGTCTATCAATTTTGTTGTTCTTTTCAAAAAACCAACTCCTGGATTCATTGATTTTTTGGAGGGTTTTTTCTGTCTCTATCTCCTTCAGTTCTGCTCTGATCTTAGTTATTTCTTGCCTTCTGCTAGCTTTTGAATGTGTTTGGTCTTGCTTCTCTAGTTCTTTTAATTGTGATGTTAGAGTGTCAATTTTAGATCTTTCCAGCTTTCTCTTGTGGGCATTTAGTGCTATAAATTTCCCTCTACACACTGCTTTAAATGTGTCCCAGAGATTCTGGTATGTTGTATCTTTGTTCTCATTGGTTTCAAAGAACATCTTTATTTCTGCCTTCATTTTGTTATGTACCCAGTAGTCATTCAGGAGCAGGTTGTTCAGTTTCCATGTAGTTGAGTGGTTTTGATTGAGTTTCTTAGTCCTGAGTTCTAGTTTGATTGCACTGTGGTCTGAGAGACAGTTTGTTATAATTTCTGTTCTTTTACATTTGCTGAGGAGTGCTTTACTTCCAACTATGTGGTCGATTTTGGAATAAGTGCGATGTGGTGCTGAGAAGAACGTACATTCTGTTGATTTGGGGTGGAGAGTTTTGTAGGTGTCTTTTAGGTCCACTTGGTACAGAGTTGAGTTCGATTCCTGGATATCCCTGTTAACTTTCTGTCTCGTTGATCAGTCTAATGTTGATAATGGGGTGTTAAAGTCTCCCATTATTATTGTATGGGAGTCTAAGTCTCTTTGTAAGTCTCTAAGGACTTGCTTTATGAATCCGGGTGCTCCTGTATTGGATGCATATATATTTAGGGTAGTTAGCTCTTCCTGATGAATTTATCCCTTTACCATTATGTAATGGCCTCTTTGTCTCTTTTGATCTTGGATGGTTTAAAGTCTGTTTTATCAGAGACTAGGATTGCAATCCTTGCTTTTTTTTGTTTTCCGTTTTCTTGGTAGAATTCCTCCATCCCTTTATTTTGAGCATATGTGCATCTCTGCATGTGAGATGGGTCTCCTGAATACAGCAAACTGACGGGTCTTGACTCTATCCAATTTGCCAGTCTGTGTCTTTTAATTGGATCATTTAGTCCATTTACCTTTAAGGTTAATATTGTTATGTGTGAAGTTGATCCTGTCATTATGATATTAGCTGGTTATTTTGCTCGTTAGCTAGCATTGATGGACTTTACATTTTGGCCTGTTTTTGCAATAGCTGATACTGGTTTTTCCTTTCCATGTTTAGTGCTTCCTTCAGGATATCTTGTAGGGCAGGCCTGGTGGTGACAAAATCTCTAAGCATTTGCTTGTCTGTAAAGGATTTTATTTCTCCTTCACTTATGAAACTTAGTTTGGCTGGATATGAAATTCTGGGTTGAAAATTCTTTTCTTTAAGAATGTTGAACATTGGTCCCCACTCTCTTCTGGCTTGTAGAGTTTCTGCTGAGAGATCTGCTGTTAGTCTGATGGGCTTCCCTTTGTGGATAACCCAACCTTTCTCTCTGGCTTCCCTTAACATTTTTTCCTTCATTTCAACTTTGGTGAATCTGACAATTATGTGTCTTGAGTTGCTCTTCTCAAGGAGTATCTTTGTGGCGTTCTCTGTATTTCCTGAATTTGAATGTTAGCCTGCCGTACTAGGTTGGGGAAGTTCTCCTGGATGATATCCTGTAGAGTGTTTTCCAACTTGGTTCCATTTTCCCCGTCACTTTCAGGCACACCAATCAGACGTAGATTTGGTCTTTTCACATAATCCCATATTTCTTGGAGGCTTTGTTCATTTCTTCTTACTCTTTTTTCTCTACACTTCTCTTCTCACTTCTTTTCATTCATTTGATCTTCAATCACTGATACTGTTTCTTCCAGTTGATTGAGTCAGTTACTGAAGCTTGTGCATTTGTCACGTAGTTCTCGTGTCATGGTTTTCATCTCTATCAGTTATTTTAAGGTGTTCTCTGCATTGATTATTCTAGTTATCCATTCATCCATTCTTTTTTCAAGGTTTTTAGTTTCTTTGTGCTGGGTACGTAGTTCCTCCTTTAGCTCTGAGAAGTTTGATCGACTGAAGCCTTCTTCTCTCATCTCATCAAAGTCATCTTCTGTCCACCTTTGTTCCATTGCTGGCGATGAGCTGCGTTCCTCTGGAGGGGGAGATGCGCTCTGAATTTTTGAATTTCCGGTTTTTCTGCACTGCTTTTCCCCCATCTTTGTGGTTTTATCTGTCTTTGGTCTTTGATGATGGTGACATACTGATGGGGTTTTGGTGTGGGTGTCCTTTCTGTTTGTTAGTTTTCCTTCTGACAGTCAGGACCCTCAGCTGCAGTTCTGTTGGAGTTTGCTTGAGGTCCACTCCAGACCCTGTTTGCCTGGGTATCAGTAGCAGAGGCTGCAGAAGATAGAATATTGCTGAACAGCAAGTGTTGCTGTCTGATTCTTGCTCTGAAAGCTTCGTCTCAGGGGTGTACCCAGCCATGTGAGGTGTGAGGTGTTGGTCTGCACCTAGTGGGGATGTCTCCCAGTTAGGCTACTCAGGGGTCAGGGACCCACTTGAGCAGGCAGTCTGTCCATTCTCAGATCCCAACCTTCATGCCAGGAGAACCAGTGCTGTCTTCAAAGCT
This sequence comes from Theropithecus gelada, assembly GCF_003255815.1. Lineage (NCBI taxonomy): Eukaryota > Metazoa > Chordata > Mammalia > Primates > Cercopithecidae > Theropithecus > Theropithecus gelada. Next base: position 57,054,749 of record NC_037676.1, read on the forward strand.
GTCAGACAGGGACATTTACATCTGCAGAGGTTTCTGCAGCTTTTTGTTTACCTATGCCCTGTCCCCAGAGGTGCAGTCTACAGAGGCAGGCAGGCCTCCTTGAGCTGTGGTGGGCTCCACCCAATTCAAGCTTCCCGGCAGCTTGTTTACCTACTTAAGCCTCTGCGATGGTGGGCGCCCCTCCCCCAGCCTTGCTGCTGCCTTGCAGTTAGATCTCAGACTGCTGTGCTAGCAATGAGGGAGGCTCCGTGGGCGTGGGACCCTCCGGGCCAGGTGTGGGATATAATCTCCTGGTGTGCTATTTGCTAAGACCCTTGGTAAAGCGCAATATTAGGGTGGGAGTTACCCGATTTTCCAGGTGTTGTGTGTCTCAGTTTCCCTTGGCTAGGAAAAGGAATTCCCTTCCCCCTTACTCTTCCCAGGTGAGGTGAAGCCTTGCCCTGCCTCAGCTCTCGCTGGTTGGGCTGCACCCGTGGACCAGCATTAACTGTCTGACATGCCCCAGTGAGATGAATCCAGTACCTCAGTTGAAAATGCAGAAATCACCCATCATCTGTGTCACTCACACTGGGAGCTGGAGGCTGGAGCTGTTCCTATTCAGCCATCTTGGGTGCCCCCCAAATTTTGACTCTTGACTTTTGACTTGGTTTTGGATGTAAGATTGGGTTAGTTTTAAGTAAAAAGTCAAAATTATTAGATATGTTAGGCACATATTTAAGACATTTTCTTGTTGTAACTCTGAAAATGAATGGGCCCATGAAAATCTCCACAAAGTTCACCAGATATGAGCCTTAAAGTGATATCTGCAGAGAATGAATGAGCACTCAAAAGTAAAAAACAAACAAAAATAAAAATAACGCAAAGTAACTGTACTGTCCCTTGAAAGTATTTCAGACCATAGTATTATATAGCATGGAGTGGTTGCTGGTTGTTCTGTAGAGAACAAGAAGCCATAATGGATAATCATTGGAACATATAAAATCTGGTGTTTTCTTAGAGTTCACTGATTAGACTCTGTAGAGAATTTGTCCTGGTATGGAACTCAGCGTCTCTGCAAGGAACACTGGACATAGAATTTAGTCTCCCAATTTCCCCTGACTATTATGTTTTCAAAGCTCTCTCTCAGGTGTGCTGGTTACTTAATGCTCTTTCATAATTGTTTACTCTGTTAAGCTGACATTTGATGCCACTCACATTGCTTCAGTTATTTTGTCCCTCTTTGGAGAGGTTTGCTGCTGAGCACAGAATGACAGTGTCCATGGGCTCATTAAAGAGTGCAAATTTTGCCTAAAAAAAAAAAAAAGGTTCAGTATGTTTTTGGAAACCACCAACATGCACACACTCTCCCCCCACCCAATGCCACCACCTGGCCACTGCCATAGAATTTTGTCCTTTGTGAGCATGGCTTGAACCCAGGAAGCGGAGGTTGCAGTGAGCTGAGATTGCACAACTGCACTCCAGCCTGGGTGACAAAGGGAGACTCCGTCTCAAAAAACTAATGAAAAAATAATTTTGTCATTTGTGATTGAGCTATTCTTTTATAAGTCAAGTAGTTTAATAACTATTTTTGAAATAGTTTTATAATGTACTTGTTGAATAACTCTTAGTCACAGAAAAATTGGTTTCATTTTTAAGTTAAAATCAACCCTTAGCTCTCTTCTTCAAAGAGACATGCATAAACTTTTGGAGTTAATGGATGTGTTTGTTACATGGATTATGGTTGTGGCCTCATACCATGTCCAAACCCCTCAAATTGTATACATCAAATATACACAATTTTTGCAAATCAATTATACCTCAATAAAGCTATTAAAAGAAATAAAATAAATTAAAAACTCTCTTCTTATACTTTTCTTAAATGAAATACCAAAATAATCAATTAACCAATACTTAATATTGGCATCAACTCAAGGAAAGAGTACACTTTAAATATTCAAGACTATGAATAGGACTAATATTGATTTGTTGTACTCCAGACAATGTAGCTTGGTAACAATATTCCTTACATAAAATGTGAATATTAAGATAGCTGGAATTTTCTTCAAAATCTAACATGGCACACTTTAAAACCTCTTAATGGCAGACAGATGGGTCGGATAGCATTAGAAACTTCTTTCCAACCCTTTAATTCTTAGAGCATTTTTACAAAAACAAAAGTGTGTGTGTGTGTGTGTGTGTGTGTGGTGTTTGTGTGTGTGCAGAGAGAGAGAATGCAAAATACCAGGCCAATATTTTAGATTTTAAAAATAGATGACTATTTGTTCTGTTTGCTAATGTTAATAATTTTCAGAAAGAGAGTTCATATTTGGCTCAGCTGAAGTAATTATTATAATAGGGATTAACTTATGTCTAGACATGAACATTTTGCCTTTGCTCTGAGTGGTATTATTACTTGAAAAATTTTAATACACCATGAATATGAACCTGTAGCATACTGATGTATCCCAATTTGACTATAACACTTTCTGAGCCTTACAGATCTCTTACCTACTAGCTTTGTGATGATTGCTGAGTCCTAACTGTTCTTTCACAGGTGTAAATGTGAAGCCTTAGGGGATTCAGCTTACAAGGAAGGTAGATTCTTAAAAATAAAACCCTCACTCTCCAATTATAAACAATCCCAATGAGTGAAAAGGGAGAAGTATTTAATAAAGTTACTGACTACATAGAGATTTCTTTGATGAACTAGAATTTTGAAAGCTGCATTCTAAAATGCATAAAGGGGCAAAATTAAGAAGGCATAAAAATGAATAGCAGGAGCTTTCCAAAAAGGTCTCTGTAAGGCTAAAAGCTCCATACTACTGCAGACACGGAAAATGCTAATGGCCATTAAAAGCAAAGACAAAGGAAGGAGTCTCCTGCTTTGATCAAATAGATATAAAAAGCAAGGAAAAAATAGAACTACCAAACTTTGACTGGACTTTTAATGAAAAGTCTCTAACTTGGAAATATAAAGGCAAATAAGGTGGAATTTCAATCTAAGAAACTGAGGATTCTGTTAGATAAAATATGTGGCATAGAATGTACCCCAAATATTTAGGATTACTCTCCTTGCCTTCATTTCCAACATTACCATCAGGGTCACCACCTTCTCTTGCCCAGACTCATGTACTAGTCTCTTACATAGTCTCTCCTGGCTTTTACTTATACTTCCTTGCCATTCTTCTTTTGCAGAACCGTCAAGGAAATCTTTTAAAAACATAAACTGGAACATGTTATCTCCTGCTTTAAATCCCCACATGGGTTCACATCCCTGCCTGAGGGAACCAGCTACCTTTTCATCCTTCATCCATTCTGTGCTTCCCCCAGGTCCTAACAGCCCAGGGAGCTTCTCTCTGCTCCAAGCTTGACCACTCCAAACTCATTTCCACTGTAGGACCTTGAAATGGTTATGGTAGCGAGCCCCTCTGCTTGCAGTGCTTTCTCCCCTGATATCCACCAGCTTAGGAGAGTATCTTTTTGTCATTCAGATCTCAGCCTGAATATCACTTTCTTGGAGAGCCTTTCCCTGGCCACTCTGTCTAGAATGACCACCCCTTCAGTCTCTTCAGAGGACTGAGCATGTCATTGCTTTATTTCTCATTTGTGTTCATTGTCTGTCTCATCTCATTAGACATCTCCATAAGTATGCTCCATATGGATAGGTACCCTGTGTATTTTATTCATTGCTGTCTCTTCCCAGTCCCTAGAACAATGACTGGTTAGATAACAAGCACTCAATACACGTTTTTAGATGACTGAGAGACAGACTGAATAAATGGCTAAGAACTGGGAGAACTGAGACAAAGAAGATCAGGTTAGGTTTGGTGTCTTGGGGATGCTTTTGGAGAAGATGGGATCAAGCTGGACTCTGCCCAAGGCTTGGAAAGGTGGGAGGGAGACTTGGGCACACATTGTGAGCCAGGGAAATGTTAGGAGAGAAGATTCTGATGGGGAAAGCCCATAGCTGTTGGCAATGGTGACAAATGAGCCTGTCCAGAAGGTAGAGAGTGGTAGGGGAATGAAATCGAATGGGTGGAGTCAGAGTAATGGTGGGGAGTGTTTGAAAACTAGACAGAAAATGTTGGTACCTCTGTGGAAAGAAGAGTATATTTCTGTGAGCAAAATAAAACTATATTTAATACAGAGGAAAATGTGTTACAATATAGGTGAGGAATAAACAATTTCCTCACTTATGTAGGAAGACTTTCTTTTTGTTAAGTGACTCTAGAACACCTCATTATTCCATCTGTTAATTCTATTAATGTTCACACATGTATGATATACATAAAGGAAAACATTTTTCTCTAAAAATAATATGCACTCTTCATTTTAATTTATTAGACTCGGGTGGTAGTATTGCAAAGTTCCACTAGCAGAGAAAATCATAATTAATATGTAGCCTATTTAATTTTATTTTCACAAAGGAACTATGAAAGCATAATTGGGAAATGTGACTGTCTCTTACAGAGTTTGTATTTCCTGTCACAAAACTTGACCAAATGAAATGCCCACAACCAGAATTTTTCTATAAAATTAGAGAAAAACAGCAAAAAACCCCAAAATCTTCAACCCTTTTTAACATTGCAAAGATGCGGTATGTTAACAACAACTGCTTAGGCTATTTTTCAAGCCAAGGTCATCTTATGCTGCCTTGGCTAGGTATGAATTTGACTGACAGTTTTAAACCAAATGTTCACTGAAGTCCTGCATTCTTCATTAGCATGCATCCTATGCAACCTCAGACTAGCTACTTTAGCTCAATTTCCTCAACTGTGAAATGGATTCAATAAATAATGTCTTTGCAAAAATGCAAACTGTAACTGAAATAACCCTTATGCTAATGATGGCCTGTTCTGACAGGAGATTTCCTGTCCTCTCACTTCCATCAACCCTAAGAGATGCTATTTTATAAAAACATATCAGAGGCCGGGCGCGGTGGCTCAAGCCTGTAATCCCAGCACTTTGGGAGGCCGAGACAGGTGGATCACGAGGTCAGGAGATCAAGACCATCCGGGCTAACACGGTGAAACCCCGTCTCTACTAAAAATACAAAAAATTAGCCGGGCGTGGTGGCGGGCGCCTGTAGTCCCAGCTACTCGGGAGGCTGAGGCAGGAGAATGGCGTAAACCTGGGAGGCGGAGCTTGCAGTGAGCTGAGATCCGGCCACTGTACTCCAGCCTGGGTGACAGAGCGAGACTCCGTCTCAAAAAAAAAAAAAAAAAAAAAAAAAAAACATATCAGATTTATTTAGCTTGAGACTTTTTGTTCAAAGTAGCAGCTATAACACAACAAACACAGATTCAGAAATAATGAAAAATTCCAACATAGAAAACTAAGGCTAATGACAGACCTCTTGATGCAGAAGGACTTCTAAGTGAAGCTCAGTCAAGATGTCAGGCTCAGTTTTACTTAATGAGACAGCCTGTCTAAGGAAAGGCAGGAAGGGGTGTCAGAGTGTCCTTGCCTTAGTTCTCGAAACTTGAGTCTTAGGGTCTATGCCCACTGGAGAAAGGCAACTCCCTGTCTTTGTCCTGTGGATCTACTTTGAGAGGCGAATTACTGTTTGCCCTGCATTTTCTTTAAGTGAGAAAACCTTACTGACAGGATCTCAGAACAAGGCAAATACTGCAAATCCCAGAAACCACAGAGCAAAAGAAGGAAATCAGCAATGATGGAGTGCATTATGTGAGGAGAGTCTTCAGGTCTGAAGGCTTAAGCAGGGGCAGAGAAGAGAACTCAGTGTGCATTTCTCCCAGTGCCAGGATGTTACAGAGGAGCAGTAGAGACTGGGGTTGGGAAGACGAGGGGGAGGTAAAATGCACTGGAGGGCCCAGAACACATTCATTATAAACTTTCTACCCACATTTTTCTCTATGCCTCCTTTTTAAGACCAATAACTCTTAGAATTGTGCTTTTGAGGCTATTTTCTAGATCCTGTAGGCACGCTTCATTCGTTTTTATTCTTTTTTCTCCTCTGTGTATTTTCATATAGCCTCTCTTCACACTCACTAATTCTGTCTTCTGCTTGATCAGTTCAGCCGTTAAGAGACTCTGATGCATTTTTCAGTATGCCACTTGCATTTTTCAGCTCCAGAATTTCTGCTTGATCTTTTTTATTATTTCAATATCTTTGTTAAATATCTCTGATAGGATTCTGAAGTCCTTCTGTCAGTTATCTTGAAGTTTGTTGAGCTTCCTTGAAACAGCTATTTTGAATTCTGTGTCTGAAAGGTCACATATCTCTGTCTCTCCAAGATTAGTCCGTGGTACCTTGTTAGTTTGCTTGGTGAGGTCACATTCTGCTGGATGTTCTTCATGTTTGTAGATGTGTGTTGATGTATCGGCATTGAATAATTACATATTCATTCTAATCTTCACAGTCTGAGCTTCTCTGTACCTATTTTTTAAGAGAAGGCTCTCCAGATATTCAAAGGGAATTGAGTGTTGTGATCTGAGTCTTTGGGCACTGCGGTAGTATCTGCATTAGGGAGCACCATAAGCCCAGTAATGCTACAACTCTTGCAAACTCATGGAGGTACCACCATGGTGGGCTTGGGTAAGATCCAGAAAATTTCTCTGGAATACCAGGCAGAGTCTCTCATTCTATTCTCTCACTTTCCCCTAAACAGAAGAAGCCTCTCTCTCCATGAAGGGCTGCGTGGAATTGACAGAGGGGTGACACAAGAACTTCTCAGCTGCGAATGTGCAAGAAGTACTTGATACAGTACTAGATCTCACGCAAGACCCATAGTGACTACTGCCTGAGTACCACTGATTTTTATCAGGGCCCAGTGGCTGTTAGTCAACAGGTGGTAAATCCTGCCAGGACTGGTCTATCCCTTCAGGGTAACTTCCTTTCTGGTCAAGGATGGATCTAAAAATGCCATCCAGGAGTTTGGACCTGGAATCAGGGTCTTTAGGAATCTGCTTGGTGTTTTATTTTATTGTGGCTGAGCTGGTACCCAAGCTGCAAGACAAAAATCCTCTGTGCTCTTCCCTCTCCTTTCCCCAAGCAGTGGAGTTTCTTCCTGAGCTGCGCTGCCTGGGGTTGGGGGAGGGGTGAGGCAAGCACTCCCTTGGCCACTCCAGCTTGTGTTGCACTGGGGTTGTATACACTGCAAGTTCACTGGCTTCGAAGCCAGTGAAGCACCAGGACTTGCCTCAGAATTGCAGTCCTTGTGGCCTGACTGCATTTCAAATTTATACAGGACCCTAGACTGCTTTAGTCTGCTGGTGGTAGAGTTAGCTGGAAATCGAGTTTCTACTGCTGGGGTGGAGGATTCCCCTCTGGCTGGGACTACTCTAAATGCTCCCTCCATGGGCACAGGAAGAATTTCTGCCCTGTGTTGTGTTCTGCTGTGACAGGGCAGCAATAAGTTCCATGGCAGAGTCTCATGGTCACTTCACTGTCCCTTCCTCAAACACAAGGGTTCTCTGCATTCTCTGGAGGATGTGGAGGGCTGGTGTGGGCAGTGCAAGGTTGTCTTTTTGGCCGTCTTCAGTGCCCCTTTCCCTGATATGATCTTAAAACCAGGTACTGTGATCACTCACCTGATTTTTGGTTCTTATGATGATGTTTTTTTTTTTTTTTTTTTTTTTTTTTTTTTTTTTTTTTTTTTTTTTTTTTTTTTTTGAGACGGAGTCTCACTCTGTCGCCCAGGCTGGAGTGCAGTGGCCGGATCTCAGCTCACTGCAAGCTCCGCCTCCCAGGTTCACGCCATTCTCCTGCCTCAGCCTCCCGAGTAGCTGGGACTACAGGCGCCCGCCGCCTCGCCTAGTAGAGACGGGGTTTCACCGGGTTAGCCAGGATGGTCTCGATCTCCTGACCTCATGATCCGCCCGTCTCGGCCTCCCAAAGTGCTGGGATTACAGGCTTGAGCCACCGCGCCCGGCCAATTCCACCTCCTCCCCGGAGCACACTCAGGAAATTGGCGTCCTCAGAAGAGTGAAAGAAGACATGGCCTCCAGGAATCCGCAGGAGGATCCAGGAGGAGAGGATATCCTTAGGCGAAGCAGCAAGATGAGGGATGAAGCTGGAGATGGCTTAGAAACAAAAACACAAAGCAGAATAAAAAGCCATATTTAAAGCAGACGAGTATAGAATAGCATTGCCAAAGGTGGACTCAGTGATGAGGGGCACACCAGAAATTACCTCCCAGAATGAAAAAAAAGAGATAGAAAAATAGAGAAGAGAATGTAGGTGTAGAAGACAGAGAACAGATGGTAAATAAGGTGTTTTAGAAGAAAAAACAAGGGGAAATATAGTAATAACCATCAAAAATATGATGGAAACAACCTTCGGTAGTTCTAGAAAGACTATCATATAGAAATGAAATGGCTTGAATTGAGTAGAAAGAGATGCACACATCCAGATACACCCTGATAGCTTTTTGGAAAGCTAAGAATAATCCCACAGGTGGACATCAAAAAAAAAAAAAAAATAGATGCTTGACAAACCATACTAATGACTTACATGAACATATTTACACTGATTTCAATAGGCTTATGTTATTTAAAATAAATTCTAGTAATTATGGTGGTTTGATTCCACATTCTGCCTTACTCTACATAACAGAGTCCAATTTAGTACTTTCTAAACTTGGGTACTCTGATATGTAGAAAACGGGCACAGACATTTATCTCTTATGTTGGTTGTGAAGATGAAATTAACAGTTAGTCATCCTCAGTGGTTGCTGAAGCCTCACACTCTAAGAACAACTTAATGTGTTAACTTGGAAAAAAATTAGTATGAACTCATGACCTTAAAAAGATACCTATTTTCTAATTTGTCACTGCTAATTATCCCAACGGCAGCTGTTCGTTCATCTACCACCAGTTCTTCTGCGTCCTATACTGCCCCAAATTTGCCCCGATAATGCACACCACTAAAAAGAATCAGGGTATCCGGGAGGAAAATTGATTCCAGCGTTTAAGCAGGAAAAAAACTGGATTGGTCTGGAATATCCTTTTGTTGTCTGAAATCAACTATTGCTTCAAAAGTGTCAGGAACAGTGCTAAAGGACAGAAGAGCAAACTTAACAAGGCTTCCACTGGCTAAGCTGCAAAGACCATCATCATAATAGTGATAATAATCATAATAGTTAATTGAAACAAGTTGAGACTGTGAAAAGTCAGGCATTAGTAACTATATTTGAAAGAGAAAAGTGAATATAAAGTGTACAAAATGTAGTTGTAATACAGAGAAGGGTATACATAATAGTTTACGTTTAATTATTTATTAGTTTTAATAAATAAAGGAGAAACATAAAATGTTGGTACCTCTGTGGAAAGAGATTCCCGTAAAGCACTGTGCCATTTGAAATCTTAATAAATTCACTTCTATAAAAGATTTAAACATTCTGCAAAATGCTACTGAGAAAATTTATCCAGAGAGTAGCATATTTGATTGTAGGAATTTTATCTTTCAGTGTATCTACTATGATTTTGGATAATATTACTGATGTCATTCAGTATAGCATAGTTCTTTATTACCTGGAATATGAAAGAAAGAAATTAGAAAAAACAAATTATTAACAATTTAGTTTAAATGATGGGATCTCTTTTACATTTTGTAAATTGTTTATATCTTCTATAGATAAAAATGTATTAAAATTCAAACTGCACATTTATTTTATGGATATTTTGAATATATGATTATTTTGCTTCTCATTTTAATTATGTATCTGTTTATGAGTACAAAAAACAAACTTGTTTCTTTTTCTGTGGAAAGGAAGGGAAAAATACAGAAAATTATGCAGAGTAATCCAAGTAGTCCGTGAAAAAGCAGGTATTACACCAAGATGAGGAAGGACTGCCTCAAACCTGCAGGCATCAACATTAGCCAACTAAAGAAGAGTTCACCATGTGTCCCAAAATAGTGAATTAGCCAAATACCTAGAGGGGAGCTAACTACACACATGCAATCTCTCATCTCCTAGGATGGGACTTCTAGGTGGCTCTGCTAATTGTAACAAAATGGTAATAAGTAAATTTCTTAACTTTTGTTTTTAAATAATTACGTATTCCTCAGAAGTTGCAAAGATAATAGAGAGGTCTTGTGTACCCTTAACCCATTTTCCCACAGTGGTTTCATCTCACATAGTAATAGTTCAATATCTAAGCCTTAGTACAATGTGCATGCATAGTTCTATGTTGTTTTATCAGGTGTATAGCACTCATGTGACTCCCCCCACACCACACACACTGCAGTAAAGATCTGTAACTATTCCATCCTTAGAAAGCCCTCCCCGGTGCTGCCCCTTTACAGTCACAGCTCCCCCACCTCCACCCTACCTACCATCATCTCTGGCAAACATGCTTCTGTTTTATATCTCAATAATGTTTAGAATGTTGTATAATTGGAATCATATAGCATATGACCTTTTGAGACTGGCACTCCTTTTTGTTTTTCTTTTTTATTTTTTGAGATGGATTCTCCCTCTGTTGCCCAGACTGGAATGCAGTAGCACCATCTTGGGTCACTGCAAACTCCGCCTCCCAGGTTTAAGCAATTCTTGTGCCTCAGCCTCCTGAGTACCTGGGATTACACGCATGTGGAACCACACCCAGCTAATTTTTGTGTTTTTAGTGGAGATGGGGTTTCACCATGTTGACCAGGCTGGTCTTGAACTCCTGAGCTCAAGTGGTCCACCCACCTTGGCCTCCAAAAATACTGGGATTACAGGCATGAGCCACCACGCCCAGCCAGTTTGCTCCTTTTTATTGCTGAGTAATATTTTATGGTATGGGTGTATCACAGTTTGTCTAACCATTCACCTATTGAAGGACATTTTGCTCATTTCCAGTTTGGGGCCGTTATAAATAAAGATGCTAAAATAAATATGTATGAGACTTTGTGTGGACTTGATTTTCCATTTCTCTGGGATAAATTCCCAGGAATACAATTGCTAGGTTGTATGGTAGTGTATTATGGAAACTGTCAAAGTATTTTCCAGATTGTGCTATTTTATCTCCATCAACAACATACGAGAGATCTGGATTTTTTTTTTTCATCCCTGCAAGCATTTGACAGTCACTAAACTTTTATTTTAGCTATCCTAATAGTTGTGCAGTGATATCTCATTGTGGTCTTAATTTGTATTACCCTAATTCAAAACATCTTTTCATATGCTTGTTTGCCATCCATACATACTCTTTGGTAAAATATATTTTTATATCATTTGCCCATTTTCTAATTGGATTGTTTGTGTGTGTGTGTTTTGTTTTTTTTTTTAATATTGAGCTTTTAGCTTCTAGTAAAACTAACAAATTAAAAAAAGAAGATAAATTACTAATATTAGAAATGAAACAGACGTTATCACTATAGATATTGCAGATGTTGAAAAGAAAATAAGGGAACACCACAAACAGTTCTACCCATAGTTTGCCAGCTTAGATAAAATGGATCGCTTCCTCACAAAAACAAACGAGTACAACTCACCCAATATGAAATGGATTGAAGTAGATAATTTGAATAGCCCTATAATCAGCAAGGAAATTGAATTTTTAATTTTGAAACTCCCAGAGAAGAATCTCTAGGCCCACAGATGGTTTCACTAGAGAATCCTACCAAATATTTAAGGAATGATTAGTTTTGCACAATCCTTACTGGAAATCAGAAGTGGGAATACTGTCTAGCTCATTCTATGAAGCCATTACTACCTTGATCACTAAAACGAGATAAAGACATCCCCAAAAATGGGAAACCACAGACTAATTTTCCTCATGAATATAGATACAAAAGTCCTTAACAAAATATTACCAAACAGAATTCAGTAATCTACAAAAAAAGAATTATATACCATGACCAATTAGGATTTATCCAGGCATACAAGTCTGGTTAAACGTTTGAGAATGAGTCAGTTGTAACCTATTATATCAATAGGCTAAGAAAGAAAAATTGTATGATCATGTTAATTGATGCAGAAATAGCATTTGACAAAATTCAACACCCATTCATAATTTTTTAAACTCTCAGAAAAAATGCGAATATCAACTCGAAAAGAGCATCTATAAATACTCAGAGCTAACACTATTCTTTTTTTTTTTTTTCCTTTTTCTTTTTTTTTTTTTTTTTTGAGAGGGAGTCTCGCTCTGTCCCCCAGGCTGGAGTGCAGTGGCGCGATCTCAGCTCACTGCAAGCTCCGCCTCCCGGGTTCACGCCATTTTCCTGCCTCAGCCTCCCTGAGTAGATGGGACTACAGGCGCCTGCCACCGCGCCCAGCTAATTTTTTGTATTTTTAGTAGAGATGGGGTTTCACCGCGGTCTCAGTCTCCTGACCTTGTGATCCGCCCGCCTCGGCCTCTCAAAGTGCTGGGATTACAGGCGTGAGCCACCACGCCCGACCAACACTATTCTTAGTGGCAAAAAGCTGAATGCTTTTTTCCTAAGGGAAAAGTTTTGCAAGGCAAAACTGCCTGCCTTCAACGTTCTTATTCAATGCAGTGGTAAAAGTTCAGGAAATAAAAAGCATAGGGATTAGAGTTCTTGGGCATGTATTACTGTGCTTTTAGACACAAAAAGCATGATCCATCAAAGAAAAAAGTGATAAATTGGACTTTATCAGAATTAAAAACTTTTATATGTGAAAAACCTTGTTAAAAGGATGAAAAGACACACTTCAAATGGGACAAAATATTTGCAAACTACGTATATGACAGACAACTCGTATCTGTTGGGTGGAGTGTTCTATACATGTCTATTAGATCCTGTTGGTTGTTGGTGTTAGTTCTATATCCTTCATGATTTTCTGTCTAGTTGTTTCATCAATTTTTGAGAGATGGATGTTCTGGTTTCCAACAATCTTGTGGATATGTTTATTTTTCTTGAGTTGTATCAAGTTTTCCTTTACATATTTTGCTTGAGCTATATAAGAGATATAATAAGATGGCTCATGCCTATAATTCCAATTTTGGGGGGCAGAGCAGAGGATAAGTGCTTGAAGCCAGGAGCTTGAGACCAGCCTGGGCAACATGGCAAGACCCTGTCTTCACAAAAAATAAAAATCGGCCTGGTGCAATGGCTTTCACCTGTAGTCCTAGTTATTTGGGAGGCTGAGGCGGTAGGATCATTTGAGCCCAGGAATTGGAGGCTGCAGTGAAGCATGATTGTAACCACTGCTCTCTAGCCTTCGTGACAGAGTGAGCCTGACTCACAATAAAAAACAAAACCAAAAAACAAAAAAAGATGTAATAAGAGATGTTTGACTAGAGAAAAAGGCAACTTAGCCTGACAGTTGACTCAGGTTTAAAACACATGGGATAAGCAACCACATTTGAGAAGCTGGCATTTGAGCAGAATCTTAAAGACTGAGAAAAACTTTTGTAGGCAAAAAAGTAAAGGAAGGGTATCATGAACAGAAGGACAAGTCCTTGATGCAGTACTTGGAGAATGATGTAGATGACTGTGCCCCCCACGTTGTCTGCATTATCATTGCCACCTCCTGGAGGAATGCTTTTGAGGGGTAGCACTGATTTATCTTGTGTCTAACCACAAAAGTCTATGCATAATTGAAATTGTTAGCTTTGCCTACTGTGGAGTTCTTTGTTCCATGATATTTCTTTGAAGATATAAGTTGTTTCAGTTTTTAGAGAATAACCATTATAAAGCATTTCTGTCATCAATATAAACATGAGTTGCTTAAGTATTACAGCAACAAAATTTAAACTCCTATCAAAATTGCAGAAATATTTTGTTACATCAAATAATCCAATTATATATTCGGTCTCCAATTTAATGTATATTTTACAAACTTAAAGAAAATTACCAAGTCCTCGTGATATGTGTCACTCAATCCAAACCCTACAAAATATTTACAAAAGAGGCCATTAAAAAGATCTGCATTAAACTTTTCCTGCTTCATGTTCAAAGTTTAATACAGCCATGCGTTGCTTAATGATGGGGATACCTCTGACAGATGTGTCAGCAGGTAATTTTGTCATTGTGTAAACATCATAGAGTGTACTTGCACAAACCTAGATGGTCTAGCCTGCTACGCGCCTATGCTATATGGGATTGCCTATTGATTCTAGGCCTTGAACCTGTACTACTAAGTAGTGTAGGCACTTGTAACACAGTGATAACGACTTATGTATCTAAGCATAGAAAAGGTACAGTAAAAATATGATATGAAATATAAAAATGGTATACCTGTACAGGGCACTTACCATGAATGGAGCTTGCAGGACTGGAAGTAGCTCTGGATGAAGAAGTGAGTGAGTGGTGAGTGAATGTGAAGGCCTAGGACATTACTGTACACCAATTTATGTAAATACTGGACACCAAGCCTATACTAGATTTATAAAAAATATTTTTCTTTCATCAATAACAAAGTAACCTTAGCTTACTGTTTGATTTTTCTGCAATAGCACAGCTTGAAACACAAACACATTGTACAGCAGTACAAAAATATTTTCTTTATATTTTTACTCTATAAGTGTTTTATTTATTTTTCTTTTTTCTTTCTTTCTTTCTTTCTTTCTTTCTTTCTTTCTTTCTTTCTTTCTTTCTTTCTTTCTTTCTTTCTTTCTTTCTTTCTTTTTTCTTTTCTTTTTTTTTTTTTTTTGAGATAAGATTTCACTCTGTTGCCCAGGCTGGAGTGCAGTGGTACAATCGTGACTTACTGCAGCCCCCACCTCCCAAGCTCAGGTGATCCTCCCACCTCAGCCTCCTCCCAAGTCCAAACTCCTCTCAGGTCCATTATAATTTTACAAGACCACGGCATATATGCAATCCATCATTGACCCAAATGTTGTTATGCAGTGCATGACTATATGTAATTTCTAGATAGGAGGTGGATTTGGTTTTGCTGGGCGTGAAATATAAACCTTCATGGTAAACCTGCCTCTGCTTCCTGGCAATGGCTAATGCCATATGCTCTTGGCCCAATAAAAAGTTTTCCAAAACATCATGGGAACTTTGGGGAATAGAGCATATATTTTTAAAAATATGGTTTATTGAGAAATTAAAGAATCAGATGAAAGCAGAAAATAAAAGCATCCATTATAAACACAATCAATAGAAATTTATATTAATGATATTAATAAAGTGTACAAAGCAGAAGAATCACAAATATGTTTTTGGAGGAGACAACATCGAGAGAACATATAACTTTTGATATATTTATGATGGAATTACATAATCAGGGTTCTAGATGAATATAAGGAGGTTCTCTGGATGTTCAGGATAGGTATTTGACACCATTTTACGTCTAGTATATCTATGATCATTCCAAAAATAATACAGAAAGACCAACAAATGTACATGTTCTTAAGAACTGATTGAACCCAGTAAATATTTAAAAATCATTTGAATAAGCAGAGAGACTTTGATTCACTAGATTTTTCCCTTATCTGGTGAGAAAAGTCGCTGGATTTCTCAATTATTTGATCTAAAATTTACTAATTGTATGAATAGATCTTGTGGAATGATTCTGGGTGGGGGAGGGGAAAGGACAGCACTTGCTCCCATAAACCAGTATAAATTTATCTGAATTAAAATTTTATATCTGTTTAATTTGGAAAAGCTACACATCTAGATGTTTTTAGACAGAATTAAAAAAAAAGAGTATGTATTCTGAAGCTTTTGGATATAACGTACTCTGAATGTCAGTTAGGGCAAGTTAGTTGATAGTATTGATAGTCTTCTATATACCAACTTATTTTTTGTAAATATCTGTCAATTATTGAGAGAAGGGTGTTAAAATCTCCAAATATGATTGTGTATTAATTTATCCCTTTTATTTCTATCAAGTTTTTCTTCCTGTTTTTAAACTCTATTAATAGGTACCTTCACACTTAGGATTATTATATCTAGTTGCTGAGTTGACTTTTTGTCATAAAATGATCTGTATTTCTAGTAATTCTCCGATTCTTAAAGTCACCATTATCTAATGTTAATATACACATGCAGATTTCTTTTGCTTTGTGTTTTCTTGGTATCTAATTTTTCCATCCTTTCCTTTTTTAGCTGTCTGTGTCTTTACACAGTACAGTTTTTATATATGGCATATTGTTAGATGTTACTTTTTTAATCCAGTCTGATAATCTCTGCCATTTAAATAAAAAATTTGATCAATTTACTTTTATAAAAAATGGAGTTGCAATTCACATAGCATACAATTAACCATTTTGAAACATACCATTCAGTGGCATTTAGTACATTTAGTGGTTCATGTTATGCAGCCACTACCCTGTCTAGTTCCAAAACATTTCCATCACCCCAAAAGAAAACTCTGTACACATTCAGCCATTACTTTCCATTCTCCCTTCCCTTTCAGCTGGCAACCAGTAATCTGTTTTCTGCCTCTTCAAATATTTCTTGATACTTTTATATCAATGGACTCATTGAGTACATGGTCTTTTTTGTTTGACTTCTTTCCCTTAGCATCATGATTTTTGAGGTTTATCCATGTTGAAGCCTATATCAGTACTTCACTTCTTTTTATGGCTGAATAATATTCCTTTGTTTGTATATATCAAAATTTGTTGATACATTCATCAATTGTTGGACATTTGGTTTGTATCTACATTTTGGGTGCATAGACTGTGTTGCTTCGAATATTTATGTACAAGTATTTGTCTGAATACCTGTTTTCAATTCTTTTGGGTATATACCCAGCAGTGGAATGTTGGGTCATATGGTAATGCTATATTTAATGTCATGAGAACTGCCAAATGTTTTCCCATAGTGGCTGCACCTTATTGTTGTTTTAGAATTCTTTATATATTCTGGATATTTCAATCTTGTATTATTTTGTTTCTCCTTTCTCTTTTTTGGGATAACCTATTGTTTCTTTATTTTTTTATTTTTTATTTTCTTTTTTTACCATTCAATAGTATCTTCTCCTTTGGCTTATTAACTGTTCCTCTTTTTGGTTTTTAGTGGTTTATGTACACATTAAAATATGCATTTTTAACATGTATAATATAATAAACTTTAAAGAGTGCTATCCTATTCATATCCCATCAAACCCTTGTGCTATTATTGTGTATTTTATTTCTACATATATTACAAACCCCATGAAAGGTAAAACATCCTATTCGTCATTATATTTGCTTTAAACAGTCCATTGATTTGCATAAAATTTAACAAAAGAAGAAAAATTGTGGTTTATGTATACCCTTTTATGTATAGTATATTTACTATATCCATGCTTCTCCTTTTTTGGTATACATTTACATATCCATCTTGTATTATTTCTCTTCAGCCTGAAGAACTTCTCTTTGCATTTTTTATAGTACAAGTTGGCTAGTTACAAATTTTCTTAGCTTTTTTTTTAATGAAAAGATGTTCATTTTACCTTCATTTTTAAAGAATATTTTTGCTAGATATAAAACTTTAGGTTGACAATGTTAATTTGTTCTTAGAACTTAAAAGACGCTTCATTGTATTCTGACCTGCATTATTTCTAAAGCAAAAATAGCCACTATTCTTATTACTATTCTCCTATATAAAAATAGTATTTTTCTTTGGCTGCTTTTAAGAATTTTTCTTTCCTTTTCATTAGTTACTATGATCTGTCTAGGTGTGATTTTCTTTATATATATTTTGCTTGAGATTCACTGTGATTGCTTTTTCTGTGGGTTGCTGTTTTTGGCCAAAATTGAAAAATTTTAATAAATATTTAAGTAATTTTTCTGCTCTATTCAATCTATTCTTTCCTTCCAGGAGTCTAATTATATATATGTTAGTTTAATTGATACTGTCTCACAGGTTGCTGAGATGCTGTTAAATTGTTTTACTAATTTTGTATTGTATATTTCAATATGGATAATTTCTATTAACTGCCTTCAAGTTTACTGACTTTTTTGTGTCTAATTGATTATTTTATTCCATTAATTATTATTTTACTTATTGTGTTTCCTAGATCTAGGATTTTCACTTTTTTAAATATAATTTCTAGATATTGCTTGACAATGCTTATCTCTTTACTCATTATATTCCTCCTTTCCTGTAGATTATACAGCATATTTGCTATATTTTAATATCCTTGTCTGCTAATTCCAACATCCATGTTATTTGCAGGTCTATTTTTATTGACTCCTTTTTTATTGACATTTTACAGTTTGTTCATATGTCTAGTAATTTTGATTGCATAGTAGACCTTGTGGATAATAGTGCAGTAACTCTGGATTATGTTACATTCTTCTGAAGAATGTTGAGTGCTGTTAATTTGTGGATCACCTTGAATGTAGGGGTTTGTTTTTATGCCTTGTTAGGACAGGGCTATTTCAGCTTTATCCTTAGTCTTGAGAGAATCTTTTTAGTAAAGAGATGTAGTTGTCATTTCTAATGCATGGTACTTCTGGGGATTTGATAGAAAGCCTTGGGAATTTATCATGCTTTTATAACTTGGTGTAACTCAAACTTTAAAGTCTTTTTCTCAAGTCACTTGTGGTAAGTAACAGCTAGAATTGCCACTTAGTTATTTTAGCCTTCTGACTTCTTTTCTCTCTGAACTCCTTGCAGTCATACCTGCATGTGAATAGTGTAGTCATTGGTCTAGGATTTGACTGGTATTTACATACAAATTTGTATCACCCACTTTTGTTCCCTCCTTTCTGGGATCTCCCTTCTTAATTTCCAGCTACTCTGGTAGTTCCAAATTAGTTCCAAATTCATTCTGCCCATTCTTCATCAGATTAGACTGTGTGTTTCTGCTTGAGTTTTATCCTCGCTGTTTCTTGTAGAATTGGAAATGTCCTCAGGCAAAAAGCTATACAAATATAAATATTGGTTATTTTCAAGGGTAAGGTCTTTTCTATCTCATTTAAGATCAAATCCCTGGCTTTGCTGTCGGCTTTGTTTGTTTTACAGTGCCCTCAAGCAGAATTTATTATTGTTGTTGCTGGAAAGTTAGGTCAAAATAAGTTACCCTTCTATAATAAAAGTGGACCCTACATAAAGAATTGATTATAATCCATTTATATTTTGCCAAGATGTATCAAGATTTACTTCAAAATCCAGGAGAAATGTGACTGCTATGTTAGAAAAAGTTAAAGATCCATATTAGGGGACATTGGCTTTAACCTTAATCATACAACTCCTTCATAAAGATATCAGGACTTTGTTTCCAGTAGAAATCATTCACTGTTGAAAATACAGACTGCATAACAAAGTATAAGCCACATTTTTCATTCATTTAAATAGCAACTAATTGGATTACAAACTGTTATTGTTAAATTAAAAAAAAGAAAGAAACACAAGCATCAAAGTGTTAACAAGAACCTTTTCCCAGTTACTGGGGCTCAGATACTTATAAGGAGACTGTTATAACAAATCATCAAAACTTTGCAAATTATTATCAGATTTGTGTGCCCACTAAAATTTTGATAGAAGCCAAAGAGAATGAAGGAAACACATGAAATGAAAAAAAATCAACAGCTATATGATTTATTTAACAAATGATTAAAGCAGTCTATTCTCTGCCAAATTTTGTGTAAATACTAAGGGTAGAGAAAAAAAAGACAGAACTCAGATCCTCAAGGAGTTAAGGGTCTAGTGGGGGAATGCCAAAAATGGACAAAGGACTTAAGATTAAATACATAAGACTTAAACTTAAGACTTAAGTTTAAATTTTCTCAGGAAAGTAGGACAAGGGTATTTAAGGTACCCAGAATTGTTTACAGCTAGTAGCTCCTAAATCTTCAGAGGCATCATAACTCTAGATAATCAAATGCGTGAGAAGTCTGTTCCCTCTGAAAGTCAATGTCAGAGTCAGGGACTCGGGACTAGGAGAACATGTTACTCTGTGCAGGGAAAAACCCACTAGAATCTGCGATCACTTAGATTCTTGAAGTTTCTTAAGATTTTTGAGGAAAGAGCTTTTGAACTTAGCTTTGTGAATGACACCAAGACTAAAGAATAAAGCATTTTTTAAACCAAGGACCCCTGTTTAGTTTCAGAAGGAAGCCTGAATACTCTAGACCATAAAGCCCTGTACCCTTTTAAAAAAAAATCTAAGTGTCATTTACTCATTAAGCCAGGAAAGTTTTATTTTCCAGTTCTTTCATAAGGAATTTTTATCCAGGATGTGTAGAGGAGAAGAGTATCATATTTTTCGTGTTGTATAATATAACAAATTGTCTGTGCTTTGGGAGGTGTTTTTTTTGTTGTTGTTGTTTTGTTTTGTTTTTGGTTTTTTTGTTTGTTTTTTTTGTGATGTCACTTCCTCTTAAAATTTACCCGAATGATTTTTAGTGTTTCTAACTTGTTAGAACTCAAGTTTCTAGTTTATACTTCTACATTCCTGCCCTGAGTTGAAAGCTATAGTATTTCCTTGAAGGGCAATCAGTATGTAAAATGAGCTGTCCTAGATGACTTGAGATGCTGAGTTAAGATAAAATGCCCCAGATGGAATTCAGTGATCACAAAGCTAATTTGTGTTTCAATGTGTTTTTCCAACATATGAAAGTGTCTTAAACAGAGGATACAGACTTTACACAACATGAAATTTGCTTCTAGAACTTAAGTTTTAAAAATAACTTATTTTCCATTTATTAAAAAAATACTAAATTTTCATGTGGGTTTAGGGTATCCTGGTTAGAAAAATCCTACATTTTGGAGTCACTGTCCTTTTTTGTGTGTTTTCAAATGTAGGAAGTTAAATGTAGAAAACTAAAAACAGTTATATGCAAGAAAAATTTCTAGGCATATTACATTTTTATTTGATTAAAACTGAAGTGACGCAGGTTGATTTATTAAACCAGAACTAACAGTTCCAAACTAATTTGACTAATATCTTAGAAGCAATTAGAAAGCAGTCTACAGCACTAGCCATGCTATAGTTCAGTCATTTTGGTTCTGGTTCTAATTGGCTAACCCAGGCATGCACAATCTATGGGTAATTTAGTTTCTATGCCATGACACTATTCAGTTATTATTTACAAGTATATTTGTGAATTACCAACAGAATTAGACACAGGGTTTATCAATTTTAATTTCACTTATGATGGCCAAACCGTAGTTTTAATTTCCTTCTGTGAGTGGTTGGACCCATTTTCTGTCCTGTCTTTAGATTAGATATATTTAGACCACTTCTTTTTGTTGTTAGTACAAAATTCTGACTCATAAAAAATAGCTGCTATATTTATTGACTTCTATCATACTTTGTAAGATTGGTACTATTGTAGTATTCAGATGGGGGCACTGAAACTTAGAGAGGTTGAAAAACTTGCTGCAGTTCACACAGCCAGCCAGGGAACAAGGAAATAACTTTCAGACTCAGGTCTGTCTGATATCAAAACCTGAGGTTCCATATTTCTATGGAGAGACCATGTTATTTTGCCTTAGGGTGCATGTTGGAGCTTGGCTACTGATTTCTATCATATTTCCTTCTATCAGTAACTTTGAGGAGGATGTTAGGAGTACTGTACTTATCTGAACTAAGTACCAATGTTAACATTTTTTCTATGTGATAGAATTCCTATAATCACATTGTTCTAGAAATAATAGGAGGGGGACCAACTATTTAGCTTGCCTGTGATGAATTCTGTCTCTGTGCACCCAGACTAGAGAGCATTTTGGCTACAGGACAGAATTTATTCAGAGCAATTATCACCAATATGACAACCCAAGATTATATTATCAAGAAAAATATTTTAGTAGAAAAAAGTAGCAGGTATGCATAACAGGTGTAACTTCTGTGATGATGTGACCATTTATGGTAATACCAAAGGGAGAAAAGATGTTGTAGGTCATTGTGGGGGTGAGGGCAGATGAAATACTAGAAGGCAGATTAAATGGTTTCTAACTATAGTATGTGGCCGTCAGAATTTTGGCCTCATGATTTTTGGCCCTGGTGTTACTCTTATGACTACGTTATGTTCCATGGCAAATAGATTTTGCAGACATAATTAAGGTTACTAATTAGCTGACCTTAAAATAGGAAGATTAGTCTGGTTTATACAGGTGGGCCTACTCTAAGTTATACATGACTCTAAAAACAAACATTTTTCTCCCAATGGTAGCAGAAATTCCAAGCATAAGAAGGGTTTGATGTGCCCTTGGTAACTTGGAGATGCAGAGGGCCACATGTCAAGGAAACTGGGAACTCAATCCTATAGCCACAAGGAACAGGATCCTGCCAACAGTGTGAATAAGCTTGGAAGCAGAAGCTTCCCCAGAGTCTCCAAAGAGGAGCCCAGCTCACCCAGCACCTTGATCTCAGCTTGTGTGGTCTTAAGCGGAAGTTCAGCTGAGCCACATGGTGCCTGGACTTTTGACTCATGGAATTGGAAGACAATAAATGGGTCGTATTTTAAGTAATTAAGTGTGTGGTAATTTGTTACAAGAGAAATAGAAAACTAATGTAGTACATAATTGATCAATTTTTTTTTCACATGACCCCTGTAGGAATTTTCAAGACAAAAAATATTGCTTATTCTGAATAATGAATAATATCTTAGAATATTTGTCATACTGAATAATTGTGTGTTTTGGGGGGGTGCAAAGGAAAACAATCACATTACCAACACGTTTGTAGAATCACAGCATGAACCCTAGTTTAAATCTAGGTGTACATATGGTCTCTTCCTCAGGATCTCACTTTAATGGGAAAATTCAATCTTAATAACACCAGAGCATTAGATTGTCTTATTCTTCAAGTCTAACCACTGAATGAATAGTGTGTAATAATAATTACAATAAAATATGTGTATTGCAAGATAGTAATGGTGAGTTGCTAAAAGAAAGGATGTAATGAAAACTAGCTGGATTTAATTTATTGGTTTCTACATGGTTAGTGGATACATGCTTCACCATATAGAACAGCATTTCATGGTGTTAGAAGTAACTGGTTCTAAGGGAAATTAGTAAGGAGTGTTTATGATAAGAAAAAAAGTAAGTATTGAGTTCAAAATGGAATATGAATTTGGAAATTGGAGATGTAGAGAGTTTTAGTTCCCTTTTATCCTTTGTGTTGCAGATTAATCTCAAAGATATTGGTGAAATCTATAAAATACGTATTGGACACGACAACACTGGAAAGAATCCCAGGTAGTATCTGGAAGAAGTTAGACTTGAAAATACAGCCACAAATGAGCTATTTTGTTTACCTGTTGATTCCTGGATAGCTGAGAATGAAAATGATGGAGATCTATGGAAGGAAATACCCATCATGGGAACTAAGAAAGCACCTTTGCCAGGTATATCATTTCATTTCCTTTGTGATGTGTATTGAAAATTAAAATAATTGAGATGATTTAGAATAGGGGCTGGCACCTTTTTCTGTAAAGGACCAGATACTAAATATCTCACACTCTGTGTGCTATAAAGTCTCTGCGAAAACTGCTCAACTCTGCCAGTGCAGTGAGGTGGCAGATATAGATAATATGGAAACAAATGACGTGGCTGTGTGCCAATAAAACTTTATGTGTAGACTCTGAAATTGGAGTTTCATATGTTTATTTGTTAAAAAATAGTATTCTGGTTTTGATTTTTTTAATCATTAAGAAAAATAAAAAGCATTCTAGCTCCTGGACTGTACAAAAACAAGTGGCTGGCAGATTTGGCCCACAGGCCTCAAGTTGTTTGCCCCCCCTGATTTAGAACATTAGACTTTAGGATTAACACCAGTATGTCTGTTCAAAGGTGACCATGGATATCCAAGAATAGATGCGTGTGTTCAGCTCATCTTTCTTTAAGCTGCTTTGCTACCATTTAGATGTGACTTTCTTCTTAGCTAATTATGTTAACAGATGTCAGCAATCATGAACTTTGTAGCACCTGAATTCCCTTACTGCGTATTTTTTCTTTCTTGCTTGAAAGCGAACTTACCCAATGTCTTAATTTTCTCTCTGTCTATTCCCGGTATCTCTAATAACTACCTTCTTTTTGCCTCCACCACTGGAGAGAAAACGTTATTTCTCAATGGATACTGATAGTCTCTTTGTTCAGAATGAAATGACTGTGTATATGTGTGTGTATATGTGTGCATGTATGTGTTTGTGTGTATGCATGTGAGTGAGTGTATGTGTGTGAATGCTTATATATGTATGTGTTTGACAGAACGTATACATGTGGGTATATGCGTATGAGTGCCTGTATGCATGTAACACTATGTGTATGTGTATATATGTGTGTGTATGTTCCTGTATGCATGTGTGAAAAAGTCTGTGTGTATGAGTGTGTGTGTGTGTTCTTAGTATCCTGGACCTCTGCTGTATTTGATACTGATACTGTTCATGTCTCATTTGAAGAGGCAGAGGTTCTTAGAGGCTCTGGAACCAAGTCTTGGCTTGGTGATGTGATTAGCTAGCCTCCCTTAGCCAACAATGCCTTGTCTGTAAAGTGGTGATAAATAGTGTTTATGCCACAGGATTGTTTTCAGTACATGAGATAATGCATTTATGATATTTAGGATGACATACTTACAGTATACAGCAGTGTTCCTAGCATACAATAATTCCACAAGAAATACTAGCCATTACTATCATCATCATCATTACGTATCTCTCCTACCTTGACCTTCATCACATGGTACCAGCCTAGTACTTTGACTGTTTCATCCAAGTTTTTCTCTTTATATCACTGGCCCTACTTGGTCATTTTGCCTTGAACAGGTGGGTTTAAATGCTTGATTCTTTGCTCCCCTTTGAGCCTCTCTCTAACTTCTATTGTTAATTCTACGCAACAGAATGACACAT
This sequence comes from Theropithecus gelada, assembly GCF_003255815.1. Taxonomy (NCBI): domain Eukaryota; kingdom Metazoa; phylum Chordata; class Mammalia; order Primates; family Cercopithecidae; genus Theropithecus; species Theropithecus gelada. Next base: position 57,079,376 of record NC_037676.1, read on the forward strand.
TTTCTTCTTCAGTCCTGTCTTCTTTCCTGCCTAGAGCCCCAGCACTGCATTAGGTGTTTACCATCACATCATCTTTTTTTTTTTTTTTTTTGAGACGGAGTCTCGCTCTGCCGCCCGGGCTGGAGTGCAGTGGCCGGATCTCAGCTCACTGCAAGCTCCGCCTCCCGGGTTCCCGCCATTCTCCTGCCTCAGCCTCCCGAGTAGCTGGGACTACAGGCGCCGCCACCTCGCCCGGCTAGTTTTTTGTATTTTTTAATAGAGACGGGGTTTCACCGTATTAGCCAGGATGGTCTCGATCTCCTGACCTCGTGATCCGCCCGTCTCGGCCTCCCAAAGTGCTGGGATTACAGGCTTGAGCCACCGCGCCCGGCCACATCATCTTTAATACCCACTCATTCAACCATTCCACACAGATAAGGGTAAACACATGCCTACAAACAGGTCTCAGGTGGCTGGTGTGAGCCAGGAGTAATGAGCACCAGAGGAAATCCAGATGATTCAGATAGGGGTCCTATTCTTTAGAAGTCATTCTGTCTTCATGGCCATAGTTATCATCGTCAGTCTAATGACTCCCCCTCTTCTGGCCTCTCATCCATTTCTTCTTTTCAGTATCCCCTGGAAGTCTTTGCTCAGCATTTCAGTAATTCTTTGAACCCTCCCTGTCCCTGCCCGTTCACCTCCTGCTGATTTCTTCTACAATTACTGGAGGGGCTGGGCTTCTCTCCACCAGCTTCTCATTGATTAGCCTTATATCCCACCTGGTGCTCCACGCTACATACTCTCAATCTCTGTTAGAATGGCACAGAACACATGGGTACATGCCCCCAGATATTTGTTGATTAATTCAGACACAGCAAGAAATATTTGGGGTAAGTCCTGCTTAATAAAAGGAGAAATGTAGAATAATACTAATGCTTTATATTTGTATATATTTTGACAGTTTGCAAAAACATTCTCTCATATAAAATTTCATTTGACACATCATAAAGCTCCTGATTCTAATAGTTCTTTCTAGCTATCCTGCAGCCATGTGAAGGTGGCAGTGGTATCCAGGGATGCCCAGAAGATGCTGAAGTGGGAAAAATGAAGGGGTCCTAAAAAATTAAGAATTCTAGTTTCTACCATGCATGTCTCAGGACCTATCTATTCTATTCACCTTGTTGCTAACATGTCAAATTCATTCTACTTTTGAAAAATGATGTTTAAAAAAATGTTGAAGTCCATGGTACTGATAAGAAACAGAAGAACTCTGATGGCGTGCTATACTACATATTTCTTAATTTGTTATGTTTTTAAAGGCTGCATTATTATTATTATTATTATTATTATTATTATTATTGAGATAGAGTCTTTCTCTGTCGCCCAGGCTGGAGTGCAGTGGTGCAGTCTCGACTCACTGCAACGTCCACCTCCCGAGTTCAAGCGATTCTCCTGCCCCAGCCTCCTGAGTAGCTGCAATTACAGGCATGAGCTACCTTGCCTGGCTAATTTTTGCATTTTTAGTAGAGATGGGGTTTCACCATGTTGGCCAGGCTGGTCTCGAACCCCTGACCTCAGGTGATCTGCCCAAGGCTGCATTATTTTAAAGTGAACTTTCAACCCTATTAGACAACTCATTTGTATTTCTTTCAGTTGCTTCTATTGGAGCACATTTGTTACATGCAAAAAGGAAAAAAAAAATGTGGAAGGCAGTTGTATGAGTTTGTTGTTGTTGTTGTTGTTTTTTAATTTGAGGTCCAAGAGAAACTGCATTGTATCTTAAATGAGCTATTGATTTTGGGTCCATTTAACTCGAGCAGCAATAAAGGCTCAGCATGTCTTCCCTGCATCTTTCTGTTCATCCTTTCTCCAAACTAGCTAATGAAACTTTATCCATTAGCATTTCCCATTTAAAGGGGTTAATTTCTTAGCTGAAGCGGACTAACCATTTCTTAAGGTACTTTCTCCAGCAGAAGAATATAATGTAATAATGATACTTACAGCTAATCAGACCAAGTCTTCTTATTTTTCTCAGGCTCTGCAATATCAATCCAGTTGCCCTTTTCCCAGATTAATCATTAAAATCATTAAAATAAGAAAATGAAAAAAATAATAACACCTCAGTATTCAGGAATTAAACAGAGACCAAAACTCATGGGTGGGCAAGGAGCGGTCTGGGCATGCTGAGTACCGTCTTTTGGAAAGTCATCTTGGTGCCATCCAGAGGCTCATTTGTTATTCCCATAACATCAAGGAAAGCCCACAGTGGATTCAGACCAATGAACTGATACTTTCTTGGTTTGGCTTTGAGAAGAGAAGGAAGGAAATGTTGACCTTCAACGTTGTGGGATTGTCTGTCCCTCTGTCGTAGCATTCTCTAGCTGGCCACGGGAAAAACACAGGGAGTCATGAGGAGAAACTTTTAAATGATTAAGCTACCGATACTTTTCTTGGAGTTGCCAGGCTGGTAAAGTCCTACGGATGCACTCGAGGGTTGGGTACTTTTTAATTTCATAGCACAGAAAGAGTGGTTTTCCAAGCAGTTGGCACTTACACTCTGAGCCGATTAATTCTGTGACCTTGCCTCTTATTTTCAAAGGATTGCTGGAATGTTTTCAAAAGGAGAGGGTTTTGAGACTACTAGTCTATAAGTCATCATGCTTTGGGGGCTGAGCTAGATTGCTGGTGGATTATAGTCATCTCCTCCCAGAGGCCAGCACTGCCAAGTGCAGCTTGTTTCATGTCTTTCTCTGATTTATTCACCATCCGCGGTGTTGGTGGGGAGCAGCCCGGAGGAGATGCCTATTGCCCTTGGCTTGTTGTCCTTAAGAGTCTTTAGTTAACGGCCTGGCAGGGATGCTTAAGGCTGATAAGAATGCCGACTCAGCTTGAGGTGGCTTTGCCTCACGTTCTGGCTCCAGGCTCTCTCCAGGAGAGATGGATGATAAAGGAAGGTGAGGTTCGAGGCCCCATCTATGGGTGAAGAAATGTTTGATGCCAGCCTTTGGCAAGTGGTCAGAAGGGCTTTACTTCAAATCAAGAAATAACCATCTGAGAATGTATTAAAGTACCATCATATTTGAAATATGCCTGCTTCAAAATATTTGCATTTATGAAACTTGAAGTCACGAGAAAATAAGCTGAAATGCCTGCTGACAACCTATAGCAAGTTTTAGATAACAACTGAGCTAAATTTAAAAAAAAAAGACAAGCTTTCTTTAATGCTTTAGCCTTTATCACAGTACTCGTCAATATGTGAGGGGAAAACATGGGCTTCAGAATGATTCAGACCTTTTCGTCCACAAGAGGACTGTAGTTCAGATACACAGCATCTGGCCTCAAATCCAGGTCTCCATCACTGACTATGTGAATTGGGGCAAGTGGCCAGGTTTTCTGAGTTTCTGTTACTTTCTTTGTGAAATGGGAAATATAACATCTATTACCAGAATGGTTTCCATTTAATTCACCATCTAAACCAGGACTTTTTTTGAGAGTGAAGAAGGGCTCTGAATCATTATTTCAGGACAGCAGTGTCAGTGGAGACCTTTTTAGGCAAACCCAGGCCATGAGCCTCCTGTGGGGTTTCCACCAGGAGTGCAGCAGAGCAGCGCAATGGGTGCCCATCACAGAGGAGGCACTCAGTACACTAAAATCATTCATTCCCCTCCTTCCTTCGAAGCATTTAGCTGCTATCATGGGAACACTGGTATCACAAAGAGCGCTTTGGGATTAGTACACGCTGTTCTCAACCCCATTGACAGAGTGACCCTCTTAAAATGTCAGTCAGATTATGTCATTCCTTTGCTTACAACCCTCCAAAGATTTTCTAACTTACTAAGAGTAACAGCCAAAGTCATCACAATGTCCTACAAGGACCTACTTGTGTCCCACCACCACCCGCTGTCCCTGACTCCAGCCTCTATTTCCGTCGTGACTCTGGCTTGCATCCCCGAAGTCCTCAGGCCCCTGCCCTTTCTGTCCCGTCTGCTATCACAGGCCTTGCCCAGGCCCCTACATGGCCAGCTCTTCATGTGTGCTCAGGTCTCTGATCCAAGGGACGTTTCCAGTGCCGCTTTCCTGGCAACCTTCTGTAAAACTGCAAGAAACTCTAGTCCCCTCCCAACTATGGCATCCCTTTTCTCTCTATGGCTCAGACGTACTTCTTTTGTGTGTGTGTGAGACAGAGTCTTGCCCAGGCTGGAGTGTTGTGGTGCAATCTCAGCCCACTGCAACCTCCACCTTCTAGGTTCAAGCGATTCTCCTGCCTCAACCTCCTGAGGAGCTGGGACTACAGGTATTTTATTCTATTTATTTATTTATGTATTTTTAGTAGAGACGGAGTTTTGCTCTGTTGGCCAGGCTGGTATTAAACTCCTGACCTCAGGTGATCCACCCGCCTCGGCCTCCCAAAGTGCTGAGATTACAGGTGTGAGCTATGGTGCCTGGCCCAGAGGTATTTCTTTTTCAGCAATCAGATATGTACTTTCAACCAAGAGGCACAGGATGATGCAGCCCCAAACCACCACCGTATATGGTCGTGGATCCTAAACCTTCAGTGCAGACTGGAACTGAACTGTCTGCACATGTTTAACGCTGAATCTCATTTGCCATCTGTTCCTGAGATCTGATTTTTTTGGGCTGTATCAATGTGATCTCACCACAATGAGTGCTCCAAAAGCTTAATTCTTGATGACCTGAGAGAAAGCACTAAAATGGTTCATTAATTAAATCAAAGGGACGCTTCAGCCTAGGGGTTGTCTTCGGGAAGTTTGGTTGCTCTGCCTGCAGAGCTCCAGGGTCCTTGTGCCCACACTTGCTCCAGTTCTGCGGGGGCTGGTAGCCGTCCCTGCACAGCATCGCAGGGCTCAGGTGCAGAGGGAAGTAGGCCCAATAGCCAGGAGAGGGGGCAGGTGAGGAGTCCCTGGGGCAGTCATTAGTGTTACCTAGGCGCATTAGAGCCTCATGGCTAAGACTAAGGGACTAGGCAAGTCCCCGAAACGCAATTGCACTCTTTGTTCTGATTAGGAAAGGTTCCACAAAAAATACCCATGTTAACTGACAATATTGTGTGCCCTGCGATAAGGCTGAGGGCATCAATGAGAAGTTCATGGCCTTCTAGCCTTCTCCTTGAACTTCATGGTTATTTGGTTATGTCCACCAAGGTAGGTAGAACCTGAAACTTGTTCAGAACTTTTTCCCGAGATGAAAGACAGTGTGCTGAGAGAGCATGGCCCCGGGATGATTTACCAGCTGGACAGAGTTGGGAGGCCGGGTGGCCCAAAGAACGCTTCATACCACCTTCTGTACATTGAGGAGCTAAATAAATATTTAGCTCAATTTATTTATTTATTTAGCTTCAATTTATGTATTTAGCTCCTCAATTTATTTACTTTTAATGGCAAAAACCGCAGTTACTTTTGCACCAACCTATAGAAGGGCCTGAGTGGAGAATCTTCTGGTTAGGGTCCTAATTAAGATGTAAGGTCTCATGGATTTCACTGGAGTGTAATGCTGTTTGCCCCTAATAAAGGTTGCGGAGTCCTCTGTGTGTACGTATGTGTGTGCGTGTGTAGACATGCTTGCCTCTGTGTTTGCATATGTGTGTGCGTGTGTAGACATGCTTGCCTCTGTGTTTGCATATGGGTGTGCGTGTGTAGACATGCTTGCCTCTGTGTTTGCATATGGGTGTGCGTGTGCAGACATGCTTGCCTCTGTGTTTGCATGTGTGTGTGTGTGTAGACATGTTTGCATACATGTTTGCACAAGGGCACATTTTTCTAGGTTAAGTCCCATAGATCATTTCCCAATAAAATATGAACTATACACCTTGTTAGGAGAACAGACGTCTGCAACATTAGGGATACAGCTGGAAAAATGATATTCTTATGTGATCCTATTGTTGATTTGTTAAATGGAGAATATTTCCCGAGCCAATTGAGCAGATTGAGAAATCTTGGATAGTTTGGATGGAAGGAAAATGAATGACGCCACTGGGTCACATTGTGTAAAGGAGATGAGGAGACATTCTAAATGAGCTCTCTTAGGGGGAGCTTCTAGCCCAGAGTCTGACATGAAGGGCTCACCATGCCAGGTCCCCACCTCACCCCTCTTCAGTCCCTCCACACGCTGGTGGATGGCACTCCTTAGAGACAGTCAGAGTCTGGGAAGCGAAATTCTATTGTCCGTGCCACTGACATGTATGGACCTGGGTCTAGGAGATGTGGTCAAAGGGCCAGAAGCTAGGTGGCCCCTGGGGTGAAGTGGGGAACAAGAACAAAGTTAGGAAGGAAGAGACAAGTTCCAATGACTATCAGGGAGGAACACTTTGGGGCGGGAGTTGCAGAGTGCCTGGGAAGGTGGCCTGGGAAGGACACAGCTCTGGGTGGGGAGCAGCCGCTGCCTTCTTTAGATGATTCATACCTGATCAGTGGTTCTTTGGCAACTAGCAGAGCGCGGTGCACAGGACTCATCGACGGAGGGATGAGGGAGCGCTTCTTTATTCAGCAGATATTTATGTGTGCTAGGAGCTGGGGGTTCTAACCTGAAAAAACATGAGCCCTGCCCCTAGGAATATGGGAGTTAGGAGCAAGGAAACCAAGACGCCCCCTGCACGGATGAGTGGACTTCTGCAGCAGTGCCCTCAGAAGTGGCAGCTCGGGCTATAGACAGTCCTGTAGACAAAGCCATTGCCTGATAGAGCACTGATAACTTCAAGTGATCTTAACAACACAATTACCAAATATTCTTTCGTGGTTTGTTCAAAATCATCCTAAATTGAGGAGATTGCTTCCTTTTAGGGCATTTCTCTGGCAATAGCTGCTTAAATCTAGCAGGAAAATTGCCTGGCTCAACTAATTTATTATCACTTCCTATTACTGACAGATGGCCAGCTGTGGGGGAGGCAGCCGCCTGCTCCTTTGCATGCGTACTACTGGGACCAAAATTTTGTGGTCCTCAGTGCTTCCTTGCTCATGTTCAACTGCAACATCTTAGACTAGGTTAGAAGTGGCCCTTCCTCCTGAAACATCTACTGGTCCTAATGTTCTATGCATTTATAGACACACATAGAAGTCTGATAGGGGAAGACTCAATTTCATTCCACAGATAAACTTCTGGTCTCTAAATAGTTAAGCTACTCCATTCCAGCCAGCTTTGTGAAGGGCTGCCCTCATTGCCACATGTCTGCAGTTCTCACTTTACCTTGCATAATCAGAAATGGGCCACCAAGGGAAAGAAAAACTTCTTGGCCCGAAAAGAATATGAGATGACCATTAAAATGAAATCCAGATTAAAAACAGAACTATACTAAATATAGTATATATTATAAACAATTAATTAGCTTCAATTCCTTTATACATTCATTCATTTAAGAAACAGACACGTGTCATGTATGAGACCATCTTTCTAGACATGGTCCAGGTTACTGCTATATCTGCATTGTTTTCACCATCATGTGGTGGATTTGAATCTTCATAATGATAACTTTGAGGGGTGCAAAATATAAGCTTTTTCCTTCTCCACAACTGATTAAAGTCTACAGCCCTTCCTAGGAAAGTATTGGGTGTGATGGAAATATTCTCTATCTTGATTGTGGTAGTAGTTCCAAGACTGTGCGCATTTGGTAATACTCATCAAACTATATCTTAAAAGTGAATTTTACTGCATGTTAAATTATACTTTAACATACTTGACTTGAAAAATAACCCACACCCTTGTTGCTACTGATGGTGGAAATCTTAATCATTTTGACTCCGAATAAACTCAGACGCTTCTAGTATGGAGTTGAATTTAGTTTCTTTTGGTCTAAAACTGACCAATTCAGGATTCTTTCTTCTCATTCTGCCCCTCTTCCTACTCCACGTGAATACCTTAGTTCCCAGATATGGTCCTCGTGTCTGAAGGTGCGAGAGCTACCTTCAGTTCTCTTTGGCCTTCCCCAAAGTCTCATTCTGTTTGTCTTTGGGAGTCACCTCCTCCCTCACTGGTAATGTCTGCTGAAGGAAGCACACATCACACCATGGCTCTAGTTTCTGTGCCACCCTGGCTAGAAAAATGTGTCCCTTTGGGACTATGACACTGATCTCAGCCATTCCATGCTTCTCTTAGCAGCAGGGGTGAGAGCTGATGAGGGCACTCTGTTGCCTTTCCCACACTCCTCTTGGCTGCTTGGACAACAGGATGCTGCCTCAGGGCTGCCCCCGAGATCCAACCCTCAGCCTCTGCTGGTGCATTGCTCAGGCCAAATCAGAGACACCAGGGAAGGAGGGAAGGAGGCAGAGGGGAGGGAGGGAGATGGAAAAGGGACTTTTTTCTCTAAATTCTTGTAAAAAAAGAGAGAGATTTGTTCAAAAACTCTTACAATGAGTAGTCACATCTTTCACAAGTGATATCTCTCCTAAGATTCTTTCAGTCTGTTTCAGAAATCAGTGGACTTTTTGTTCTAGGCCTTATTCAGAACTGTCTTCCCCCAAGAAATAAGTGTCAGTCCCAGGAGGCCCCAGGGCCCTCAGGGCAAGAAAGAAAAATGTAGGGAAGAAAAGTCTCAGCTACGATCTCATAATAGTATCCTGATGTGTTTACCAGAATGATGGTGATAATAACGATCTTTTGACAGATGAAATTTCAGTTCTGAATGGTAGAAAGCAGGGCTTTGTTTTGGTTGCGTTCATTTTAGATTGTGCAATCCTTCCACTGGCTCTCTGAGAGGAGGTCGTCCAGGCCACAGGCATCAAGCACAGTAGCTGCTGACTCGTGAGCTGTATTTGGTCACCTCTGGGCTCTGGGAGCCCCTCTACTCTCTTGGTGGATTGCTGATAGATATCACAGGCCCTTGGCTTTATCCAACCTGCTGCTATTCATTAAGCTGTCATGGTTCTTCACACTTTCCTGCTACCACTGTCCCTGTTTCCCAGCTCAGGCTCTGGGGCAGTGTGTGTGGGGTCCACTTTTTGGGGACAGCTAAGTTGCCCACACTCTTCAGGGCTAGTCCCCAGAGCAGTGCGGGGCTCTGAGTAGAGAACTGCAGAATGAATCAAACAGCTGCTGCTTCTCTTCCCTGCAGGTCCCCTCTCACTTCTATTACTTCTGTGTCTTTGGCCTCTAGTCCTGTAAAATATATATATAGCTTTTGTTTTGTTTTAATCTGCTCTTAATTTTAGAAAAATTTCCCACAACATGAAAATACATGTGATTTCTCTCTCTCCCTCCTCTCCTATCCCTTCTCCCTCCTGTTGCAGTTTTGCACTCATTTCTCCCTGCCCCACCTATGTGTGGGCTCAGATATCTGGCGCAGGCATCCTTGGCAGTCATCTCGGGCAGTACAAGTGCTTGAGTCAGGAGCTGAGGCAGCAGGTGGAGCTTAGGAGTCTCTGTCAATGTCCACCTGCTTCTGCACTCTCCTCTGAGCCCCAAGACTCATGGGCTCCTTGGCTTCTAAGGAATGCCTCCTCCTATCCTGTTCTTCCTGGGGCCTGAGGACAAGGTCCTGGTGGAGTGCTTGTAGGAGTGGTAAGGAGAGATAAACTGCAGCTGTCTGGTTGTTGGTGTGTCCCGATCATCCTCTGTCCCTGCCTGGTGTGAATTGGGCCCAACGATACAGCTGCAGAAGACACAGATGCTATCTGGTTTAAGGCTCTTCTCCCATACACACTGCTGGATGGAGACTCCTATACCATCACAGAAATATGAACTCACAGCCAAAATAATGTAATCTCTGTATAGTACAACTGTGTCAAAAGTAAATAAAGAGACTGGATCACGATGCAGTGGTATTATAGCGAAGAAACTAAAAATTTGAAGACTTATAATGAACGTATTTAAAGAGATAAAAAAAGTTTAGTGATGAAGAACAGTTCTTTCCCAAGATGATTTTTTTAAAAATATTTTTTAATTTTTTTGAGATGGAGTCTCACTCAGTCGCCGAGGCTAGAGTGCAGTGGCACAATCTCGGCTCACTGCAACCTCTGCCTCCTGGGTTCAAGCTATTTTCCTACCTCAGCCTCCCGAGTAGCTGGGATTACAGGCGCCCGCCACCACACCCTGCAAATTTTTGCATTTTTAGTAGAGATGGGGTTTCACCATGTTGGCCAGGCTGGTCTTAAACGCCTGACCTCAAGTAATCTGCCCACCTTGGCCTCCCAAAGTGCTGGGATTACAGGTGCGAGCCACCACACCCGGCCTGGGATGATATTTTAGAGAAGCTTCCTAATGACTGATAAGCTCTCAGACCAGTGACACTAAGCCAAGTCAACCATTCTTGGGTGTGGCAAGGCTGCCCATCAAGCAGGCAGAAGTTAGGGAATGCCAACACCTGGAACTCTGAAGGAGGCTACAGTGCACCTGTGCATTCTTATATAAATTAAAAAAACGAAACAAAACAAAAAACACAGAAGTACATTGTATTTTCTGTTTTTTGTTTTTTACTGGTTCGACAATCAACCAGGAGACCAAGCAGCTGAATTCATTCATTGCAGTAAAATTGGACTGGAAAAAAAAATTAAGTTGTTGTGCTTGGACAAATTTTTTGCACATCCCTCTCCCAGACTTCTAGTGAAAAATCATATCATCCCCCTTCTCCAGCCATGTGACATTTTAAATATATCCTTATGACTAAGCAATTATATGTCCCCATGAAAAGCAAGCATATTAAAAAAAAATTCTGTGCTTGCTGCAGTAAGCAGAGACTGAAGAATCCAGGGATTAAGGATACTATTTATGGAGCTGTTAATGCTTGGAGTTGAGGTTGATAAATAATCATTAACAAACACTTAGCAAAAATTTGGGCCTACAAAGATGTTTGAAAATAAACCTGCAGGTGAAGATTTTGAAAGATTTTTGTACCACTAATAAGATCATATAAATCTTATTTATGTAGTCGGTACATTTATAAGCCCAAATAATGAATAAGTTAAAGAAATCAGACATTAAACATGCTGAGCTTTGATAATACATGTGTTTGCATTCCTTGACAGATGGGGGAATTGTTAAAATGGTAATAAATAATACAAAATATAAGGATGAGAGTGTTGAAGATAACGACATTGCAAACAAAAGTGAAAAAATAGTGAAAATACATAGTGTAGCTGTCAATTGAATTGGGTGACAATTGTGGCAAATAGGAAGAAAAGCATTTTATGCTATGCTTCTGGCTTTGTCATGTAAGGTTTTCATAAGCACTTGAAGTTAGTGGCTAATTGTCAGAAAGGAAAATTTAACATCAAGCATGGTAAAAAGAACATTTAAAAAATTTGGCAGAAATGTCCAACATATATGGATAACCAACAACAAATCTACTTTTTCAAATACTTTTAGCTAAATGACAGTGATAGATGCAGTAATAGCCACTTCTAAAAAATGGTGCTTTAAGAAGATTATCTGTAGCCTGAATGACAGGTATCAGTAATACCTGTCTTTAAATATATTCAGGTAAAATGATCTCCATTCTGGAAAACATTGACATCTTGAAATCTATCCTCGTATTTGTCAAGTATTCGAGCTAATTTTAAGTTCTCTTCTGACATATTTTAGACTTATCATTGAGCTCCCCCGGGAGTTCATCTCCTTGTATGTATCCTTCTCTTGAGGTCAGATAATTTGTCAGCCTTGTATATTTTACAATAGAATGAATATTTGTTAGCTAGGGCATATGGCTGGGCTTTTAAATCAACAACACTGAGCGTTGACTTTTCATGCCCAAGGAGAAGGACTGAAGAAAGGAGCTGATACAATCTTTGCTTACTCAGACTTGTTTGCAACACCTGATATTTCAGGGTGTGTCTAAGTGACATGTTAACTAAGCATTATTGAAGTTCTCTCTTGGAGTTAAGTTAGATAAAGAAGAATTTCATATTGCCTTAAAGATCAAGAAAAAAAATTCTGAAGTTAGAAATTATTGTTATGAATTTAGCACTAAAAAAGAATTTACATGCTTTTGTTGTACTGCTATAGCAAATGCTTAGTGAATCATATTATGTAGTATAGTGAAAACAAAGTCAATGTTACAGATTCCAGCAAAAATGTCTGTTTCTCCAGGCGGGGTGGGCAGAATTGTGTTTTGTTTATCTCCCAACTTAAACTATGTAACTCTTTTTAACTTGGTTTGAGAATAAAACTTAGTGCTCCACTATGATAACAACCTTGTTCTAAATTTCTGGTACATTTTCTTTCTTTGAATTATTTAGATGGCAACCACGCATGTGTGTGTCTGTGCGTGCGCATGCGCACACGTGCATGCATGCTTTTTGAGGTACATATGAGGTGCATATAACCTAATCAATTGGAGCAGCTTCTGGGGACACTGTGTTGAGAAGTATCTGAGGCCATGTGCAGGTTAGCAGGAAGCTGCATGATTTCATTAGGGATGTGTGATGGTTGAGGAAGGGCTGAGTGTTGCTTTTTGTGCTGTCAATATGTGGTTTGTGTTCTAAACGCTTTTTTATGTATACTTTCAAACACCTTCAACTATTCATTTAATTGTCTTACTTTGTATCTGTTTTAATATTTTAACATCTCCCTTTAAAAAAAATCATAAGCAAGTTCACCCTTCAACTGAAATTTAAAAGATTTCTCAGTGAACAGAAGCCTGATTTCTCTATATAAAGACATCAAATCATGCTGGTCCTCACAAGCATCATACTTGTTTTCATGAAGAATTCTAGGAGAAGCTTTCACTTAATTCAGTCCAGGCAATTCCACAGGTTGTAAGACCAACTCTTCTTTATAGGTTGTTTTAAAGATTTCTTTGGTTGTCCTAAATTCATGAGAAGTGTTCTAATTTTCTGTTTACACTCAGCTGGGTTTCACTCTGGGGTAGTTTTGAATATGTAAGACTGCACAAAGAAACTGATTTATCTTCTCTGCTTATACCATTTCCCAATATACCACATTTGTCTTTATAAAGGTCAGGCATGATGGAAACAGCCCATGTTTCTCACTTACCTTGTTTCCTTACTTGTTGGATTTTCATGTCTGAGTTCTTCAGAAAATGTTAATGTGAATTTCTATAAATGAAACTGCTCAATTGCACAAAGCATGATTTATAAAGAGTTCTAAGATCTTGGAATAAAAAGTACCCATTGTATCCCAGATATTATTCTTACTAGTAATAGCAGCAAGAACAATCTCTTTTCTAACTATTGACTTCTATCAATGTCTCAGAAATTGCCTTAATTCTAAGGTCAAATATAGTGGATTATAATTTGCTGGTACCTTACTGGACTTATAAAAATATATATATTTAAATTTGCATCTCTCTGGGATCTTTGTTATTTTTTCTCTGTCAACAGGGCTATTAAAAATCTCCATTATTAGAATAATCTCCAAGAAGTAGCAGCATGAGTGACCAGCTGTGATTAGAACAGCCAAACTTTAGGGGGAAAAATGGCCGCTTTCATCTAATTAAGAGAGAGGAGAGTTTTTGTTTTTTTAAAAGTACAACTTCTCATAATAACTGTGAAAGTGCAGTGGTTAATGAAAGTACATCATTGCTAACAATAATTATTTTGAAACAGTAGTTCTGGGAATAACTGAGAGTCTGTATGAGTGAGGTAAACATTAAGTAGCTGAAAGTATGTTTGAAAGAGGGTACATAGAAGAAGAAGAGCTGGGGCCAAGTACCATAGAGAAACTCACATCCACTAGATGAGAAAACATTCTGATTTCTTTGTAGAATATCTAGCTACATTCAAAGAGATAAATAAAAATGAGAAAGATAATATCAGATTTCTTACATTTCAGTGGTGCTTTATGAGATTCGCACATATACTGGCACAATGCTAGGTGCAGAAACAGAGTCTAATGTATTTATCAACCTCATCGGTACCAGAGGAGATTCAGGAAAACGGAGACTTCATCAGTCCAAAAACAATGAAATCAAGTTTCAACGTGGACAGGTAACAGAAACAGGTCTTCATCTGTTTTTACCGACTATCCTTCCTTTAATTTATTTAACAAAAAGACACACAAACAGAAAATATCTGAGATGCTCAGTTGATTCCTGTGAGGAATTCAGGGAGGTGTGGTCATTTCTTAGTGTGCATGTTATTGTTCTGGAGTTGAGTAGAGGATGGGACTTAACCCAACAAACGCAATATTCTACTTCCAGATAGGGCAGACTCAGCTATAACAAAATGGGCATCCTGCTGAGAACAACTAGAAACATTTGATAAAACATCTTTTAAACTGGTTTTAAAGGTATGAGAGAGCTACCCAGGCAGTTAGGGCTTGAGGGCCCAAGATCCTGGAGAGAAAGAAAGTGCAGAGGAGAACTTGGTATCAGCATGGCTTTCCAACATTTGTAAGGGGAAGCTTGGAATCAATAAGCCAGTCAAAAAGTAGCAGTGGAGCAGTGGAGAGTCTGAGATGCTGTTCAGAGATTTAGGAGGCCTCCTGGGGCTGGGATTTCTCACTTGAACAGTGGCAACCTTAGTGTGAGTCCTCTCAAAGCAGAGCAGGGACATGTCCTGCAACTCATCATTGAGAGCAGTGATCCCAGGAAGTAGCAGTGAAGGAAAGCAGAGAGTGAGAGAGGAAAAGAGGAAGAGTCAGTAGAAGTGTGCATTCTAGAAGTCACTGCTGTTGGCAGCAGGGACTGGATCACTCTAGGACCAGAGCCACCAGACTGGGCACCAGGAGCAGCAGTGACAGGAGCAGCCTTGGGGGACAGTAACTCATGTCTTATGGCCATGCACAGACAAACTCCATCTCTGCCATTGTGGTTACTCCATCCATGGCCCGTGGCCCATTGCACCACAGGCATTGAGGTGGCCAAGGCAAGACTTCTAAATAAAAAATTATAAAATATTATTGGAAAAAAAATTAAAACATAGCTACATGGGAAGCTGAGATAGGACAATTGCTTGAGCCTAGCCCAACTTAGCAAGACCTCATCTCTAAAAAAAGATAAGAGAGAGAGAAAGAGAAAGAAAGAAAGAAAGAAAGCGAAAGGAAGGAAGGAAAAGAAAGAAAAAGAAAGAAAGAAAAGAAGGAAAGAAAGAAAGAAAGAGAAAGAAAGGGAGAGAAAGAGAAAGAAAGGTGGAAAGAAAGAGAAAAGAAAAGAGAGAAGAAAAGAAAAAGAAATATACTATGTTCAGGGACTCAGTATTATAAAGTTCTTACTGCTGTCTAATTGATCTGCAATTTTAATGTAATATCAATCAAAATCTCAGGAACTCTTTTAAAACAGAAATTGGCAATCTAATTATAAAATTTATGTGGAAATGCAGCCAAATACATCTAAAATAATGTTGAAAAAGAAAAACTAAGCCGAGGAATTACAGTACCAGGTATCAAGACTTATAAAATTATGGTAATTAAGACAGCATCAATTTGTACAAAGAAAGTCAAATATAGCAGAGAAACAGAAGAGAGTCCAGAAACAGATCCACACATCCTAATGTGCAGCATCAGCGAAAGCACTGAAAAATTTCAACAAATTTTTTAAATTGGATATTGTTATAGAAAAAAAATCACAACTCCTATTTTACATCAAATCCCCAAATCAGTTTTATGTAACTTTATGTCTAAATGTGAAAGGTAAAGCAATTAAATATCTAGAAGATATGATGCAAGAAAATCCTCATAATCTAGGGGGTTGACTAGGACTTTAAAAGCGTTTAATTGTGGGCCGCGCACAGTGGTTCATGCCTGTAATCCCAGCACTTTGGGAGGCCGGGGTGGGTGGATCATTTGAGGTCAGCAGTTCGAGACCAGCCTGGTCAACATGGTGAAAACCCACCTTTACTAAAAATACGAAAATTAGCCCGGCATGGTGGCGGGCACCTGTAGTCCCAGTTACTCAGGAGGCTGAGGCAGGAGAATCAGGAGGCTGAACCTGGGAACTGGAGGTTGCATTGAGCCAAGAAAGCACCACTGCACTCCAGCCTGGGTGACAGAGCAAGACTCTGTCTCAAAAAAAAAAAAAAAAAAAAAAAAATTATTTGTGGTAAAATACACATAACATAAAATTTATTTTTAAACCATTTTTAAGTATAATGTTCTTAAAGTGTAAGTATAATGGTTTAAGTACATTCACATTATTGTGTAAGCATTACTACCATCCATCTCCAGAACTCTTTTCATTTTGCGAAACTGAAACTCAGTATTCATTAAACAACTCTCTATTCTTCCGTCCTCCAGCCCTTGGCAACCACCATTCTACTTTATGTCTCTATGAGTTGACTACTCTAGGTACCTCATATAAGTGGAATCATACAGTATTTTCTTTTTGTGACTAACTTCACTTAGCATAATATCCTCAAATTTCATGCATGTTGTAGCATGTGACAGGATTTATTTCCTTTGCAAGGCTGAGTAGTATTTTATTGTGTTGTTCATGCATGTTGTAGCATGTGACAGGGCATCTTTCCTTTGAAAGGCTGAATAATGTTTGAAAACATTTCCTGTTTTGTTTATCCATTCACTCCACGATGGACACGTGGGTTGCTTCTGCCTTTTAGCTATTGTGAATGATGTCGCTATGAACATGCATAGACAGTTATAAACTAAAACTTTAAAGACAAATCATACAGCATAAAGGGGAAAAAGATAAATTATACTATTTTAGTATTAAAGATTTCTGTTCCTCAAGATACCGTTAAGAGAGTAAAAAGGGAAGGCACACGGTGGGAGAAGATACTGTAGAAACATACCGACAAAAGACTTGTT
Source organism: Theropithecus gelada (assembly GCF_003255815.1). NCBI lineage: Eukaryota > Metazoa > Chordata > Mammalia > Primates > Cercopithecidae > Theropithecus > Theropithecus gelada. The sequence continues at coordinate 57,096,017 of NC_037676.1, forward strand.
TGCGGACTGTGTATAAAAAAACCACAGAGCAACAAGAAAAAGACTGAAAACCCCATTTAAAACATGGGCATGACACTTGAATATGTGCTCTGCAAATCAGGGTATCCAAATCACCAACAAACATAAAAAGCCTCCCCAGCCTTATTAATAATCAGGAAGAGTCCATGAAAACCACAGTGAAGTGTTACTGTGCGTGATCAGATGGTTAAACTTAAAAAGAATAACAATAAATATTGATTCACCCGTGGAGCACTTTGAACTCTCATATGCTTCACATACGGAGTGCATATTAGTATAAACATTTTTAAAAAGCGAGACTTCCTATACACACACACACACCCCCATAACCCAGCTGTTTCCCAACAGAAATATATGCAGATATCATGAAAAGACACGTATAGGAATGTTCCGAGCAGCACTATTCTAGGAATAATGTTTGTCTGTAAATAGTAGAGTGGATGAATAATTTGGAGTAATATTCAGTAATGAAAATGAACAAGATGCTGCTGAGCAAAATGGCACAGATGAATCTCACGCTGAGTGACACAAGCCAGGTGGAGCAAGAACGCACTGTAGGATTCTGTTGATATATGGTCCCAAACAAGGCAAAACCAATTAAAAGTGCTAAACGTCACGATAGGGGATATCGTTTGGGCAGACGGTGACTGAGAGAGGCATGTCGGGGTCTTGGGTGCTGCTAAGGCTCTGTTACATGGATGTGTTTGCTGAGTGTGCATTTGTAATTTGTACACCTGTATCTATTTCATAGTTTATTTTAAAACATACGTATATTTCAATACGTAGTTTATTTAAAAGTAAAAGATACTAAGAAATAGAACAATGTGGAAAGCACCAATTCTGATGATAGCCTCCTGGGTCTGAGACTTGGCTCCTTACCCACTAGGTATTGACCTGGGACAAGTAGCTTAACTCTAGGTGCCTCGGTCTCTTCAACTGTGAAATGAGGAGGTGAGTAGTACTGACCTCATGGGCTGTTCTGAAGATTCAATGAGTTAATATGTCAAAAATACTTGGGAGAGTTTGGCACTTACTCATATACTATGGATTATGAGCTGTTATTATTGGTAATAGTAGATTTAAAATAAATCTCCTAATTACATTCTAAAAATCTTTTTTACTAGACTCTGTGATTTAGGAGAGCAAGAATTATATTCTACATGTTTTTGTGTCTCTCACAAAGCATAGTGTAGAACTTTGCACATAAAATAGTGGTAATTTTTATAGTAGTAGTAAGAATATTATATAGTATTGTAACAATATAGTATCAATAGTAATACTATTTTTTTCTAGAGGAAGGAAATATCCTAATGGTCACTGAGTTTATTTCTTTATTGTGCAGGTTGATATTTTTTCCATTAAGGCCGTATCTCTCGGAAAATTGAAGAAAGTTCTGATTAGTCATGATGGGACAGGTCCAGGTAAGATTTAGTTTATTGGTAAGAAGTTTATTTTGCAAATTTATGAAAAATTGTATAAAAAGTAGGTTGAAAGAACAGAAAAATGTACAGGTCATATAAAATTCAGATAAGAAAATAATCTTATTTTATATTACAGTTAATGTAAACATATGAAGTTATATTTATATATAATTTACATTATATTATAATTATATTTGTATAATTATAATATATTTATATAATATATATTTATGTCATAAATTTACATTAAATATATTTTTATAAATATTTAATGTAAATTTATGATATATATTTATATTAGGTATATTTACATTAAATATAATGTAAGGTTATAAATGGTCAGTAATTAAATTATATAGTGACCATTTATTGGCTGAACATTAAATTATATACATTTACATTAAATATATTTAATGTAAATTTATGAAGTTTTGTCAGGTTGAGTTTATTACATGACTTATACAAGCACACGATTATATTACAGAGGAAATTTCCCAGAAAGACAAAAGCTTTAGTGTGTGCGTGCGTGCGTGCGTGTATGTGATCCCTAGAGCTCCTAGGCATTCTTCACAGTTGCATGTCTGTCGTGTCTGTCCCTGTGTTTCTCTGGGTCCCTTATCCCACACTTTTCAGCAAACCAGTCACTTGAGCACCATCCCTGATCCAACCTTTCCCTCCGTGTCTTCTCCCCAGGCACAGCTATCAACCAAGCCCTGTCAATTCCACTCCATTCGTATCTTTCCTACTGGCTCCCTTAGCACTATTAAATTCAAACTTCAGTTCTACTGCTAAAATGTAACTCTATATTATAACTTATATCATAGTACTGAAACCATTGATCACATTGATTTCCATATTCCTTTTTTCTTTCTGCTAGATTTTGAGTTTTTTAAAGGCTAGAATTATGTAATATTTATCTTTATTTTCCTAGTGTCTAGTATTGTGCCTGACAGTATAGTTTAATTAGTGACCATTCATGAATGAACATATTTAAATCAGTGAAATGATTTTCAGTATAACTCTTTAAAATGAATGGGAAGACCTTAAAGTGGCCATAATGGCAGAAACCAAATGGAGCAGAAGCAGAAAAGGTGAGGTAGCCGTGAAAAGAAAGAAAATAGACACATAGTTCAAGGAGTTCAGGATCGTATAGAGGAAATTATTAGGAAAAGGCAGAAGTAAGAAATCGAATAGAGGAAGGAACGACATAATATGCTTCCTTCCACTTGACAGTGTTGTCACTGTCAAGTGGTATCACTGTAGGTGGTGCCGCTGTAGTGCAGTGTCACTGTGGAGCAGTACTGTCACCATCGAGGGGTGTCACTATAGGGTGGTGTTGCTGTAGTAAGGTGTCACTGTGGAGCAGCATTGTCACTGTAGAGGGGTGTCACTGTAGGGTGGTGTCACTACAGAGTGATATCACTATAGGTGGTGTCACTGTGGAGTGTTGTCTCTGTGGATCAATGTCACTATAGGTGGTGTCACTGTAGGGTGGTGTCCCTGTGGAGTGTGTCACTGTGGAGCATTGTGGTGTCACTGCAGAGTGGTGTCACTGTAGAGTGGTGTTTCTGTAAGGTGGTGTCACCGTAGAGCAGTGCCACTGTAGAGTGATGTTACTGCAGAGTGATGCCACTGTAGAACATTGTCACTGTAGAGCACTGTCACTGTAGAGTGGTGTCACTGTAGAGCAGTGCCACTGTAGAGTGATGTTACTGCAGAGCGATGTCACTGTGGAACATTGTCACTGTAGAGCACTGTCACTGTAGAGTAGTGTTGCTGTAGAGCTGTGTCACTGTAGAACAGTGTCCGTAGGCTGGTATCACTGCAGAGTGCTCTCACTGTAGAGTGGTGTCACTGTAGAGTTGCATTTCTATAAGGTGGTATCACTGTGGAGTGGTGTCACTGTAGAGTGGCGTTTCTGTAAGGTGGTGTCACTGTGGAGCAGTGTCACTGTACAGCAGTGCCAGTGTAGAGCAATGTTACTGTAGAGTGATGTCACTGTGGAATGTTGTCACTGTAGAGCAGTGTCACTGTAGATTGATGTGACTGTAGAGCAGTGCTGCTATAGAGCAGTGTTGCTGTAGAGTGATGTCACTGTAGAGTGATGTCACTGTAGAGTGATATTACTGTAGAAGAGTGTCACCATAGAGTGGCTTCACTGCAGAATGGCATCAGTGCACAGCCATGGCACTGTAAAGGAGTGTCACTGTAGAGCAGTGTCACTGTAGACTAGTGTCACTGTAGAGTGGTGTCATTGTAGAGCAGTGTCACCATAGAGCAGGATCACTGTAGAGGGGTGTCATTATACAGTTGTTTCACTGCAGAGTGGTGTCACTGTCGGGTAGTGTCACTGTAGAGCGGTGTCACTGTGGAGTGTTGTCACTGTCAAGTGGTATCACTGTAGGTGGTGTCGCTGTAGTGCAGTGTCACTGTGGAGCAGTACTGTCACCATCGAGGGGTGTCACTATAGGGTGGTGTTGCTGTAGTAAGGTGTCACTGTGGAGCAGCATTGTCACTGTAGAGGGGTGTCACTGTAGGGTGGTGTCACTACAGAGTGATATCACTATAGGTGGTGTCACTGTGGAGTGTTGTCTCTGTGGATCAATGTCACTATAGGTGGTGTCACTGTAGGGTGGTGTCCCTGTGGAGTGTGTCACTGTGGAGCATTGTCACTACAGAGTGGTATCACTGTAGGTGGTGTCAGTGCAGGGTGGTGTCACTGTAGGTGGTGTCACTGTAGGGTGGTGTCACTGTAGCAGTGTCACTGTGGAGCATTGTCACTATGGAGTGGTATCACTATAGGTGGAGTCACTGTAGGACGTTGCTGTAGAGAAAACTGCCACCACAACATCAGGGCAATCACTATTGCAGGCAGAGGAAGGAGAATTAGGCATTTATTTGAAGAGGTAGGCTGGACATTTGATGGGGATGATATTATAACCAAGGTTGTTTGATACAAAGAATAAAAATGACAGAAGGAAGAAGGAAAGGGACATTGTGATTTTAAACATGTTTGCATGGCTAATTTACTCATACAGAAATGTCTTTGATGGGGGGAGCAACAAACTTCCAAAATACTGATTTTTTTTTTTTTGAATGAAACATTCATTAACAAAAAACATGCAGGCATGGGAAGGACGATAGTGAGATTCTCAAGTTATTTTTTTTCTTTCCATTTTTAAGAAGAAGCCACATACAGTGTTATTCTTTTAACCCAAATACTGTTATGTCCACGGTTATCTAACCACAAACGGAATACATAGAAAGCTTCAGTAAAGACTCAAATTTGTAGCAAATTTGTAGAACTGCAGAACATTTAGGAATTATCTGAGTATCTTAAATAAAATAGACCCCTGGGCCCACCCCAGAGATTCTGCCTGAGTGGGTACCAAGTAATCAGAAGTATATGTGCTTTTCTGTTTATCGCTTGCAACACAAGCACCTCCAGGGGTCCTGATTCCAGAGGTCCTCAGACTGCATCCCCAGGGTTCTTTGTTGAGGGACTGCAGGATGCCAGTCCCCGGCTGGATGCAAATATCAGTGAGATGCATGGGGTGTCTGTGCTCACAGGCAGGGCCTATGGTGACAAACACATATGAAATACTTACATTAAGTTAGAATGGAGTATGATAAATATTTGAAAATAACCTTCACAGTGCTATTGTCCATTTGGCAAAGGGACCTGGAAGAACATAAAAACCTTCACAGGAGAAGAAGAAAATGTGGTAGGTAGGCTGGGGGTGAGGGCCAGGTTTTGGCTGGATATTTGGACATTTAGATGGGCTTCTCTGACTGGTGGGATTAGGGTATTTGAAATTCAGTTAAGGAACTCAGTTAAGGCAAGTTAAAAGTAATTTTAAAGTTAACATGATTTTAAAGTTCTTTAATGAAACTATCCTTCCTACATTCTGAATACTCTTTCCACTAAAATAAAAATATGCCATAATACAGTATCTAGGTTATATTCTTTTCCCATCTTTTCTCTTCAAACTGTGTATTATTTGGAGTCTGATAACCCACTATCTAACATAAGCCTGAACATTACCAATACCGGTGGTTCTACCTGTGTTCACCTCTTCCACAAAGTATCCATCCTGATTTTTAAATTTTTTCATGATTTCAAAAACCTGTGCTTTAAAGAAAGGCTTTACTAATCATGTGGGGATACTTGAAAACACTGATAGTTTCTGTGCCCTCTAAAAGTTGTGATGTGCCATATGCCATCTTTTGAGACACGATTTTTTTGACTCAACGTTGTTTCCAAGATCTATCCACTTTCATGTGTAGTGCAATAGTTGATTTTCACCACTGTGTAATATTCTATTGCATAACACATAATTAATCTGTCCATCTCTTGTTAATACATAGTTGTGTTGTTTGCAGTTTGACTGTTACAAACAAGCTGAAATAAACATTCTTTTTTTTTTATTTTTTTGAGATGGAATCTCACTCTGTTGCCCAGGCTGGAGTACAGTGGTGTGATCTCGGCTTACTGCAACCTCCATCTCCTGGGTTCAAGCAATGCTCCTGCCTCAGCCTCTCGAGTGACTTGGACTACAGGCTCATGCCACCATGCCCAGCTAATTTTTTGTATATTTAGTAGAGACGGGGTTTCACCGTGTTGGCCAGGCTGGTCTCAAACTCCTGACCTCAGGTGATCTACTCGCCTTGGCCTCTAAAAGTTCTGGGATTTCAGGCATGAGCCACCGTGCCCAGTCTGAAAGAAACTTTCTAATGCACAGAAGCAAGAGTTCTTCTAGGAGGGTGGTTCTCAACTGGGAGCAAATTTGCCCCCTAGGGACATTTGACAATGTCTGGAGACTGTTTTGGTTGTCACAGCTGGTAGGTGTTATTACCAGCACCTAGTGGGTAGAGGCCTGAGATGCTGCTAAGCATTTTACCACACACAAGACAGTCCCACAACAAAGAATTATCAGGCCCCAAATGTCAGCAGAGCTGAGGCTAAGAAACCTCAGGTTCTAAGGTAAATCCATGGAAATCAGTTGCTAGGTAGGTCAAAGGATATGATCAAATCTGGCTCTCTAAGATAAACTACTTGTTTCAAAAGTGATTCTACTAAGTTTTTCTCTTATCTACAGTATATAAGAATTTCTATTGCGTCATATGCTTGCCAACACCTGGTACACTTAATTTTTGCCTTTATTTTACGTAAGTTGGTATAAAATAGTATTCTGTTTGGCCCTAATTTGCATTACCCTGATTTCTAAGAACAGTGAGCATTCTTTCTTCTTTTTCTTATCCTTAACTGAATTTCTTTATCTGTGGAAATACATGTTCTTTTCCATAATATTTAGGGTAAAGGCAAAGGTCTTCTAATAAAAAGTGATTTACAAAAAAGATTTTTAAAAGGTAGCAGCGTATTCCACACACAGGTAACAGCCCCAAAGAGATAGCCATTCCTAGCCAGCCATCAGGGACCAGGTCCTGCCACCTTGCTATTCTTCCATCACCTAAGTCTCCTCTCCTCTGTGTGGTCAGAGCTGGTTACAGCACATGGAAAAGAGGGAAAGTCCCCTGCAACAGTGTCTTTTGAGTATGGGAGATGGCAGCTGCGCATATGACTTCTGGCCACATTTCATTCCTGAGAACCTAGTCACATAGTGCATCTGTGGCTGCGGAGACATCTGGGAGATGTGGATCTCTCCCATTGCAGAAATGCCAAGCAAAGGAGAGCAATTAGCAGTTACTGGCACCATGTCTTCTCTAGTTATTGTTATATTTTGATGACTGAAATTCTTAATTTTAAAGTAGTTTAAGAGTTTAGTGTAATTTTTAAATTATCTGCATATTTTGTGTCTTATTTAAGAAAGTCTTCTCTACCACTAGAGTATTCCAAATGGATATTTTTATGGATATATGTGCACAATCATGTGCTTCATAATCATGTTTCGGTTAACGTGGACCACATATGTGATGGTAGTCCCATAAGATTATAATGGAGTTGAAAAATTCCTATTACCTAGTAACATCACTGCTGTTGCAATATTGCAGTGAAACACATTACCTTTTCTATGTTTAGATACACATATACTTACCATTGTGTGACGGTTGCCTACAGTATTTAGTACAGTAACATGCTGAACAGGTTATAGCCTAGGAGGATAGGCTATGCCATATCACCTAGGTGTGTAGTAGGTGATACCATCTAGGTTTGTGTAAGTGCTCACAAAGTTTGCACAATAATGAAACCGCCTAATGATGCCTTTCTTAGAATGTGTCCCTGATGTTAATGACTACAAGTTTATACATCCACATACATATATGTTAAGTCTTGTTGTTAAAATTTAAAATTTTACTCCATCTGTAATTGATTTCTATGTATGATATGAGGATGGAATCAACTTACATTCTTTTCCATATGGATCACCAATTGTATTACCACTGTGTATTGAGTACTTCATCTTCACTTGAGAGCTCTACAAAGTCATCTTTATTTTATACAAGGAGTCATTGTTTTGCATACAATCTATATACACACATTTCAGTTGCAATGATTTACTTAACACAAGTCCCCAAACAGCATAGTTCAAATTTCAGCTACCATGCTCTAGTAACTGCAATCGCATAAGTACAAACTTTGCTGCTAGCTTTTTAGTCTGCAAATCACTATGTGGATAACAGATGCACATTCTCATCAGCCACCAGTCACATCACTTCTTCCAATGTCTGTCTGTTGGTACTGGGTCATGGTGCATTTGTTATCAGTATATGCCTAGACAGCAAAGTGTATAGTTGTGTTGCTTCCTTGTTTACCAATAATGAATCCGTGTGACAGTTTATAACAATATGTAATTGAAAGATGAAAGTGCATCAAAGGAATGAAAAGTGGCAATGCTGGAAGTGAAGTCCAAATCTAACATAAATGGAGTTATATACAAAATTTACCACTATGAAAGTGTTGACATTGCCACCATTTGAGAGACTTTAGATTCGCAGTAAGAGGAAATGAATGAGGGGAATTGATACCCATGGACGAGGAAGGTGGTGGTGACAAAAAGGACGAAGGTGTTGATAAAAACTTCCCTTAAAGGAATTCTGAGATATTTTATGACGTTGAAAACACAAAGAAAAAAAATATTGTAAGCTGATCCAAATTTAGGAGTTTAATAATTTGCTAAGATGCAAAAGATGCTTCCTCTGTATTATAAATTATATGATGAGAAAAAGAAGGCAAGCACCAAACAATTCCTACGTTTTTTCTTAGAAAAAAATAAAACATTTTAATTTTCAGTGTTTCCAATGTTTTAAATTATAGCGCATTAAATATTAGTGTTGCTACTTTACATTTTTGTAGCAATTTTAGGTTCACAGTAAAGATTTTTTGATGTTTTGAAAAAATGTTTAAAGATCATCAAACAGTCATAAGTTTTCCCTGTTGATTATTAAGAAGGCTTGCATAGTTTCAGCTTGCAGTTCTTATTATGGTTGCACACTAATGTGCAGAGCAGAGCTGCCTATATCAAGTTTGTGTGAATGGGAAAGGTTAATTCTGAATTCTTTTTCTGTCCCATAGTCAATTTATCTACGCCAGCCCCAATTCCACATTGCCTTGATTGGTATAGATTTACAATAAACGTTGATAACTGGTAGGATGATTCCCCTCCCTTACTGAAGATCAGAAGTGCTTGTGATATTCTTGGGCCTTTATCATCCACATGAATTTTATTACCAGCTTCTGGATTTTCATGTAAAACACTATGGTGAATTTGGTTTACTTACACTGAGGTTTTTAATTAGTTTATGAGGAACTGACATCTTTATGATATCTTCCTACTTACCCATATGGGATAGTTCTCCATTTATTTATGGCTTTTTTTGCTGTCATTTCCTACATTTAGATGATTTTTCTATAAATTATACTACATCTGATTTTAAATTTACTCCCAAATTCTTAAATTTTTATAGCAATTCAACATTGTGACTTTCATTAAATTATGCTTTTTAACCTTTCCTCTCTGGTTAATAGAAATACACTGGATTTTTATATATTAATTATATTTCTAACAATTTTTCTCATCACTCTTAATTCTATATTCTGTGATTTCTTTGGGTTTTAAGTCATATCTTCTGTGAATAATGACAGTTCTGTTTCTTTTTTCTATACTTATCAGTTTTCCTTTTCCTTTCTTCTGTCTCTCCTCTCCTTTCTCCCTTCTTCCCTCATTCTCTCTCTCCCTCCTTTCCTTACTTTCATTTTTTCTTTCTTTAATTGTATTGACAAGTACAGTAATCAATGATAACTTCTAAATTTTCACTATTAAGAATGATGATTGATTGTGACTTTCCATTACTATTTAAACTTATAAACCTTCTATGGCTTAACATAACTGAAATGCATTTATATGAATTTACTTCTCTCTTTATTCTTGGCTCATGTGCTTTTAAATAATTTTTTAAAATTTTATAGAGAGTTTGGGTCCCTATCTTCTCTTTTCCTCTGCTTCTAGTACTCTGAGTAATTAGGTTGCTCACTCACATTTTCATTTCTCCACTGGCATAATTTGCATGTGCATATTTTCGTATCCTGACATGTGTACTTAAAAAGGAACATTTGGAGGACCTATGAATAAAATCATAATGCTGGTATTTTTATGCTAAAGAGTTAAATAAATCTCTTTTGTCAACTGACACAGGTAATGGATGGTTTCTCGGGAGTATTGTTGTTAAGTCTGAATATGAAGACAGCAGTGAAGAGGTGCTGTTTCCATGCAACAGGTATGCTGTTAATGCATTATTATGCAAAATTATGCTCTCTTTGTCCAATTTATTCCACCTGTGTCCTCCAGCATGCCTCATCCCAGCTGTTGGACAATATCATTCCCTCCCTGAAAACCAGAGCTGAAGGTCTTCTCTCCTCAAGAAGCTGTCCTTTATCAGCATTAGTAATTCTCTCTTCTTTTGTAATCTCTAACATTTTTCTCTTCTGAAAAAAGTATGCTGAAATGGAAAGAAATTGGATTAGGACTTGAAAAACAGGTTCTTCTTTCTGTTTCTAAAAAACGTGCTAAGCTCCCTGCTAGTACTGTGAACTTGGGTACCACTCTTCACTTCTCTGAGGTTCAATGCCCTCATATGGAAGATGGCAATAATACCTGTTTCCCCTAGTTCATTTGAATCATTTAAACTCAAATTATGTTATATATGTGAACTGTGAACTCTAATGCATTGTACTAATGTGGCGTAGCTGTAATATAATAGGAGACTTAAGTGGCAAGGGTAACTGTAATTCTTTGGCCGTGTGGTCATAGGTGAATCACTCAAACTTCTGATTCTCAGTTTTCAAAGTTTTATGAGAATGATTAAATATTCTCTACCTACTTTATAGAGTTATAATAAGTAGAATATCAAATACACCTTAAAACAAAATGCACTAAACAAAGAAATTATGTAGTTAAGTTCCCTCCATTATTAATCAATCTACAGAATATGTCGATCCATTTGATCAGTCATTATGCAAGTAGTAATGGAGCACCCACCATATCGAGAAGTGGGGTAGATAATGGAGATCCAGCAATAAGGCAATCCAGGTTCTGTTGGCAAGGACCTATGGTCCCCACATGGGAACATGGGAAATGTTAACGATATGAGGGCCATGGGAGAGGCTTATATATGCTGTGAAGACCTGGTGTCAAGGTGCTATATCTATGTGAGTGCATGTTCCTTGAATCTAGAGAACTCATGCATTGTACATATTAATTTATCCATCCATTTATTTATGCGAAAATATTGCATGCCTGCTAGGTGTCAGGTACTACACCAAATCCTAGAGATTTAGAGATAAAAAAGTGGAGTCCCTGTCTTCAAAGAACTTCCACTTGATGCTCAATTAGGGGAGGAGGGATGTAATGCTACATGAAGCTGGAGAGCTGAGTATGCTCCGAGTTTAGCAGGTGGCTTGGCATCACTATTCCCTAAAGTGAGGGACACTCTTCAGACATGCAGAGAAGCACATTGGTTGACTGACTGGATTTTACCTTACTATAGTTTTAATTCTAGGAAATAGTCATTCCTTTGAAACTTAATAAGGAGTTGCATTTTGTATGAACAAAATGTGTAGCACTTCTCTGATCATCTGTTTGTTTCTTTTCTCAATGCACATTCATTTAAAGTGCATGTAGTAGTAGCTATTGCCATTTTATGAAATTCAAGCTCTAGGAAGAGACCTTGTATTTTTATTTTTGCAAGAAATCTTAGTGAATAGGGAATAAAAGGGGCAAAGATTGAAGTTTTTAAGCACCAGATTTGGATTACAACTGCATTACTTACTAGCTCTGGGAGCCTCAGTTTATTCTTATGTAAAATGGCAGTCATGACACTTATTTTGCAGGGTTGTTTGAGGATTTCAGACAATGTATATAAAGTACCTACAAAAGTGTCCTGTAATTATTAGAGGCTCCATGATGGTAAATGTTATTGTCATAGAAGCAATTTTAAAGAAATTTTTAGACATGATACTATACATGCAAATGAAGGGAGAAAACACACCTTTGTTTCTAGATCATGTGTCTAGTATTTAGAACTCTCAATAATTGACTAAGTTTTACTTTTTAAATATTGTATCTGCACAGTCCAATATGGTAGCCACCAGTCACATATGGCTAATTAAATTTAAATTAATTAAAATCGAATCAAATAAAAATTCAGTTGCTTGGTTGTACTAGCTACAATTCAAGTGCTGAATAGACACAGATGGTTACTGACTACCATATTGGCCAGTATATATACAACATTTGGTTTTATATCACATGTACATATTTGGTATCATATGAAGCTGTGTTTAATATTTTACAGTATAGTTTATTGCTCTAAATGTGATGGTACCAATGAAATCATGTAAGTAGTAAATATAAGATTATTATTTTTCTAAATGTGCCACATTTAGCAAAGTCAAAAGGCATCCAGGGTAGGTGATAATGGTCACATTCTCTTCCAAGCCAAGATTAATTTTACTGGCAATGCAAAGGAGTAGAAATCAAGATGGAGGCGACGTATTTCTACATTTTAGAATAATTGCAAACCTTAGAGATTGGATTTATAGAAACAAAATGATGCAGATGAAAATATTTAAGATGTTTTATTGTATTATACTATCATATGGAATGATATGCACACAGGCATATCATTGCACTGTTATATTAACTTAACTACAGCAATATAAACTATTTTCCTTGCCTTTTCTCTCTGAGGACCTAGGGTTAAATAAGTAATAAAAATGTTTTCTTGCTATTCCATCAGAAGTGGAAGAAACCATAGATAGCATTTAGTCTTATGGTTTGACAGATGAGAAAACTATGACCTAATGAGATTAATGGCGTGCACACCTCAGACCGGTTAGTCAGAGAGCAGGGAGGGGCTCTTGGTTCCTCAGCCCTCTGGAAAGTTTTAATTTAGTATCTATCAATCTGTTGTTTTTATGATATAACTATGATTTTGTGAATTATCTTCTACTGAAGAATTCCCTGCACAAGATACCAAGTTTGCTATAAAACTGTTTTGTCAGAAAGTTCTACTTTCTGGAGCGTTTGGAGTGTTTAGATGACGTAAGTTTTACTGTCTTCCCCAGCACAGGTTATCAGCTACTTAAATGCAAGTCCCCTCCTAATTATGGGAAAAGAAAAGGTCTCTGAAAAGGAAGTTATTTATAACTTTATTTGTGGAGTTTCAAAATAAGCAAGATATAGAGGGGTTATATTTTGTGTTGTGGGAGCCTCTAAGATTTCCACACCCATCTGTTGTATTGCCGTAGAGAAAAATCAGAAGAATACCCATCACCAGCATTTACTGAATGCTTTCCAAGGAATAGGCTTCGTGGTAAAGCCAGAACTGCACACAGATACTCATTTGATCCCCACAGCAAGCCTACAGGTAGACTCTGTCATCTTTATATTTCAAAGACAATTTCCTTGCCTGAATATATTAGTAATTGGAGTCAGGATTCAGATCAAAATATATTTGACTCTATAACTGTACTGTTTCATATGGGAGCCACAAGCCACATATGTGTACTGAACTGTGGCTCTTCCAATGTAGGTATAAGATATAGTCCAGATTTCAAGAATGTAGAATAAAAAAAGTACGTGATATAATTTTTATACTGATTACATGTTGAAATAATCATCTTTTGAATGTATGAAAATTCAGAATATTAAATTTACCTTCTTTTTACTTCTTTCCATATGCAGTTTGTATTCTACTTCTCTTGAAGAGTGCTGTCCTAGAGTCTGAGGGTTTAGCCACTATGTATACCTGTCAGTCACATGGCAGGAGAGAAATAACAGCTACCACTAAGGAAACTCCAAGTGAGAAATTTTGACTATGTTAGAATGTTTGTGATGTTACCAGAGGACTTTTCTAAAAGCCAAAATTTTGCAGTGAACCAATATGACCTTGCAACTTGAGTAAAGGAAAAAGGCTTGCCGAAGCTGGACTGCTAAATAATCTGGTGTGGCTTAAAATCTTAAATCCTTTTTTAAAATGCCGATCTCTCTAAAGGCCTCTTTAAATTCTTTCCATATATATTTTTTTCCTTTCTAACTAATGAGCCTTCTTTCAATGCTCTCTCATATTAATTATCTTCTTTTTTCCATGGCAGATGGCTAGATGAGTACCAAGATGATGGCGAGACCCAGCGGGAATTGCTCGCAGAAAGTAGCCCCAGTACAGGAGGAGAGACTGGGTCCATCATCTCTTGAAAGGGCCCACTTGGGCCTGTCGCTCCACTATGCTTCAAAAGGCTACTGATCTGATTGTGACAGTGCATTTTTCTTTTGCTTGGGCTGGAGCAAACACCTGGGGAGGGTCAGTTTGTGCTGGACCCACTCATTGTTTCTGAGAACTTCCAAAGTTGGGAGGATGCACTGAGTCTCGGCCACAGCTGACCAAGATCCTCCCCTGGTATCTGGGGTGCCCATACTGCTGCTGCTCACCTCCTCCTCCTCTTCCTCCTCCTCTTCCTTCTCCTTTTCTTTCCCTTCCTCCCTCCTCTTCCCCTCCCTCCTCTTCCTTCTTTCTTTTCCTTTTTCTTTCAGAAAATCTGACTTACTGCTAAGGTTACTGAAATGTTTAAATAAGTAGCCTTTGTAGAAAATAACTGAAGAGGTACCTAATAACATTTGATGTACGAAAAACACTTCTATGCAACCTATGTTAATTTTAAAGTGGAAGTTTTATTGTTAGACAATGGTATGTCTCTCTCAGAATTAGTGGTCATATCAATAAGAAAATGTAGAAAGAACCCAACCAATTGGGTTACTGTGTGTTCCCAGTGCACGTCCTGTGGGTCCACTTGCAGTTTGGTCTTTGAGCTGGCGACAGAGGCCTGCAGGCAGACAGCAACAGAGTGCGGGGCAGACATCTCACATCCATCAGTCACTTTTTCTCATGAAACCTCAAATACTTGTCAACTCGGTGCCACAGGCGCCTTCTTCCAATCTGTTAATTTGGCACATGAGCTAAAACTCATTTGCCAGCCCAGGAGAGGTCAGGATGTGGCTTTCAATATCAAAGACACCTGTCTTTGAATCTCTATTTTGCCCCTGTGAGGTAGATGCTATCATCACCCACATTTTGCAGATGAGGAAACCAACACATGGAAAAGCCAAGTGACCTGCCCAAGCTTAGAGAGTGGAATGAGCAGGAGAGCCAGGATGTGACCCTACAAGTCTGACTCCAGAGCCCATGTGCGTCCACACTGTGACCTTGGCCCTCCTGCCTTCCCTGCGTGTTTTTAGTATCCTGTGAAATCAGGCAGAGGGGCCAAGGAGGCAAATCTTGCATACCACCTTCATGATTTTTGTCATCTGCAGTAGTACCTGTACTAGTATATGCTTGATATTTTCTTCCTTGAACTGGGTATAAATCAGTTTATTTACAAGTGAAGAGAGCTTGGCCTCATCCTAAACCATATTCCTAATATCCATGAAATCACTGACTTAATATGTAATTACATTTTTTCCTAAAACACATTAAAATAAATCTATGTCTAACAAAAGTTTTAAGTTAGACTATATGCTAACTAAAATTATCTTATCAATATCCAGTAGTGGGCACATTTCACAATTAGGAAAAGCAAGGTGTGTGTATAAGTGTGTATATATGTGTGTGTGTGTCTATGTGTGTGTGTGTGTGTGTGCATGTGTGTGTAGTATTTAACTCTGGCCTGGCAGATCATTATTAGTAAATAATGTTCAATAAGTAGATGCTGTTGTTATAATGGTTTCCCTTTTACTAACCCATGACCAAGAACTAATCCCTTCCTTAGAAACGGTAAATTTTTACATCTGAGGATGAAAATACATCAAGAAGACAGCTTCAGTGAAGTTAAAAACAGCCTTTTTTTTGTCTAAAGTGACCAGTAGACCATATTAGAGGTAAGAAAAATAAGTACAATAGTTCCCCCTTATTGGTGATTTTGCTTCCTGAGGTTTCAATTACCAGAAGTCAACCACAGTCTGAAAATATTAAATGGAAAATGTCGGAAATAAACAATTCATTCATTTTCAGTTGCATGCCATTCTAATCAGTGTGATGAAATCTCATGGCATCCTGCTCTGTCCCATCCAGGATGTGAATATTCTCTTTGTCTTGAGTATCCATGAATCACTTAGTCCTAGTATTGCAGCGCTTGTGTTTGTCACCCTTATTTTACCTAATAAGGACCCCAAAGTGCAAGAGTAGTACTCTAGCAATTCGGATATGCCAAAGAGAAGCTGAAAAGTGCTTCCTTTAAGTGAAAGGGTGAAAGTTCTTGTCTTAATAAGGAAAGAAAATAAGTTGTATGCTAAGGTTGCTAAGACCCATAGTAAGAACAAATATCCGTCAAATTGTAAAGAGAGAAAAATAAATTTGTGGATGACATAAATAGGGTACAATACTATTCATGGTTTCAGACATCCAGCAGGGGTTTTGGAATGTATCCCCCAAGGATAAGGGGGACCAGTCCAGGCTGCACAGAAGCTTGGAGAATCACCTCTTGCCCTTGATGACATTTATTTCATGGTCCCCTGCACAAAGCGGAACTGAACAAACACACTCATTTACTAAGCAGAAGCTTGTAAAGCATCTCCTGTGTGCCAGGCCCAGAGTCAGACACTGGGAATAAACTGGCAAACAGCATAGTCATTTTCCCTGCCCTCTGAGGGGCCAGTGTTCTAGCAGGGACCTGAGTGAATAATGTGCATGCTGCAAACAGAGCAGAGGCGCGCTGCAAACTCGTAGGCCCTATGGAGGGAGAGAGAGCTTGTGCTCAGCTTTGTATGTTCAGTTCTTGGCATACCAAGAGCTATCTGCTAACTCGCAGGCCCTATGGAGGGAGAGAGATCTTGTGCTCAGCTTTGTATATTCAGCTCTTGGCATACTGCCTACTTATAGTCAATGCTCTGTGTCTATTAAATACATGAATCATTCTTGCCTTACCATACAATACACCTTATTAGAGATTGAAATATTAAATGATTCCCAATTCAGTTTATATTTGTGCAGAATAAGTATTCACAAATAATTATACTCAGTGCCTCTATTTTTACAAACTCTGCTGCAACAATACAGTTTCATTCCAAGCATAATCCTGCCCCTTTCTCCCCACCCTGCCACAGTTCAGATTGGAGTTGTCTATTTCCCAATTCTATCCAACAGCACATTTACAATTCTCTTGAGGGGGTAGGTGATGTAATACCAATCGGATCCATTTTATGTGGATTCTTGTTTATTTTATCCTTATAGTGCTCATTTGTTAGACATTGTCCAGATTCTGGGACTGTCTCAGTCCAAACCCCTTATATAATAGCTATTCCTTGAAAACTGGAAAACTAACATTGACGCTATATTTATTTCTAGGTTTTCAGAGAAAGCAAAAAATTATTGACAGAGTGCACAGCACAAAGGCAGCAAATAGATTCTTAAAGGTTGGGTGAAAAGAAGCATTTTGGTCATGTCGTTTGTTTTTTCTTGTGGAGTGAATGATGTAAAACCCTCATCCATAAACCTGACATGCGTATCCTTTAAAAATGCTGGTAAATGGCAGACAAGTGCAAACACAAAGACCAGAAAACAAAATGTGGCCCATTTCATGGAGCACCACAATTGTCTAGCACAACCCTTGTGTCTTCACGGGTTTGCTTATATCTGGGTTAAAGGCCAGATGGAGCGAAGAACACTTTTATCTGATGGATGCATCTTCTATTTTAACCAGCAAGTTATTGTAATGGTGCAATGATGGTATGGATGGCCTTCAGGTGCTAATGTGTTTTCATATAAACGTTGCAAGCAGATTTAAGTTATGTGTTTGTTATAGCAAAGGATGATGTAGCTTCTTTGTGGCTGTAGGTAAAATAATGTCTTGGACAGCTAAGCTAATTGTTCTTTAATATGGAGAGAGGCTCTCCAGAAAGCCCATCAGAGTTAGGTTTATCCTGCAGTCATCAGGGCTGATAATACTTTTGGACAGTTATATTTTAAGTTACATTTAGAAGCGAAGAAACACTGCAAAGTAGGCTGTCCTCCACATCCAGGTAAGCTAATATTTTTTACATGGAGGTTCCTTTTCATTCTTTCAGGCAGTGGGATAGAGTATACTAGAAAAAGACCCCTGGGTTCTGAAATTAATCTCGATTCTCTACCACAAAGAGTGTGAAGTCCTAAGAATGTAGCATCAACTTCCTTGGGCCTCTGTTTCCAGGCCTCTATGAGGATGACTAAAGAGTACCAATTAAACTGATTACTAAGCTTATAAATATGTCAATTACTTGATTATAGGGTCAACATTAATATTTGCAAGCTTATCCACATCAGTTGATTGAAACTTTGCAAACACACCATTCCCTAGGACTTTGCCCATGTTGGTTTCTTTGCTTGGAAGGGCCTTCCCTTCTTGCCTGGAAAATTCCTATTCATTTTCTGAGACCATGCATCAGTTTTGCATCAGTCAAAACTAAGGCTCCCCCCATCCTCTGTGTTTCCATATTACCCTGTCCTTCTCCCCTTACTGTAATTAGCATTTTGCGTAGTGATCATGTATCTCAGTTCACAAATTCAGAAATGTGACAAATATTACTTCTTCCTTTTTCTGTATGTCAGCTTAATGTTCAGCTCCTAATCTCTGTCACACAGATTGGTAAAAATTTCCTGTTATTCCTTCCTTCCTTCCCTCCTTCCTTGCTTCCCTCCTTCCTTCCTTCCTTGCCTCCCTCCCTCCCTCCCTCCTTCCCTCCTTCCCTGCCTCCCTCCCTCCCTCCCTCCCTCCCTCCCTCCTTCCCTCCTTCCCTCCTTCCCATCCTTCCCTTCCTTCCTTCCTGAGACCGACTTTCGGTTTCGCTCTTGTTGCACAGGCTGGAGTGCAGTGGCGTGATCTCGGCTCAGTTGCAACCTCCGCCTCCCGGATTCAAGCGATTCTCCTGCCACAGCCTCTCAAGTAGCTGGGATTACAGGTGTGCACCTCATTTTCAAGCATAATTGAGGCACGTTCTCCTTTCTAAGGGGCAGCAGAATCCTAGAAGCTTATACTCTGTTTGGAGAGAAAAATGCTTTTCCTCCAAGTCTGTCATTGTCCCTGCCACAGTCTGTTTTCTCTCTGGACCACTCACGCAGTACTAGACTTTTTGGCATGGCTGAGAACCCAAGTGTCTCAGGACACTCCTTTCTAGGCTGCTCTGCAGCCCTCCCCTAAGAGGAAGGGTGCATCTCCTCCAGGTCTCTCCTTACTCGAACACAACAGATCTCACGGGGATCCCGCTGCTCTGGGGCTCACAGACCTCTTTTTTTCTGGTAGATAAAAATCTCTTCTCTTTTCCCTGTTGTTTCTCCAAAGCCCTGTCTGTTTTTCCTCCTATATCAGTGTAACTAGTGTAAGTTATTGGTTTTTTTAAAGTGTTTTGATTTTTACAGAAGACTGGATGTTGTTTCTAGTATGAATATGATGATGGCAGACAAAAGAACTTTCCCCTTCTGTTTTTATTCAAATTAACAAAGAGAATGGAAAACCTATGGTCTCCCAATTTCAGTGAAAGCAGTACTTAGTGAACACCTGCAAACTCCCGGGTATACAGTGTGTGGCCTGCAAAAGCCACTGACACAGACAAAAGCTCGAGGGCCAAGCAGTGGCAAATCTCAGAAAGTGCCAGCAGAAGTCTACTTCCCAAGGTTGTGTGGCCCACTGGGAGGTACAAAAGCTGTATTTTAATTGATAACAGCTGGAAAAGATGTGTCTGGAGCCTGACAGAGAGGAGGGTTGAGATTAGGCGGAAGTTGTGTGGAGGAAGGTCGAGTAGGGAATGTGCCTTTGAGGTCGTTAAGCGTTAAAGAGTTCCCACAAATAATTTTCCAAGGAAAAGGAACAGTACAGAGTAAAAACAAAGCTAAGCCTTAAATAAAACAAAAAAACATTAATGAGTATCAGCAGAAATAGCATATATCTGACACAGCCTTTGGATATTGGAAATGTCAATATAGATTATAAAAACATCTATAGCACTACTTCAACAGGTTTAAAAATATCTTCTGCTGTAAAAAACTATGAAATTAATCTAGCATATTGAAAAGTAAAACAACCAAACAAGACTTATGGAAATTAAAAAATAGAATGCGTAAAATTTAAATCTGAGTTTATGTGTTTAATGCAAATTAGGTTCCGTTGAAAAGAAAATTTGTTCACTAGAATATAAACTAGAAGGAATTTTCTAGAATGTAGCAGAGAAAGATAAATAAATGATATGTATGATGGGGAAGTTTCCAGAAGTGTTGAAATATATCATTTCACAGATTCCTTAATTTCCAGGAAATCAATAAATTTCAAACTGGATTCAATTAAAAATATCCACACCCAGAGAAAATGTAATAAAACTGTTGAGTATCAAAAACGTACAGAATATTTAACAAACAGCCTGAGAGAAAAGCTAGTTACCTTTAGAGAAGCAGAATGTAGAAGATCAACAAAGAAAACCAGGGAATGGAGTAATATCTTCAGGATGCTGAAAAATTATAAAAATAACCTAAAATTTTCTAGCCAAAGAAAATATATTTCCAGAATGAGACCAAAATGAAAATATTTTCTTTTCTTTTTTTTTTTTTTTTTTTTTTTGAGACGGAGTTTCGCTCTTGTTGCTCAGGCTGGAGTGCAATGGCATGCCACTGTCAGATGCTGATATATATAGATGGGGAAAGATTTCGTGGCAGTGTGAAGTCTTCCAAAGCACTTCAAATTGTATCATCTTTACAGGGTTCATTTCGGTTTTTTTTTTCTGACGGAGTTTTGCTCTTGGGGCCAGGCTGGAGTGCAATGGCGTGATCTTGGCTCACCACAGCCTCCACCTCCGGGGTTCAAGCAATTCTCCTGCCTCAGCCTCCCGAGTAGCTGGGATTACAGGCATGTGCCACCACTCCCAGCTAATTTTGTATTTTTATTAGAGACAGGGTTTCTCCATGTTGGTCAGGCTGGTCTTGAACTCCCGACCTCAGGTGATCTGCCTGCCTTAGCCTCCCAAAGTGCTGGGATTACAGGCATGAGCCACTGCGCCTGGACTAAATGAAGATATTTTAAAACATACACACAAAAATTCTCAGAGAGTTTGCTATTAGTTCCTCACTAAAGGACATTCTAAAGCACGTACTTCGAACAGAAAGAAAGTGACTCTGGATGTAAAGACTGAGATGCAAGAAGGAATGATGATTGTGGGAAGTAGAAAATATGTAGACACATCTAAAATAACATTGGCTGCATTGAAGTATTGTTAAAAATAACATGAGATAAAGTTGAAACAGGAAACAACAAATAACACATAAGTCTGTGAGTTGGGTGGGGGTAAGTGAAGCACTGTATTCTAAAGCCCCGGGATGATCTAAAAGGAGGATGGAGGTATTCGATTTAGTATGCTTGTTTGAATTTCTAGGGCAACCACCAAAAGAATAAAAACAGGATAAAATTTCCAAACAAGTTTAAGTGTGGTGAAAAGGTTTAATCCATCAGGAAGATATTGTATAATTTTAAATTAATGTTACTAGTAATATAGGCTCAAATGACATAATACAAAAATAAGCATACACACAAATAAAAATAGATGCAGCCTGTTTTACATACATAATAGTACAAGGAGATTTTAAATATGTACTTCTCTTGGTAACTGGGAAAATAAGGGAGAAAAAAAGTGTTAAAGATATAGAAGATTTAAATGACATGATTAAGAGATGTGTAAAACTGTGCATCTGGCAAATGCCAATGCCCATTCTTTTCAGATATATATGTAACATCATAAAAATTAGGTATGGTTTGGGCCATAAAACAGTCATAAAATTGAATGAAATACAGATACATCAATAACATGGATGGATTTCATAATAAATCATAATTTTATAATGTTGAATAAAATAAGCCAGTAACACAAATATATGAATGTATTTACATTTATATAAAAGTAAAAAGCAGGCAAAATTTTCACAGGTAGTGTTTTCTTACATACATATATTATATATAAAACTATTTTTAAAGGCCCAACAGTTATTACCAAAAAGGTCAGGAAGATGGTGGTGCCTTTGAGAGAAGGCTGTGGCCCACGGGGGGCCTTCCAGGCAATTGACAGTGTTCCGTATTTAACCTTTTTTTTTTGATGGCTACATGAGTGTTGATTTTATAATTATTCTCTACGCTTTCATAGATGTTTTTGTGGTGAAATGTACATAACATAGAAGTTAGTATTGTAGCCATTTTTAGGTGTACAATCTCGTGGCATTAAGTCCATTCACAGTGTTGTGTAACAATCACCACCATCCATCTCCAGAAACTTATCATCGTCCCAAACAAATGCTTTGTGGCTATTAAACAATGTCTACCCACTCCTCTGTTTCCTGTAGCCCCTGGTAACCTCTGATCTACTTTCTGTTTCATTAATTTGCCTAATTCTGGACATTTCATATAAATGGAATCATGCAATATTTGTTCTTTTGTGTCTCACTTTTTTCATTAAGCATAATGTCTTCAAGGTTCATCCATGTTGTAGCATGGTTGAGAATTTCCTTCCTTTCTAAGGCTGAATAACATTCCATTGTATGGATAGACCACATTTGGTTTATCATCATATATGTTTTCTGTAAATATCTGTCTTAGTGTTATATCTCACAAACAGAAAAACGAACTATAGAAAGACATACAAGAAAAAAATTTTAAATAGGTTGTCTGTGGTAGAGGAGGGACGGGAATAGGGAGAATGAAAGACAAGAATAGAAATAAATCTTTTGTGCCACTTGATGGTTTTGAATCACTCAGTTTATCACCTGTATAAAAAATTAAGAATGAATTATTGATGGGTTAAAAAATAGAATAAATAAGACTTAGTACTTGGTAACACAACGGGGTGACTATAGTCAGTAATAATTTAATTGTACATTTAAAAATAACTAAAAGAGTCGAACTGAATTGTTTGTAACACAAAGGATAAATGCTTGAGGGGATGGATACCCCATTTTCTGTGATGTGATTATAACGCACTGCATGCCTGTATCAACGCATCTCAAGTGTCCCATAGATATATATGTATATATGCCTACTACGTATCCACAAACATTAAACATTTAAACAAATGAATGGTTCAATGAATAAATGATTGAAAATGAAAGGGGAGTATCTTAACTACCAACGCACATAAGGGACAGATGTTCAGGGAACCTCAGCCTTCCTCTTTACCAAAATTATCAGGAAAGAGAGTGACCTAGCCTGATCTCCTGCCTGAAAGGAGGGGACGGAGGAGGAGCAAATGAAAGAAGTCAGGAATTGACAGCTCAAAACTGTTCCCGTTATATTAGTCTATTTCTCTCTCGAGAGCAGGACTTTTTATCTTATTCATCTTTGTTTTCTGGAGCACAATGCCTGGGTCAGTACAGACACAAAAAAGTTATGTGTTGCTACTGGAAATTAAAATTTAGGAGTAATGAAGATTAATAGGAAAGCTGAGAAAACTGAAATATTTTGGGAAATTCATCTTGCTTGCTTTTTTTTTCCCCCAGCAGTTTTTGTGATTCTGTGTTCACCCAGTGAGACACTCTTAGAAAAAAGATCTGTGAAGTCTCTTGTTTAGCCCCGTGTCACTGTCAGTTAATAGGAAGGGACAGGCTTCTCAGAAAGACTTAGGAAGTTAGAAATGTATGGTGAAGTGACAATGACAATCCCAGCAGTGGTGACTGGAGCACATCGAGAGTGCTCACCACTGTCGTCTGAGGGCTCTGACCCTGGGCATTTGGCTGGCAAAGCTCAATGTGGCGTTTCATCAGGGGCAACTAGCTCACGTAGACCCCATGAAAATGCATTCTGACTCCCAGAAATTAAGCACCTGTTAGGAATATTACACTGATTACCCTATAGAGAAAGGAAGACTCAGATGGGCTTATAAAGTGTCCGTTTTTGTAAGCTTTCTGGCTCTCTAAGTTGTGTTGCTACCAATCTCCCCATTGTCATTACTTGTGTACCTCCCTAACTTATTTTACTGCTATTATTCTCCTGTTGGAATTAATGATTACTGACTTCTTTAATTTTAACAATAAAATTGGCGATTGTTGGAGAGAGGTCAAATTTAAGCATCACACAATCATTTCAAAAGATTCCCTAACACTTAAAAATCCACTCCTCAACTCTGCTTTTTTATTTCACTGATATAGCTGGAGGATGATGTGTCAAATTGAATTCCACAGGCCCTTTATTAGTGTTTACTGCATTTTGCCTGCCCAGCACCCATTCCTGCTCCTAAGAACAGCCCAGTTTCCTTTTAAAAAACCAGCTCTTCCTAATGCAAAGGACTGTATTTTTCTCGCTCTGTCCTTTTGGCTGAGGGCAAGGCTTGTGACCCAAGCAAAGCTAATACTTTAAAACTTTAAATCTTCAATGGCCAAGAGACCAAAAAATGGTATTTTTGCCGCACACAACAAAGGGTCTCCTCTTCCCCACAACCAGAGTGTTTGTTGTTGAGGTGTCTGCCCTTGGGCCAAGTGAGCTGTCTGGGTCCCTCCCACCCTGCCACACTGGCCCCCCACCCGCAAGCTAGTCCTGTCAAGTGCCTTCCTACAGTTACTCAAGATTTTCACGTTGGGTGAGGTGGCTCACACCTGTAATCCCAGCACTTTGGGAGGCCGAGTTGGGTGGATCATTTGAGATTGGGAGTTCGAGACCAGCCTGGCCAACATGGCGAAACCCTGTTTCTACAAAAAACGCAAAAAAATTAGCTGGGCGTGGTGGCATGCGCCTGTAATCCCAGTTACTCAGGAGGCTGAGGTGGGAGAATGGCTTGAACCTGGGAGGCAGAGGCTGCAGGGAGCCAAGATCTCGCCACTGTAATCCAGCCCGGGTGACAGAGTGAGAATCTGTCTCAAAAAACAAACAAACAAACAAACAAAAAAATTCAGCATTACTCTTCCCTCCGATTAATTAAAGAATTCCAACTAATTCAAACACTTTGCTCAGCCTGCTTGGGTCTTACGTCCTTTTTCCTCCATCCTGCAGTTTTTTCTGCATGCCATCCCTCTTTTACAGACCTCAATCACTGACCCCTCCCATCTCCTCCCATCTGCTTCCTTTAATTCCAGCCTTGAGTGTGTATGCTGGCATAAGCATTGTTTTAGGATGGAAGTCCTTAAACAAGAGGGTAATGGGCTTTTGCTTGTTGTGTTTTATTACGTTGAAGATTATGTGGAAATAAACAAAAGCTATCCAAATGACAAAAGCAAATGCTATCTTTTCTGACCTTGCTGTAGCAAGGGAGTCAGCTACCATTGCTTGTGTTTTGGCAGAGACTCACAGGCAGGCAGACGGGTGGAAAGGTGGAGAAGAGGAAAGGCTCCAGGTGTGCCCTGATGAAGCTGTTGGCCTGGGGAAGCTGGAGGTGGCTAACTAGCTGGGGCATCCTATGTAACCGGTTAGGAGTGCATATTTGGCTTTTTCTGGTTGATCGTTAGGTTCAAGTGGGAGCAGAAAACATGGAATCTGATCATATTGATCTCATCTTGACTGCTGGGGGCCATTGCTACTGAAGTTGTATTTTGGCTTCCTGGGTTGGTTGCTGCAGAGTTTGGGGTTCAGAATTCTATTGTCATGTACAGTCTGCTTATTGTCTCTTTGTTTAATCCAGACTCTCAATTAGCACTTGAGTTTTGTGGTTTAGGTTACTTATATTTAAGACACTTTCTCTTTACTTTTATTCCCCAACCTCTTATTTTCATTTCCAGTGCAAAGGAAATGAAATGATAAGAAATAAAATTCTTTGCCCAAAGACACCCGTTAAAACTGAGAGTTCTAGTTTCTAATTGCCTGGCATTTTTGTTTTGTTTTACTAAATGGAGATTAACTTTTAGTTGCTCTTTGTGGTCTCTAAATGCAGGTGATCAGGACCTGCATATGAAAAGGTTTTAAAATTCCTTCTGAAACACGTCATCGACTTCTGAATACATTTACAAATGAGTCTGCAAAAATGACTAGGTTTTCTTTCCCACATGACTCCCATCAAGATATTATTTCCAAATGTGCTTATGCATAAGAATGACCTGGAAAAGTGATTTAAGATGCAGACCCCCACTCCTCCTGTAGACTTGATGTACAAGACTCTCTGGAGGTGGAGTCTGAAGCTTTTTGTTGGTTGGTTTGTTGATGTACAAGAAAGCACCCTGGGTGACTCTCATGCAATCTGGCAGGTACTGGTCCTCAGGCTGACATCTGGCAACCTTTGAATTAGGAATTTCACTGCAACATGTTGGTGAGACTGACACTGTCACATCATTTACCCCTTTTGCAAATGTTGCTGTTGACAGCGTGTGCACACTTACATTGTGTTTCCTGAGGTTTGAAAATCGTGCAGCCTGGGGGATTTCCAATTTACCATTTTGTGTGTGTGTGTGTGTGTGTGTGTGTGTGTGTACTACTCTTGGAAGGGGAGACAGATGAAGGCAAAGCATGTAAGTCAGGAGGTGTTACTTTTGTCCTTGCCAAAGGTGCTTTCCTGAACCTGGAACAAGTACGAAAAACAAAGCTTCACAATGTTAGAAAGTTCAAGGAAGAGCCGAGCTGCAGAGCGCCTAAGCACAAAGGCATGTAACGTTTCCCAGTTAATTTGATGAAAGGAGTTGCTCTATCAATTTAACCATAGTGCTTAAAATAGCTTTTGCTCTAAATTCTTTTCAAGACTGGCAGTGCAAAAAGAGACAGGAAACATTCCATACTGTGTCAGACAATAAGTCACTCACTTCTTCCAGAGTTGTCCTTGACTAAATGTTAGAGTTCCCCTCAAGACTCTCCTGCCACAGTCCACACACTCAGAGCAGGACAAAACCCAGCAGATGGGGGCTGTGTTGCTGGTGCAGCATTTCTCCCTCTGGAGGGGCCCCACGCTGACCACTCCCCTGTTGTCTGGATCTTTAAAAGGGATTGTCATCAGTGAAGAAATGCACTGTCACTGCCAGTGGGTGTGAGTTCTGGAGGTAGCCCTAGCTCTTGCAGGCTATGATATCTGGAAATGCTGCGTCAGTAGGATACCCTTGATCACTTCATGACACCCTGACAGCTCAGACACAAAGGTCCCATGGGGAGGTGTCAGCAAAGGACGTTTCTTAGCCATCAGCTAGTCCACAATCCTTAGGTGTGGCCTCATGTATCCATGTAATCATTCCTTCATTCAATAAGCAACATAAAGCATGTGGTGTCACCTCCTATGAGAGCTCATGCTTCTTCGCACCAGGGTGCATGCCCCACTCACTTGCTATGCTCTGAGCTCACTGAGCTCGAACGGAGGCGACACCAAGCTGCGTGCAGAGATTCTGACTTACGGTGTCTGTGCCTGTGATCACAAAGTGCACTCAGGATTGAGGAGCCCTTTCTAGAATGGTCTAGGATTCTCAATTACAGTGTAACACATGCTCCCTCAACCTTGGTGCTGATGGGAACTGCAAGGACCTTGTTACTAATCATAGATTCACAAACAGAGTTTGAAAATGGTTTCATGTTCTTTATAAATGGAAGCAGACTCTGTCACTTATTGGCATTTAAATTATTATGCTCTGTTCTAAAACATTTGCTTGAATTTTATCATTTAACACACAACCCAAGAGACACAGACTTAGGTCTGTAGTAAAGATGGAACACTGAGGCACACAGAGACTAAGTAATCTGTTTGGTTTATCCCACCCTGGGTTGTCAGATCTGGGATTCAAACTCCATGGTTTCCCATAGGGCACAGAACCTGTTGCATAACCATTTGTTTGAGGCACTCCGTCTTCGTCTTCAGGGATCTTGAGCTACTTTCCAACCATTTTATCCTGAAGCCAACATGAACTTGCCTTTCGTTGAGTGTGGTGCATCCTCCCTTCTGTGCTAGGGAGTGCTCCTGCAATCTGCATGTGTTTCCTTTTTCATCTATCTTCAGATCATACCTGTCTTTCAAAATCCAACTTTCTTTCTTACTATTCCTTGAAAGTGTACCATCCAACAGGTCTAGTGTCCCTGACTACATCTTTAGTATTTAAAATATTGGCCTTGGAGAAATACCATTTGACCCAATAATCCCATTACTGGGTATATACCCAAAGGAATGAATATAAATCATTCTATTATAAAGATACATGCACACATATGTTCATGCAGCACTATTCACAAGAGCAAAGATATGCCCATTAGCAATAGACTGGATAAAGAAAATATGGTACATATACACCGTGGAATACTATGCAGTGATAAAACAAAATGAGATCGTATCTTTTGCAGGGATATGAATGGATCTGGAGACCATTATCCTCAGCAAACTAACATGGGAACAGAAAACCAAACACTGCATGTTCTCACTTATACCTGGAAGCTGAATAATGAGAACACACGGACACATTGAGGGAACAACACACACTGGGGCCTGTTGGGGGTTTGGGGTGGAGGGAGAGCATTCAGGAAGAATAGATAATTGATGCTGGGCCTAATACCTAGGTGATGTGTTGATCTGTGCAGCAAACCACTATGGTACATGTTTACCTATGTAACAAACCTGAACATCCTGCACATGTACCCTGGAACTTAAAATAAAAGTTGAAGTAAATAAATAACTAAAAGATTGCCTTTGGGTTTGCCTTGTAAATATTTGGGTCAATAGTATTATATAGAGCAGACTGATTGAAGAAACATGGCCATGTTCTCTGTTAAACTGATACAAATAAAGAACTGTCATGCAGAGTTAAAAAGAAAAATCTCAATTAAACTTTTAAGTTAAGCCATTTCAACTTGTATTGTACTATGATATTGTTGCAGGAATTTTCCTTAGTTCCACTACAGACGGGGTCTTTGTCAGTCCCACGGTCATGAAAATTTAGGCTCGCAGATGGTTTGAAGGGTGAGTAAGACAGGATTTTATTAGGTGAAAAGGGAAGAAAAGGGAAAGCAGGGATCCTCTGCAAGGACAGAGTCCCTGCTAGAGTCATATTACTATCTGTAAAATACAGACTATTTGCCCTAATTTTGTCAAAAGTATTCCTCTGGCTTTATCTCATGGTTGATATTTAGATTGGTAATGTTTGTTTGCTTGTTTGTTTTTATAAATTCACCTTTCCACTTGAGAGCACTTACTATTTCTGCTGTCTTCATGATGAACAAACTCTATGGTCTCAGATGATGAGGACAAGGTATTGTTTTCAGTCAGCTTGAAAAATTCTGGTTTATGTTAAAAGATGACTTGGTTGCCTATGTTACTTTCCTTGAAGTTCTATGGTTTCAGATGTTACATTTAAGCCTAATACATTTCAAGTTATATTTTGTATATGGTATAAGACAAGGGTCCAGTTTCATTCTTTTACATGTAGATATCCTGTTTTCTCAACACCATTTATTGAAGAGGTGATCCTTTCTTCATTGTGTATTCTTGGTGCTGTTGATGAAAATTAGTATACCATATGTGAATAGGTTCGTTTCTGGGCTCTCTATTTTGTTCCATTGGTTCACATGTCTGTTTTTGTGCCAGGACCATATTGTTTGTTTACTATAGCTTTGTAATGTAGTTTAAAATCAGGGAATGTGATGCCTCCACCTTTGTTCTTCTTTCTCAAGTTTGCTTTGGCTATTCTGATATTTTTATGGTTTCATATGAATTTTAGAATTTTTTTTCTAGTTCTGTGAAAAATGCTATTGGAAATTTGATAGGGACGGAATTGGATTTGTAGATATTTAGGTACTATGGACATTGTAACAATGATTTTGGATATGACACCAAAAAAATAGACAACTAAAGCAAAAGTGAGTGAGATTACATAAAACTAAAAATCTGCACAGCAAAGGAAACAGTCAACAAAATGAAAAGGCAGCTTATGAAATATGGGAGAAAATATATGCAAACCATATATCTGATAAGGAGTTAATATCCAAAATATATAAGAAACTCATATAATCCAAAAGCAAAACAAAACAAGCAACAACAATAAAACCCATATAACCTGATTTAAAAAGGTGGCAAAGAACCTGAATAGACATTTCTTTAAAGAAGGCATACATGTCAGCAGGCATATGAAAAGGTGTTCAGCGTCACTAATTATCAGAGAAATGCAGGTCAAAACCACAAGGAGATATCACCTCGCATGACAGAATGACTAATCAAAGAGACAAGAAATAATAAGGATGTGGAGGAAATTAAACCCTTGTACACTGTTGGTGGGAATGTAAATTGGTACAGCCATTATGGCAAACGGTTATGAAGGTTTCTTTAAAAATTAAAAATAGAACTAACATAGAATCCAGCAATTCCACTTCTGGGTTTATATCTAAACGTAATAAAATTAGTATCCTAAAGAGATATATTCTCTCGCATGTGTACTGCAGCATTATTCACAATAGCTAAAGTATTGAAACAACTTAAGTGCCCATTGATGGATGAATGGGTAAAGAAAATGTGTGTGTTTGCGGCACTATTCACAATAGTAAAGACTTGGAATCAACCCAAATGTCCATCAGGGACAGACTGGATTAAGAAAATGTGGCACATATACACCATGGAATACTATGCAGCCATAAAAAAGGATGAGTTCGTGTCCTTTGTAGGGACATGGATGCAGCTGGAAACCATCATTCTCAGCAAACTATCGCAAGAACAGAAAACCAAGTACCGCATTTTCTCACTCATAGGTGGGAATTGAACAATGAGATCACTTGGACACAGGAAGGGGAACATCACACACCAGGTCTTATTGTGGGGAGGGATAGCATTAGGAGATACACCTAATGTAAATGACGAGTTAATGGGTGCAGCACACCAACATGGCACATGTAAACATATGTAACAAAACTGCACGTTGTGCACATGTACCCTAGAATTTAAAGTATATATAAAAAAAAGAAAATGTGTGTGTGTGTATTATACATATATAAATGTCAATAATAAATACATTGGTATTCACTGTATTGTGGTACATATATATGTAGTACATATATTAAATACAAAGAAAAAATATATGTGTTATTCAGGCAAAAAAAAAAAAAAGAAAGAAATCTTGCCATTTGAAACAACATGGGTAAACCCAGAAGACATTATACTAAGTGAAATAAGCCAAACACAAAAAGACAAATACTATATGATCTCACTTTTTAGATGTGGAATCTAAAAAGGTGAACTCATACAAACGGAGTAGAATGATGATTGCTAGGAATGAAGAGTGGGGAAAATGGGGAGATGCTGATGGAAAGGTACAAACTTCCAGTTATAAGAGAAACAAGTTCTGGCGATGTAATGTATAGCACTGGTGATAATGGATATGTTAATTTATTTGATTGTGATAATCATTACATGATGTATATGTATATCAAAGCAGTCCGTTGTATGCCTTGAATATGTACAATCTTTTTGTCAATTTTTTTAAAAAAAGATGACTTGGTTTTTTTCACTTAACATAATGCTTCTGAGGTTCATTTATATGGTTGTATATATTATTAGTTATTTCTTTTATTACTGAATAGGTGTTCCATTGTATAGATATACCACAATGTGTTTATCTATTTATCAGTTAGCCATTAGGGTTGCTTTTGTTTGAGACTATTATTATAATAATAAAGCTGCTATAAATATTTGTGCAAAGGCCTTTGTGGAGACATCGCTTCTCATTTCTTTTAGATATGTGTTTAGGGGTGGAATTGCTTGGTCATATGGTAAGTGTATGTTTAACTCTACAAGAGACTGCAAAATTTTTTAAAATATGGCTGTACCATTTTACATTCTTACCAACTATACATGAGAGTTATACTCCCTCTTCTTTCCCTTATACTTGCTACTATTAGTTGTCAAATTTTAGCCATTCTAGTGTGCATTGTGGTATCTCATTGAAGTTTTCATTTGCAATTTTCTAGTGACCAGTAATACTAAGAATCTTTTCAAGTGCTTGTTTTTCATCCGTATCTCTTCTTTGGTGGTGTGTCTCTGCAAATATTTTTCTCCTTTTTTCATTAGGTTAAGATTCATTTTAAATTATCTTTCCTTCTTTTCCAAATGTTGATTAAGAAGAGGATGTTCTTATCTCTTTACCCAGATTTCTCGTGTGCTTAAAATGAGAAATACTCTTCTCTCCTGGTGCCCCACCATCTACCTTTTAAAACCAGGATAAGAGAAAAAGGAACCCTTGGGAATGTAGTTGGAAATATGAGGAATTATATCCCATGTCCCCACATGTCCATGAGGCCACTTTTGCATTCTCCATTCTATGCTTAGTCCTTCCCATGTGAGTAAAGTTGGCACAAGAAATTGGTGAGTAATATGGGAAGAAAATGACCTTTCCTGCTCCCTATCGGGCAGGTCTGGCTTTCCAGTGAACAGTCATTCTCCCTTTTGGACACACTTCTGTCAGTCCCTACTCTCATGACTCAGCAATGAGAGACAGACAGTGAGCAATTATCCAGACAGCTGGCCCATAAGGGTCTGCACTGGGGACCCAGTGTCCCCAGGGTAAGTCACAGATTGGTATCTCATTGGTGCATCGGTGCTAAGGCATGTTCTCCATTCAGAATACCAAGTATAAAGCTATAGTTTGAACCTCATCTGCTGCCTGTGTCTTCTTCTCAATTTATTTGGAACCCACTGGTGTAAGGAGTATAACTAGCTCCTGGTGATTTCAATGCAGTCTTGAGTGCATGCACTGTTTATGGGGTGTTGTCCTTGCTCCCTCCCTTCCATTCATTCTGTAAATATTTACCAAGTACTTACCATGCTCTGGGTACTGAGGCATTAGAGCTTTGGAAGTGTAAGTGCTTGACCTTGGAAGATTAAAATATATTTATATGGGAAAAGGAAAGGAAACATCTATATTATACATTTTCTTACAGCATCTTTTTTACTCTGTGTCACATCTACTTTCTTCACTCTGCCATTGGGTAAAAATAGAAATTTTTTATTCAGTCTTTCATTTCTTTAATGCTTAGTCTATGCCACTTCTCAAAATGTATCCTTCACACAAAGCAACTAGCAATATTGAATGTAGGGATAATTTTATCCAGAATATTTTACAGGTTCATGTTTGCAAACATTATCACCATTATATTTTAACGTCTTAGAGAAGTCACTGTGGTCTGTTTAGTATGCAGTTCTTAGCTCATCACAGCCACTGCAGTTATGCATGGTTTTTTTCTTTCTTTCTTTTTCCTTTGGAGACATGGTCTTGCTCTGTCAGTCAGGCTGGAATGACATGATTCATCAGGGCATGATTACTGCTCGCTGCAGTGTTGACTTCCTGGGCTCAAGCAATCCTCCCACCTCAGCCTCCTGAGTAGCTGGGACTACAGGTGTGCGCCACCACGCCCAGCTAATTTTTTTTTTTTTTTTTTGTAAAGACAAAATCTTGCTCTGTTGCCCAGGTTGGTCTCCAAATCTTGGCCTCAAGCAGTACTCCTGCCTTAGCCTCCCAAAGTGCTGGTATTACTGAAGCGAGCCACTGCTGCCAGCAATGCATGCTTTTTAAACAAACATGCTTTAAATGATCTTCCACAGTTAGAAATTTGAAATTATTTTTACAAGTATTCTAATTGCACTTTTGACTTAGAAAATTAACCTGGAGTCCATTTAAATTTTTGGTATGATATTTCTTATCTTCAATTTTTTTCAACTTTGTAAGCCTCCTTTAAGAATGAGGAAGAATAATAGATCATTATGCTTGAAAGCCCTTGATGCTGACAAACATCCAACATTTACACCTGTCAAGAAGAGAATGGATTGTGCAAGTGTAGACATCTGAAGACTCTGCCAAAACTAAAAAATCTGATAGAAATGGGTAATTTACAGTCCAAATGGAACTATCATAATCCTTATTTGTTAACTGAGGACAAGGTGTTCTTCCTGGAGCTACCAGCGAATTCCCTGTAAGCCACTAAGAGAGGTTCTTTGTATATTATATTGTCGAAAATTGACAGAAAGAACGAGACCATTTACAAGAAGGGACTTGGTGCTCATTTGATTTGGATACTTTGTGCATCTCCTGTGGCTTCTGAAATGAAAAATTTCCAGGATTGACTGTGTGTGTGTTTTAACTTCGTAGCATATTCAATGGGCTGTTTTGTAGAGCAGGTGGTCAGCGCTGTGGCCCTTATCTGGCCCTGCCTCAGGAACTTTGCATCATCCACTTAGACCCGTTGCCATAGGTTTCCTGTGACTCTGTCTCATCCAGATGTCAGCCCTAGAGTTGCCTACACAGAAGGCTTTGCTGGCCACCCCCTTCCTATTTTTCCTGCCCATGGTCACTTCTTATCCCATGACCCTGCCATGTTCTCTGTAGAACCTAACATCCTCCAAGACAGTACATATTTACTGGAGTATTTGTTTATTTCTTCTCCTCACACTACAACGTGAACTTCATAAGGACAGCGATTCTGTCCTGTTCAGCACAGAATCCCAGGGATAGACTAATGCCTAAGGCAGACTACCTGCCCATAAATCACTGATGAAGAATTGATTACTAACTGATTGCCAATTAGAGCTAATCAGACCAGATAGCTGTCCCTTTTCCAAGTGGGATATCTTTAAATCATGGATATCTTTCAATTGAGCCTAATATTTTGTCAGAAAAAAAGGAGATTGAAGCTTCCTGTGGCTTAAAAGCCTAAGGTAGCAAACTGGTAGTCCCTCATTGCCAAAGCTCTGTTAGTCTGTGCCCAACCCTGCTGACTACTGGGCTTTGTTGGAATACTAAAGCCATGTCTAAAGGGCAGAGCCTTCTCTGCCTGCAGAAATTGGTCCCTCCTGTTGTGGCTAGGAAAGGCTCTCCTCTCCCGGTGGCAAGGAAGGGCCCCTCCGAAAGCTGGCCTTAGCCCAGTCCGATGTATCATATAAGAGCTTCCCCGTTCAGATGTTACTGCAAAATGCACTTTCTCCAGTCACATCCCACTCCCATGCCCATTCATACCCGCCAGAGTCATTGAGTGTAGGATGGGTTCCTCCTACTTCCCAGGGTGACAAAACGCTCATAAATGACTGCAAGTTATTTCATGGTCTGGTTGTCATATAAAAACTGTGTAGCCTGAGAATTTCATGAACAGATCGAACAGAAAACATAATTATATTTCCCCAGTCTCATAACTCTCTGATCAGAAATATCAGCTATAGTTTCATACCACTGAATTCATCCTTTAGGGGAGACAGTTCAGCAAACTAACATTCGTTTTACTTTCAACTTTTTATGGTGTTCTACTTATTATATATTTGTATTTGGATGGGTAACTCTCTGGCCACTTAGAAATAGAATGCTAAGCTTCTTATTGGTCAGGATTTATGAGGAAATGAGACACATTTCATCCTTGTTTGCGCGTGATCTTGCCAGAACATCTGTATTCTCAAAGTCATCATTTTTTAAAAAATTTGATGTTTTTCTTTCTGATTGAATTGTGATGTTTCATCCATTTTTAAATGCTATACGATAATCAGAATAGCAGGGTACAACATTAAGAAGTTGATATATCATGGAAAACATTTTAAGTAGAAAGATTTGAATGCATATGCCATGTCATTGCTAGTCCTTTTTGTTGCCTTTATCACTAAAAATTGTACGGGAATCAGAATATTCCTTTCTGAAGAAAACTGGAAGCATTCAGTGAATCTTTAAGACTTTAGTGGTCTTCAACTGTGGAATGATGATGTCACGATGAACAGAGCAGAGTTACCTCATATGGGGAGTAAATCGCTGACATGATGAAATAGAATTTATCCCTAAGAAAGTAAATATGAGAAGGAGTCAATTGGATACAATTTTTGGAAGCTCGTTATAAAATAGAAGTTTAATATGTTCTGAGTGGCAAGGAAGAAAAATGTGGCAAAGAAATGAAGCAATTAACAAATAGCTAGGAGCCAATGCTTTGATGAATTTGACTAAAATAGTAAAGCATTAAAAATCTGTTTATCTAAGAACATCTTAAAATTAGTGAGTAGGAGGAATGTTGGGTTGAAATGTATGTCTGTTTTGTTATGTAGGCAGTGAAAAACATCAAGTGAAAGCCATGACTTTGAGAAGCCAAGTTTAAAATAAAAGCCATTTTGACAGCAATCCAAGTCACTGAGTATGACAAAATACTCTTTTAAATGGCTTCCAGGTATCTTTAAAAGTTTGTGTGCAACTTGTGTGCAACTTGTGTGCCCAGGTCCTATTGTGAAAGAAGGGGAAACATATATATCCCCAAAGACATTGCTGTTCAGAATCCCTTTTATTAGTAAGAACTAGAAGCTCAGGGGATGATTTGTAGGTTGCAAAATATTCCCATCCATGAGTGGGCTGACTTGCAAGACTATCTTCCTAAACCGAGAAATTTCAAATATAATTTTTTTTTCTGAAAGATTCAGTGTGATCAATGAGATGCAAGTTGAGAACTGAGTTGAATGCAGTGAAAGACATAGCTTTTAATGGTTCTATGGAAGGCATGCTAATTATCCCCATAGGAAGTGTGTACGTTCCCTTGAAACCAAGTGTTTGCCTTTGAAAAAGACTCACATTCATGGGGTCAAATGCTAAGTACCCGCTTGGAAAATGTTCCTGGTCTGCATTACTCCCTCTGCACCTAGGTATGAGTTTACAAGGTCACTTTTTCCATTTGCAGTCTATTTTATAAAATCTTCTTTGTTATTTTTATAATTTCCCCTTAAGTTTCCAAAACACTTTTAAGGTTTTTGAATAACAGAAGTCCTATTAACAAAGCGTATAATCTCTAAGCAGAAAAAGGCAGTCTGCTTCTACTGACAATTTTCCTCATGCTGCATGAATGTTGGAAATCCTCTCTCAATATGTGCTAGTTCCAGGTTCTCCACAAGCAGAGCAGGTAGGCTACAAAGAGTTAATGAGGAACAAATGCCTACCCCATTCTTTGTTGGGGAGCTGCTATTCTTCCTAAATTTAGTTGAACTTGTGGTAAAAAGAATGATATTCTGGTCTCAGCTTTATAATTTGTTGGCCAATTGGCCTTGGGTATATCATTTTATCTTTCCAAAATTCATGTATTCCTCTGTAAAGTGTGGTAATATTGTGCACTTCTCTGAACTTACTGCAAGGATGAAGTGAAATAATGTGGGTAAAATTTCGCTTGAATATGAAAATGTTCATAATAATGATAGTAACCATCACATAGCTCATTTTAAAATTCTTGATCTCATCATGAGAACAGGCACAGCTCTCTCTGGGCATGGCTAACTACAATGCTATCTGATGCTCAGGGGCTTCAATAACTGTTCCCCCTTTGAGTGCAATCTGTTAACATGTGCTTAACTTTCAGCTTTATCCTTGATACAGATCTTCTTTTGTAACATCAGAGAGCAGAGGTGTCATACTGGGTAGCCTAAATTTAACTGACCTATTGGGGGTGGGAATTCTGAGAAAGAATTTCCTAGAGATTTATGACCACTGTTAGTTTATGACCACTGTGGGGTCACCTTGGTTGAGGTTCAGTAAAGTAAAGCTCTCTGTAATGTAGAACTGCCCAAGCTTTCCCTTTATCTTGTTTTTAAATTATTGACTGAAAATGAGATACGTAATTATATGTGATATGCATACATGTTTAATTAATCATAATGGTATGATTAACAGTAGCCCGCTAATTATTCAATATATGGATTATTAGCAAAATTATAAAATAGACTCCAACGTGTTTAATAACATGTTTGAACAACAGTGAACACTATAACCCTAAAAGTAGTCATTGAAACTTTGATGACACTATCAGAATTTCTGATCTCAAAATTGTAAAGGTGAGGGGAGAGTGTTAGAATATATTTAATTCGTGACTTCAAACGTACATCGCTGATGCTTTATTAAAGAGAGAACACTATATTGGAGCTAATTGTTACTAAAAATTGTCAAGTCTTTGGCCACATTGTCAGATCTAATAGAAGACGTCTGAAATTAATGGATCCTCACTGCTATCCCGGGCAGTCTTTGTCTTCTTGGTGGACATGTTGACATTGAGCCACAGGCAGGGTGAATAATGATAGTTCAGGGACAGTTGGAGTCCTGTGCTCTTGAGGCAGCAAAAGCAATTAAGTCACTTCAAAAAATCTGTGAATCTTCGTGGAAACTGTAATGTCAGATATGCTACCCAGCTCTGCAATTTTTCAGAATTCATGATGGGTCAGAGAGTTCCTGTAAGGGAGACTAAGTGGTCTACGGTGGGCTTCTACCCAATGCAGGTGTCCAGTTTGAGCCTGAAGATCTAGACTGTTTTTATTAGTTCAGCCTTGCCTTGGTTTCTTTTCTAAAATTTCAGATTCAACATGTCCAGATGGCTTGTTACATTGGGGGAAGGAAAACCTTAAATCCTGTGAACCACTTGATTTCTAACAAATTGGCTTTCTCAGAGCTTTTAGTTAAAAAAAAATTCTTAGTCGAATAAAATAGTTAAGTACATCTCTTCAACAAGTTTCTACCATCTGTCTATAAACAATCACCACTACCACAAAGGGCAAACACCATATCATGCTCAACTTAAGTATCACATAGACCAATCATGATTAAGGGCACAAGAATTACAAAGGAAAGGACTAAACTTGGCTATTTTCTATGTCTGCATTGTTGGGGCTCAGAACACAATACCTCAAACTATGGCACCATGGCCTGCTGACTTTGAACTGAAGGGCATTGGAAGGGCCTCAGAAGCATGTTCTCTCTGACTTTCTCCTGCCCTCTTGTCTCTCTTTTCCTCCCCCAAGTGAGTCATAGAAACCAGGATTCTTATTCCATGAGTTAAGCCAAAGAAACTAGAATGCCCCTCCTGCAAAGCAAACCATAAAACCTAGAAAAGTAATTCTTTCCCTTTTCCCTTGAAGACTCTCCTTCCAAGGGGGTCCCTGCCATGTATAAGGTATTTTCAAAAAGTTCATGGAAAATGCATATTGTGAAAAAACATGCATGGATTTCAAAAATTTTTGCACAAAAATAAACTCATACTAACTTGTTAAAACACAGAATCTGAACAGCATCTAGTCTGAGGCACTAAAAAGCATAAGACATCAGTTTGAAGGCAGCCCTTTTCTTTTCTTTTCTTTTTTTTTTTTTTTTTGAGACAGAGTCACGCTGTGTCTCCCAGACTGGAGTGCAATGGCGGGATCTCGGCTCACTGCAAGCTCCACCTCCCGGGTTCACACCATTCTCCTGCCTCAGCCTCCCGAGTAGCTGGGACTATAGGCGCCCGCCACCATGCCTGGCTAATTTTTTGTATTTTTAGTAGAGACGGGGTTTCACAGTGTTAGCCAGGATGGTCTCGATCTCCTGACCTCATGATCCACCCACCTCGGCCTCCCAAAGTGCTGGGATTACAGGCGTGAGCCACCACGTCCGGCTGAAGGCAGCCCTTTTCAAAGCAACATGAATTCTGCTATAATTGAAGCAAGAACAAACATTAAATTTATGGTGAAACTTGGTGGAAGAATGATGAAATCACTGATGATTTACAAAAAGTTTATGGGGACAAGTCCCAAAGAAATCAGCAATTTACCTATGGATAATTCATTTAAGAAGGCACAAGAAGATGTTGAAAATGAAGCCCACAGCAGCAAACCATCCACATCAATTTGTGAGGAAAAAATTAATCTTGTGCATGCCCTAATTAAAGAGGACTGACGACTAACAGCACAAACGATAGCCAGCACCACAGACATCTCAGTTGGTTCAACTCACACAATTCTGACTAAAAAATTAAAGCTGAGCAAACTTTCCACCCAATGGGTGCCAAAACTGTTGTGTTCAGATCAGCTCCCAACAATAGCAGAGCTTTCAGTGAAAATTTTATGCAAGTAGGATCAAGATCCTGAAGCATTTCTTTGAAGAATTGTAACAGAAGATGAAACATGGCTCTACCAGTACCATCCTGAATACAAAACACAATCAAAGCAATGGTTACGAAGAGGTGACAGTGGTCCAGGCAAAGCCAAAGGGGACCAATCAAGAGCCAAGGTTATGGCAAAAGTTTTGGGGATTCTCAAGGCATTTTACTTCTTGACTTTCTGGAGGGCTGAAGAACAATAATACCTACTTGTTCTTACAGTGTTTTGATAAAGCCGTAGCTTTTACAGTAAAACTTCCAGGAAACCTTCACCAGGGAGTCCTTCTTCACCACAACAATGCTCCTGATCATTATTTTCATTAAGAAAGTGCAATTTTGCAAGATCTTTGATAGGAATAAATTAGGAATCTATCTTACAGTCCTGATTTAGCTCCTTGTGACTTCTTTGCATTTCCTAATCTCAAAAATCTTTAAAGGGCACTCAAAGAGTCTCCTTAGTGGTGGATTAAATAGCTAGTATCATCATTTACAAAAGAGTCTTCAATTTGATGGAGCTCATATTGAGAAATAAAGTTTACATTTTTAAATTTTCATCTTTTAATTCCATTTTTCCAAGAACTTTTTGAAGCTTCTTGTACTCTGGGGGCAATAGTGCTGCACAAATAGGTCAAGAAGAATCTGAACAGACAGGCCTTGCTGGCTTCCCTCCTCATTCTATTACCAAAGGTCATACTATTTTGTCCAATCACATTTCCACATAGTTGTCCACTTGTCATCAAACCTAAGCATAGAAATAGACAGTTTTCCCTGGATCTTTTGCTATTCATTTCTGAAGGCTCCTGTGTCACTTTGCAGCAGAGTTTGTGTAAACTTTTTGATTCAATAAATTTGTTATGCTTCATTCTTATTAACCAGTCTGTGGTTATAGGAATGTCAGTTGTGACCCTCATGATGGGTGAGGAGAGGTGTCACACCTTTCTACCCCTACAGCATCATGTGGAAAGGCAAGACCTCAGACCAAATTCCTGGTGCGTGACTAAATACAGTGACTTTATCTTTGACTTGGATAATTCCCTGACTATATCTCTTTTAATCTTTTATTGCTGGTGTCCAGGGGCAAGTAAATCTTTTTTGATGAGTCACCTTTTATAATGCCCAAATTTTACTTAAAAAAATCTTAGTGGAATTCAATTTAAACAGCACAAAATAATATCATTTAGTTATATTAACTTAACAAGTATTAACCAACCTAAGTTCCCTAGTTTGACAATTAGCAGCACTTACCTAACAGCAGTTAATAGTAGTATGGTAGCTCATCAGTTTTCCCCACAAATGTTCCATTCCATGCCCAACCACAAGTTGCATGCCTTCTGAGCATTCTGCCCAAAAAAACACAAGCTGTACTAGAAACCTTCTCTTTTCTTGTTCTGCTAGTCCAACACAGGTTTTTAAAAGGCAGCTAACCACAAAATCAATACAGAAAGTAATTTTTCTTGCTAAATAATTCTAATCAGGTACAAGCAAAACTTCTAAAATGAATCATAACTTTTACAGGCTACAATAGACAAACAGGTTGACTGGCTGGTAGCCTTTGGGGTCAGAATGACCAGGTTATAAATATTAATTCCCCTACTTATAACTGAGCCCCAATTTGTTTATTCGTGAGATGGTCTTAATAATACCTAGTTTGCAAGGCTATTGACAGGATTGAATGAGGACTACTTGCAATAGTGCCTGTTACATAGTATGGTGTCCAAAATTATAGCTGTTAATATCATTAATAGCTTAGAATCTATTAATATATCTATTATATAAACATATATAGCTCAGTTAATATATCCACTTTCTCCCTGCTTCTATTGTAGATTGCATCCTGGATGTGGGAGACATGTACAAGGTTCAGGTCAGCTGTGAGGCCCCAGCAGCCTTTGAGGGCTGGCATTTTAAGTCTTCTCACATTAAAAAAAACATATAAAACATGAAGTGAACTTTGACTGTAGCTGCTGGTTCTCTCTTAACAGAGAAGAATTCTCTACAGAGAATTCTTTGGACAGAAAGGACTAAAACATTTTATCAGGTAAAAAAAAATGGTGAAGACAAAAACAGCATCAATTTGGCTTTGAAAACAAATCAATGGAGCATTACATTTTATCACTTTCCCCTCCTCTTGATATGTGCTTATGCTTATGTGCTTCCATAATGACTTTACAAATGTGGCACTTTTCAATGTTGATGACAAGTTGAAGTTCAATTTTCAAATAATGCTAAGATTGTAAAATTTCACGTATAGTATTACTATTAAGAGATAATATATGTTATTCAAAAGTATAAGCCATTATTGTTAAA
The DNA here is from genome assembly GCF_003255815.1 of Theropithecus gelada. Classification (NCBI taxonomy): domain Eukaryota; kingdom Metazoa; phylum Chordata; class Mammalia; order Primates; family Cercopithecidae; genus Theropithecus; species Theropithecus gelada. The sequence continues at coordinate 57,138,038 of NC_037676.1, forward strand.
ATTTTGTATTTAATATTTTGTTCCCCAGGTTGAGATATATGAAAAGTATTTATTATAACCCAATAATGAGTTATCTTATTATTGAAAGTATTTACATAATCCTTTATATGTACTTGTTTAGAAAATATGTTAGAAGTGCCTAATTATGATGCCTGACAAATCTGAGAAAAATTATAGAATGAAGTTACAAGAAAATAAAAGATATTGCTAGTTATCTCAATCTCCTATAGTATGGATAAAATTAATTGTTAAAATGTATTAAGAAAATACTACTGATTTCTAGGGAGAGGGAGAGATGACTAGATGGAACAGATAAGATGTTTAGGCAGTGGAAATACTCCGTATGATACTGTAGCGATGGATACATGTGACTGTACATTCGTCCGAACCCATAGAATGTAAAACACCAAGAGTGAACCCTGAAGTAAACTATGGACTCTGGGAAATAATGATGTGTCAATGGAGGTTCATAAATTGTAGCAAATGGTCCAGTCTGGCAGGGGATGTTGCTAGTGGGGGAGAATGTGCATGTGGGGACAGGAAGGGGATATACAGAAAATCTTTGGGCCTTCCTCTTAATTTTATTGTGAACTTAAAACTGCTGTAAAAATAAAGTTTTATTTTTAAAAAGTATATTAAGAAATTAGCATATGTCAGGACCTATATGTTTTTGTTTTCCCCACAGCATCAAATTAAGCTATATATGAATTGACCTGGATGATGATCTATTTACATAGGAGAAAACACCTGTTATTTTTTGGTGTGTACCTTCAATGTTCATGTTTATTTTTCCAAGTGTTATAACATTTTTGCATTTATTTCAATCAAGGATGTCAATAAGTTTGTGTTGTTTGAACTTCCTTTCAATTTTTAAAAATAACAAAATACCTTGCTTTTCAGTATTCTTGGCAAGTTTACAAAGCGTTCTGACATGTTTTGTCTCAAATAACCCTGAATGTTAGGAATTAACAATTCAGTAGAAGAGAAAACACAATCTCAAAGAGGCTAAGACCCATCAAAGATCATATAGTTGGTAACAGTTTGGGCTAGAACCATAATTATGGATTCATAATTATCAGTAGATAATTTTCTGTTTAAGCATTTTTATCTTACATTGATCAGAAACTGACAAAAAAATCCTTCTGATAATTCAATCCTTCCCCCATCTCCAATGTTTCTAATTAGAGTTTTCCCCATGATTTGAGATGATAAATAGGACTTAACTGCACTTCAGTTTTTCTCCAAAGAGTCAGTGTAGAATAATGGGTAAAAAAAAGTATGAATTCTAGAGCAGAGCAAGATCACACAGGTGTGAATCTAAACTCTGGTTCTACCACCTATGAGTTGTGAGACTTTGGGCAGTACTTAGTTGGTTTCTGGCTCAATTTTCTTATCTGACAAGTGGGATGATAATGATTCTTATGAAGATGAGTTAAATGACTTAATACTTACAAACAGCTTAGAAGAGTGCATGGCACAATAGTAAACATTATATGTGTGTTACCAAAATAAGTGATATTTTTTACTACTTTCTGTTAATCCTTTCCTTCTAAAAAACTATTATTTAGGTCATTAATGAACATCAGTTGCCAAATTTCATTATAAGTTTTCATGCTCTGTCTTCTTATTTCCCTCTGAACTCTTCCAACAAGTACTAATGAGCATCCATTCTTTTATGGAACATTTACTCTAGTTGGTACCACTTCTTCAATAAGCTTTAATATTCTCTTGCTTCTACTACATTTCTGACATTTTCTCAGACTTTCTCATTCTGTTCCTCAGCTTTAGGTATTATTCTTGGTTAATTATCTATAATCTTTATTAGATCTTCCCACTCTCACCTCTGGGGAAATTAAAACAAATTATCTATCTGCCTATCTAACATCTATCTCTCTATCTAGAAAGATAGATAGATAGAAATCTGACCCAGATTCATTTTATTCTAAGATATTTAGCTGACTATTGGAAACATTTACATGGATATTCTGCTGACATCTTCAAACCTGACATATATCTGTATCTATATTTATGCCTATCAATCTATCTGTCTGACCTTTACATTACAGATTTGTTCCTTCTCATGTTTTCTTTACATTTACCAGTTGAATAAATATTAATTGAATGAATATTAAAATGTTAAATTGAATAATACTCATAGACTTTTACTCTGGGCTTTCTTGTCTATAAAAATGAAGAATTTGAACTTAGTACACTTTAACACTCCTTATAGAATTATAATTCTGTGTTTATGCAAGAATGAAAAGAAAATGTGTAATTTAGAAATAATATACAGTTATGGAATTTCTATGAAATTATAATGAAACTCCTTAAAACCAGTGATAAAGAGAAAAATGTTAAAATCAGATGAGAAAAAATGAACACAGCATACACAATAACAAAGAATAACAGCAGACTTCTTGTTTGAGACAATGCAAGCAAAAAGACGGTGGAGCAATAGGAAGAAAAGAAAAAGATAAAAGATAGAAGAAGGAAGGAAGGAAGGAAAGAAGGAAAGAAGGAAGGAAGGAAATAAGGAAGAAAAAAAGAGGTTGTCAACCTAGAATTCTATACTCAGTAAAAATACCTTTTAAAATAAAAAGGAAACACTTTTTCAAACATATAAAAGTTGAAAGAATTCCCTACTAGCAGACCTTCAGTACAAGTAATGTTAAATAAAATTCTTCACACAGAAGGAAAATGGTATCATTTGGAAATATAGAGCTCTGCAAAGAAATGAAGAGCATAGGAAAATGCTAAATATGTAAATAAATATAACTGTGATAATGTGTCTAAAGAAGCCTTTAAATGATAAGATTAGTAATGTTTCAACACTGAGTACAACTTTTTATTGAATAAATCAAAGGATTATTTTTCTTATAATCATGAATAGTAAAAACAAAAAAGATTATTTCTTTCATAATAAAAAGGAATTTTTGAACACCAAGCTAAGTACTAAACCAGATTTTGTTTAATTCTACTTTTAATCTGGACTCAATGGCATTATATATTTCAGTTGATAATAATTTATCTTTACAATTTATTTTTATACTCTCCTAATTTCTGATCCATAATTGCGTATCTTTTCTCCCTGGATTCTAATTTTTCTCTTTGTCTTCTGCCTCAGCTTTTTCATTTATTCTTTCTACTTGCAGTTTTCTCATTCAATCTGTCTTCATGACTTCCTTTCTGTTTAGCCTAACATTTTGAAAAGCATTTTGTATTCTCTTTCTAAAACTGGTCATAAACTCAGCAAACTAAAAAGACTGAGACATGACTGAAATACTTTCTCAAGTGTGAAATATAAAATTTAATGTTGACCATCAAGCACATATTTATTGAACATCTACAATGTACTATATGAGGTATTTAGGATACCTTGATGAATAAAATAAAGAAAGTTTCATGAGCTCCTTAATTTTACATTCTAGGGGAAAGGGACAGATCATAAACAATAAATATAAATTAGAAGTTATTATTTTACATTAAAAGGTGATACAGGCTATGAAAAAATATTAAAGTAGGGACAAGTAGATGACACTGGGAGGTAAAAGTTGAAGTAGTAAATGAAGTGATCAGGTTATTCTTTGAAAAGTGAGATTTGGGGAAAAACTTGAAAATACATCCAGACACAAGGACAGATAGACAAGGGCCAGGGCCATAAAACAAGAGCATGTGATGAGTGTCCTAAGAACATCAAGAAGACCACGGTGGCTAAAGTAGTGCAATCTGGAGCAGAGCTGCAGGATAGAAGGTCAGAAAAGTAATGATGACCTGGTAATGTAATGTTTTATAGATCCCTGAAAGGACCTTTACTGTTTTGTTTTGTTGTAGATATGGAGTCTTGCAATTTGCTCAGGCTGGTCTCAAACTTCTGGCCTCAAACAATTTTCCTACCTCAGCCTCCCAAATTGCTGGGATTACAGGTGTGAGCCACTGAGCCTGGCCTAATATTTTAACTTTTATGTGAGTATGATGGAAGCCATGGATGAGTTTTGAGCATAGAACTGACATGATCTGACATACTTTAAAAAAAAAAAAAATTCTGATAACTTTGTTGAGAATCGATTACAAGTGGCAAACGGGCAAGAATAGAACCAAGAAAACCTTTTGTAGTTATTCAAGCAGGAGATACTGGTGGCTTAGACCGTACCAGGAAGGTGATGAGAAATGATTGGATTCTGGGTATATTTTGAGGGTAGATTCAATGAAACTGACTAACTGGTTTTATGTGGGATGTGAGAAATATGGGGAGAGGGCAATGATGATGCCAAGATTTATTTACACAACTGGACATACAGAGTTGCCTTCAACCTGAAATGGGAAAGATGAGTTAATTAGATGTCTCTTGGGCATATGGATAGAAATATCAAGTGGACAGTATAACATGCAAGTCAACAATTCAGGGGAGAAGTCCAAGCTAGAGAGGTAAATTTGGGCATTGTAAGCATATAGATGCTATATAAAGCCAGAGGCTGGATGGGATCTCTGTGAAAGTGAGTGTAGATGGAAATCAGAAACTGCCCAAGAACTAAGTCCTAGAATTTGCCACTGTTAAAAGATCAGAGAGAGAATAAATAATCTATCAAGGAGGTATGATTGTTTTTCTCATTTTTCTACATTTAATCTTTGCAAACAAAGTTTATGTCTATGTAAAAAAACATTCCCACTCCCAGTTTCATGTAGGACCAGTGCTCCCTCCTTTGGAGCTATGCAACTTCAATGGATGATACCATGTGAGACTCCTAGCGATGTGTCCTGTAGGATTCCGGAGATGTTCCCTTAACCACACTGCCTTATGAGGACAGTCACTGGAGCCATGATATGGACAGCTGAGAGCATCGGCTGTTCAGTGAGAGAGAAGAGGCTTGCTCACCTCTTATTAGTTCTGTGAGCAATGCACTCTTCTCAATTTCCTCATCTTTTAAATGGAGATAATAATCCTACCACATACTGGGTTGATGAGAGGATTAAATAAATCAATGAATTAATGTATGCCAAGTGCATGTAAAGGAGTGATCACTCAACAAAGAAGCACATCCTTCTCCATGTGGGGCACTGTGTTAGAGCTAAGGGTTTGTGTGGACTATCGCAATGAGTTCCCTCCGCTCCTGGGGCCTACATCCTCCACAGGAAGACAAATGGTAAACAAGCAGATGTGACTCATAAAACTCAAAGTGCTACCAAGGAAACAAATCAGGGGCTGAGATAGAAAAGAGTGAGGGGAAGCTACTTTTCATATTTATTTCGTATTTAATTTTCACAGCAATCCTGTGAAGTGGTATTAACAGTACTGTTTCAAGATGAGGAAGTTGTGGGATGGAACTGTCACATAGCTATCAAGTGGCAGAAGAGGGACTCAAATCCAGATGATTGAATGCTCTCCTGCTGCCTAGGCCACTGTGCTTTATTTGTATTTGCATATCCTTGCAGCAAGTGAGGGGCCTATGAATCTTAAAAAAATGCAATGACTATCCAATCTATTAAATTAACTCTGTGCCTTTATATAAATGACCCCACATGAAACTGAACAGGAGGAAAACCACATTTTTGAGTATAAACATGTACTCTCCCACTGCATAAAACATTCTCCCCTCAGCAAGCATGTGGTGATTATTATTATCCATGTTTTACAAATAAGGAACCAAGGTCTGAATCAAAGACTGACTCTGTAGCTCAGGCCGCTGCACTCCCCTGGAGAGACCCAAAGAGGAAAGCTATCGAGGCACAAGAGAGGAGAAGGTCCTCCTGCAGCCAGAGGCGGCTTGGGAAGACAAGCAGTCGAAGGAGAGCAAGACTAAGGAGAGTAAGACTAAGGTCTGGATATCACCAAAGACTCTAACAGAAAGCAGAAAAATGTGGCTACCATCATTTTTCCCCAACTAGTAGGAACACTTATTTCCAAAAATTCTATGTGATAATTAAAAGCTCAATAAGATTTGATGATTTAGATATGAACAAATGAAATTACTTTCATGCTAAGTCAGGCTGACTGTTTGGTGACCTGCTCTGCCATGAGAGCCTGTCCCAAGGATAAGCTGCCTGGCACGCTGTCCCCTCTTGACAGTTTATGATGCACCTGTGCACTGAAGACTCTCCAAGTACCATGGCAAATGCAATTTCAATCTCCTTCAAACCAGGATTTATAAGCCTGTTTGACTGCAAAACTCTCTCTAACCTTGGAATTCCTATCAGATTCTCACCAGGGTGAATTTAGGCATAATGGTTGTAGAGGAAAGAGCATAGGCATTAATAATTAGACTTTAAACTCATTAATTAATTCATTCATTCATGCACAACTGAATGTCTACATGATCGGGCATAGTGTCTTGGCAGTATGAAAAATGATGACATTGTCCTTGTCCTCATGGGATTTATATTAGCGTGGTCAAGGGCCGGGAGGGGAGAGAGACATATCAAATGTAATTATGAGAGAATGTGCTTAGCGGGCAGTCCGTTTATTTATTGAACAAACAGCTGCTGCATGCCCACACTGCTGTTGTCTCTGGTTTAGAGTCTGGGAACACATTGAATAAGAGACATAATGTCTTTAATTTCAGGAAAATTACATTTTAGTTGAGATGGGGAAGATAATAAGTTAAAAAACAAAGTCATCTAAGACAATAATGAAGACATTTTAATGAAAATGAAGGAAATTTAAACAAGACGATAAGATAAAGAGTGACTAAAGCCAGTGATTATTTTAAAGTATCTATGTGAGGCTTATCTTGAAACTAGGAGGGACTTTCTTTTATAACTTTTTTCATTAGTAAAATTATACATTCACATTTTAGAAAGTTTACAAAATCCAGAAAGCGTTCAAAGACTTGCCTTCAGTAGCTATGTATACCATTATAGCATTTACTTAATCATTTTCTCATTAATGGGTCAAAGGGCACATTAATTTTTAGAAAAATCTTTTACAACTATACTTTCTCATGTAATGATGAATGTTAATGTGAAAATTGACAGCCATAAACCAAAAACCTATTGAAGAATCCTTATTAGTTTCTGATTAAATTTTAAATCACTGAACTATTTATATCTTAAGGTAAAGAATTAATGATAAATTATTAGTGGAATCACATTATGCTCATAGTGAATTGGACAGAGCTGACCTGTCTTCAATGGGTCAGTTAGTATAAAACTTAGTAATGGATGGCTATTAGGTTTGAGTATATTAGCCAACTTTATTTTTATTTTTCCTTTGCTCACTGAATTGATCAGTAGTAAAAAGGCAGGACTGATTTGGTCTCACTTAAAGATAATTAAGCTCCTTGTGTTTTCAAAATTGAGCAAATTCAGAGCTCTCAGTAGTACATTGTCAAGACTGTCTTTTGAACTCTCTTTTCTTAGCAGTCTGTTAAAACTTGTTAAAGTTTTAAAGTTGTTAAAGCTTGAATTTTCAAGCCAACAGCTCTTAAATTGGATCTTAAAATCAGGAGAGGATTAGTCTTAGTGTAGGACTATGTTTGCGGGGAGAAACCATAGGAAAGATCTGGAATTTCTTAATATCTGGAAATTTTGAAGGAGAGGGGATTGCTTTAGGGTTTGACTGTACCACAGTTCCTTAAAGAGTTCTAAAATACTAACTAGCAGAACTTGCTTGGATACCAAGAGAACAAACTCTATAAAAGTTAAAATCAATGATAATTTCTCATAAGCACAAAACATTTCTAAGTAAAATGGTAGGTTTTTTTTTTTCCTATTGCCCATTTTTGGAGATTAATTATAGGAACAGCTTATGCCCTTTAACAAACAGTTCTGTAGGGAAAGAGTTGACATAACTAGCCGACAAGAAAAAATATCTGGAAAAGCTTAAAAGATCTAAAAATACTCAAGTGTTCAATGCTTTCTGCAATAAAAGCAATACAGTACTTATGGCAACAGTCTACCCAGATTTCTGCCATACCTGTACAGTCATGCACCACATAACAATGCTTCAGTCAATGACAGATCGCATGTACCACAATGGTCCCATAAAATTATAATGGAGTTGAAAAATTCTTATCGCCTAGTGATGTCAGCCTTCCTAATGTCCTGCCTGCTGGTGGTAATGTTTGTGCAAACACACCTACTGCTCTGCTATCATATAAACGTATATAGCACATACAATTATGGACAGGGCATGATACTTAATAATGATAATACGTGACTATGCTACTGGCTTATGTATTTACCATATGGTACTTTTAATCATTATTTTAGAGTGTACTCCTGCATATATATAAAGTTAACTGTAGAACAGCCCCTGACAGGTCCTTCATGAGGTATCCAGAAGGAGGCATGGTTATCACAGGAGATGATAGCTGCAAGCTTGTTATTGTCCCCGAAAACCTTCCACTGGGACAAGATGTGGAAGTGGAAGAGAGTGATATTATGATCCTGACTCTGTGTAGTTCTCAGCCAATATGTGTGTTTATGTCTTAGTTTTTAACAAAAAAGTTTAAAAAGTAAGGGAAAATTTTAACAGAAAAATACTCATAAAATAAAGATACAAAGAAAATATTTTTGTTTAGCTGTACAATGTGTTTATGTGTTAAGCAAAGAGTTATTACAGAAGAGTCAAAAAGTTAAAAGAAAAGTTTATAAACTAAAAAGGTTACAGTGAGCTAAGGTTAATTTATTAAAGAAAAATATTTTAAAATTAATTTAGCCTAAGTGTGCAGTGTTTATAAATCCACAGTAGTGCATAGTAATGTCCCAGACCTTCACATTCACTCACAACTCACTCACGGACTCACCCAGAGCAACTTCCATCCTGCAAGCTGCATTCATCATAAGTGTCCTATGCAGGTGCACCATTTTTAATCTTTTATACTGCATTTTATTGTACCTTTTCTATGTTTAAATACATAAATGTTCACCATTGTGTTACAGTTGCCTGCAGTCCCATGCCGTGCAGGGTTGTAGCCTAGGAGAAATGGGCTGTACCCTATAGCCTAAGAGTCTAGTAGGCACTACCATCTAGGTCTGTGTACGTGCACTGTTTGATGTTCACACGATGACACACAACAAAGTAGCCTAAAAATGCATTTCTCAGAACATATTTTCTTTGTCAAGTAACCTATGACTGTACAAGCAACCTACAAATATAGCTTTTTTTTTTTTTTTTGAGACGGAATTTTGCTCTTTTGCCCAGGCTGGAGTTCAGTGGCATGACCTCGGCTCACTGCAACCTCCACCTCCTGGGTTCAAGCCATTCTTCTGCCTCAACCTCCCTAGTAGCTGGGATTACAGGTGCACCGCCATGCCAAGCTAATTTTTGTATTTTTAGTAAAGACGGGGTTTTGCCATGTTGGCCAGACTGGTCTCAAACTCCTGACATCTGGTGATCGACCCGCCTCGACCTCCTGAAGTGTTAGGATTACAGGATTGAGCCGCCGCGCCCGGCCAAATACAGCTTTGTTTAGACTTTATAATAATTGTCAGCCCCCAGTCCTTGTATATTATGACTTGATCTCATGCTTTCTCCTTTCTCATGTCTCCCTTTTCTTCCATGTATTTAAGGAAAAAGATTGATTTGGACTCCACCACAGCTTCAAATTGAGGTGCACTCCCCAGGCTTATGGAAACAAACATCATAAATGTGAGCTGGACACAGACCAGATATGACCTCATCCACGTGGTCTTTTATGGGCAATTGAATCTCAAAGAGATGGCCCTGCAAATTATAGAAAGTAGAACACAAACAAAAGTAATATAGCCTTTGCTTATTAATTGAATATCACCCAAGAATGTTTGAGGATGCTCCTGACTCATGGAGAAATACTAATTAATTTATGAGTATTGTCGCCCTGCCAAGGGACAGTCTCTGTTAATAGTTAACCTCCACTTCTTGTTTCTTCTGCTTTCACTACCAAATATGTGTTTTTGTGTTGCTGTTTTGCCTTAAATCCCCTTTTCTTCACAACAAAACGATGTCTTCATGACTCCACATAACTGTTTTAAATTATATCTTTAACTCACATTAGTCTTACAGCACCCAGAAAAGGCACCTCTCAAAGAACACTCCCATGGTGGCTGGAGGTCTGAGCCCCTGAACCTCTCAGATTTTAATGATGAGATGATTCATTTTAATTCTATTTTGTAATAGTCGCTAGAGACCGAGACACTTTTAAAAGCTAATTTCTACAGCACCAGAGTTCTGGCTCATGATGAGAAAGAGATGATGGGAGAAATGAATGTGTTACCAGGTTTATGATCTTGTCCTGTCCTATTGACCAGCAATCAGAATTCTTCACAGATCATTGACTTTTTTTTTTTTTTTTTTTTGAGGAAAACAAATTCCTGTGAGTTCTGGACATTGAGGACCAGAATTGTATTTTACATTACTAAGTAAGAAATATCCAGAATTATCTGCTTTGTAAAATCTGTTAAATATTATTTATGGAGCAGGTCTTGGGTTTAGACATTAAGCATTTGAATACAGAGATGGACTCCTTGCCAGTTTTGTGGGTTGACTGATAAGAGCTATCAGTGACACACGTAGTTAGCGAGGTTCTTCAATGTTGAAGGGTTTATATCAATTAGGCTGCATAAGAATCACCCGGGATATTTGTTACAATTCCAATTTCCAGGCCCTATGTCTTGGAAGCTGCATTTTTTAAACAAATGCAACACATGCACACTCATCATTGGAACCATTGGACTTGCCTCTCCAGGTCAACTTTAAATGAAAAGAACTCTCTACTCCTGTAGTACCTGGCAACTCTGACAGAAATAATCAGAAGTGGCTTTGCAGACGCTGCCGCCGAGGAAAGTCCTGTACTACTAGCCATGGTCAACCCTACCGTGTTCTTCGACATTGCCGTCGACGGCGAGCCTTTGGGCTGCGTCTCCTTCGAGCTGTTTGCAGACAAGGTTCCAAAGACAGCAGAAAATTTTCGTGCTCTGAGCACGAGAGAAAGGATTTGGTTATAAGGGTTCCTGCTTTCACAGAATTATTCCAGGGTTTATGTGTCAGGGTGGTGACTTCACACGCCATAATGGCACTGGTGGCAAGTCCATCTATGGGGAGAAATTTGAAGATGAGAACTTCATCCTAAAGCATACAGGTCCTGGCATCTTGTCCATGGCAAATGCTGGACCCAACACAAATGGTTCCCAGTTTTTCATCTGCACTGCCAAGACTGAGTGGTTGGATGGCAAGCATGTGGTCTTTGGCAAAGTGAAAGAAGGCATGAATATTGTGGAGGCCATGGAGCACTTTGGGTCCAGGAATGGCAAGACCAGCAAGAAGATCACCATTGCTGACTGTGGACAACTCGAATAAGTTTGACTTGTGTTTTATCTTAACCACCAGACCATTCCTTCTGTAGCTCAGGAGAGCACCCCTCCACCCCATTTGCTCACAGTATCCTAGAATCTTTGTGCTCTCGCTGCAGTTCCCTTTGGGTTCCATGTTTTCCTTGTTCTCTCCCATGCCTAGCTGGATTGCAGAGTTAAGTTTATGATTATGAAATAAAAACTAAGTAACAATTGTCAAAAAAAAAAAAAAAAGAAAGAAATAATCAGAAGTTATCCACTGTTTAAACTGGAGGGGTTCATTTGTTTTTCTGGTTTTTTGTTTTTTGTTTTTCAGAATATAAGGAAAAATATGATCATAATATAGTAACTGCTTTTGAAATCTTCATTATCTAGATATTCAATATTATTAATTTAATTACAAGTTCTACTGATCAATTCACAAATGTATATTTTTGCCAACTGGGAATTAATGAAACAATTAAGAAATTGCTATATTGTTTCTCTTAGGCAAGGCTTAGAAACAAAATTATCAAGCCTCAAGTTTCTGCAGTGCAGTGAAATGATCTTCAGGAACCAGAATTGATCACAATCTGCTGTCCAAATTTTGAATCCATTGATCAATGACTTTTTAATGTATCAACAAGATAGTCAGTTGATCTGGAATCTGGACCAATGGAAATGAGATTGATGAAACTTACGTGATTAAGACAAACATAATATGCTCCCAGTTGTTGTCAAATATTCCTTTTAATAAGGCATAAGATTTCTTATTGCTTTTGAAGCTCATTTCCTCAGGGAAAAACCAAATGTTATCTGGCTAAAGTTCTTAACCTGCAAATATAGCAGGAAGTCCACGTGGGCTCTCCTCTCTGGGCCTAAACCAGTAGTCTAGCACATTCCGAAGAACCAGGATGATTGTTTCATAGTAATTGAGTTCTCCCCTTGCATTCAGAGAACTTCGTAAGTGATGGGGACATGGGGATTCATGGGGCATGAGAGCTCATATTCATGAATTTAAGTTGTATTAATTGGATTTTAAGGAAGACTTACCAGTGTTTTATGAGATAAACTATTACACTGACTCAAAAAATATGGAGAGCAATTTGTTTTCTTCTTTCTCCCAGGAGGTGGGATCAACATGCTTTAAGTAGCAGAGAAGTCTGTGCACTCCTTCCTCCCCCCCACCATACCTGTTCACACCCAAGTTAGGAGCTGGCCTTGTATTAGTTTTGGCGGTATTCTCATTCTCCCGCTTTCTCTCTCAGCTCCCTACACATGGAATGTTGTTTGCTACAGACCTCCAGACCTGGACTGTCCAATATGGTAGCCACTAACCACAGGCGGCTCTTTACATGAACATTAACTAAAATACCATGAAATTTAAAATTCTGTTCCTCAGTCCTCCTAGCCACAGTTCAACAGCCACAGAACACGGATCCAGAACATTCCTGTCAGTGCAGAAAGTTCTATTGGGCAGTACTGATCCAGACTCACACATACGTGGTTTCCCAGCCCACCAGACTGCCCGGATTTGACCCAGGCAAGTTGAGCCTGCTTGAAGTGGATTGCAAGAGTCATTGGTGAATACCCAGGAACTTTGCAGGCCAATTGGTAATGCACTGGTAGCTCAAAACTGGGCATGGTGGGAGCATTTATACCGTGGGAAAGGTCTCAAGTAGGGCCTTTTTTGGTTTTTATAGACATAGGGTCTTGCTCTGTTGCCCAGGCTAGAGTGCAGTAGTGCAATTATAGCCAATTGCATGCAGCCTCTGCCTCCTAAGTTCAAGTGATCCTCCTGTCTCAACCTCCCGAGCAGCTGGGACTAAAGGTGCACACCACCATGCCTGGCTAATGTTTTTCCTTTTTAATTTTATTTTTCGTATGGACTGGGTCTTGCTATGTTGTCCAGGCTGATCTCCAGCTCTGGTCTCAAGTGATCCCCTCACCTTGGCCTCTCAAAGAGCTGGGACTACAGGCATGAGCCACCATGCCTGGCCTTTTTTTTTTTTTTTTTTTTTTTGAAGAGGCCATTTACTATTACACCACTACATGACAATGTTTAGTTTAAGCACTTACCAGGAAGAAACAACCCAGAAAGTTGATGCCCTTACCATGAGGCTGCTCAGGTGATATCCTTTGTAGGGCCAAAATCCTCATACTGGTGGATATTAAAACCTGGGGTAACAGAGGAGCATAGGTTATAGGAAGAAGTAGGGAGTTGCAGTGCTCAAAGAGATGGCATTATGAGAGTTCCAGTTCATAACTAGTCTTAGTAGCTTTTGTCCTACTTTTCAGTTATATCATATTACTCTGTTACGATAGTACTCTAGAAGAGCACCCGTGCTATATTAATATAACACAAGCCACAAATTTCAAGTTAAATTTCCTAGTACTTAAAACAAGTGAAATTGATTTATTAATATATATTTTTTAACCAAATAGATCCACATCATTATTATTTTAATACATAATCAACATTAAATAGTGTTAAAGGAGACATTTTACATTCTTACTTTTTCACAGAAAGTGCATGTCTTTATGCTTATAGTGCAGAGCAATTCAAGATAAACATATTTCAAGCGTCCAACAGTCACATGTGGGTCGTATTAGACAGTACAGCTCTAAGTAAAAAGGATAAAACAGTTTAATAATAGGCAAGGTAGGACTGGTAGAACTTGGAGAGTGATTAGACGTGGGAGAGACTCTATATCTAGACTAGAGAGAAGCCAAAGGGAACACTCGGGAGAGGCAAATGGCTATCCCACGGCAGCCTCATTCATTTCCATGGCTTAAGCTCTACAGTGGCACAGAATGCTCCCATCTTCAGGTCTGGCCATGCCCCTGCATCCCATATGCACACTGTCTTACATGTGCGACCAGAATCATTATCTTCACCTGTAGAGCTGCTGTCCCCTTACTTCAGTCTTGTCAAACATTCAGGCTAAGACCCCCCAGCTGCCTTCCCTCTTGCCACCTGCAATCTGTAGTCATTTTGCCTCCACAATATCTTCCAGGTACCCACCCTCTACTGCTGTCTTGGTACAGAAGGCATCACACTGGCCCAAACTGGCCTAGCATCTGAGTAGCTTCCAGCTAGTCACGCTGTTTTCTCAGTGCATTCCGTTTCCTATCATCCTTTGCCGTGCTGCAAGTTTCCATGCCAAATGGCATCACTGGTCCTGTGGCCACAAATTAGGTAGAAAATAAGATCACACTTCATGTGACATCACATGACTTTCAAGGCTCTTACTCCCCCCATCTCTTCTCTAGGACTCCCCTTCCACTCTTCTCACTGCAGAAACTCTTACTGGCTCTGCCCTGAACCCTGGATTTCTCACTCTGTGTTCACTCATTTATGTGTTCTCATCTCTGTGCCTCCAAATCTTCCCACTGCTACTTCTCAACAGAGCCACTCTTCCTTAGAAAACCATCACTAAGGCCGGGCGTGGTGGCTCACTCCTGTAATCCCAGCACTTTGGGAGGCCGAGGTGGGTGGATCACGAGGTCAGGAGATCAAGACCATCCTGGATAACATGGTAAAACCCCGTCTCTACTAAAAATGCAAAAAATTAGCTGGGCGTGGTGGCGGGCGCCTGTAGTATCAGTTACTCGGGAGGCTGAGGCAGGAGAATGGCGTGAACCCAGGAGGTGGAGATTGCAGTGAGCCGAGATTGTGTCACAGCACTCCAGCCAGGGTGACAAAACGAAACTCCGTCTCAAAAAAAAAAAAAAAAAGAAAAGAAAAGAAAAAAAGAAAACCATCACTAAATGCCCTTCTGCCTGGGGATGGGTAAGGCAAACCTTATGTGGGTTCAACACCTGCACATGAGCATGGCTGCCCTCACACCATGGCATTGCCACCATTCTCATACGCGTCTGTCTCCTCCACCCCACCCCGGGACTGTGCTCAGCTCCAGCATGCTGTGGACCACCAGTGCATACTTGCTGCCCAGCTGCTTTGGGAGCTTTGCTAGATTTTCCTGGGTAGACCTTCCACAACATTCCTCTGGAGCATCGTTTGGTTCCTGTGATGTCTGGGGTGTACCTCTGTTTCGACCTGTCAAATCCTGCCCTGTGGTGTGCACTCTGTTTGCTCCCAGTTGTTTGCTCTGCGCTCACAGGGATCCTCCCTTCAGCTGTACTCCCAGCTTTGGGTCTGCAGAGTCTGGTTCACACCTGTAATCCCAGCACTTTGGGAGGCCAATGTGGGAGGATCACTTGAGACCAGGAGTTGGAGACCAGCCTGGCAACATAGCAAGACCCTGTTTCTACAGTTTTTTTTTTTTTTTTTTAAATTAGCCAGGTATAGTGACATATGCCTGCAGCACAGCTACTTGGAAGGCTGAGATGGGAGGCTTGCTTGAGGCTAGGAGTTCAAGGCTGCAGTCAGTGAACTATGATTGTGCCACTACCCTCCAGTCTGGGTGACAGAGCAAGACCTTATCTCATAAAAGAAAAGAAAAGAAAAGAAACATGTTTGGGTCGCTTTTGCTGATGTGCCGTAAGACAGGAAGTGCAGGAGGGAATGTTTTCTAATCACCAGGGTTATCCCCTTTTAGTGCTGCCCACCATGGCTCTATGCCTGGATACAGGAGGCCACTCCGAGAGTTCCCTCGCTAACCTGTCAGCCCCGTCATTGCAAAGAATGCTTTGAAAAAACACTATTTCAAATCTGCCAGTCATTTTTACCTTTCAACTCCAAAGGCTTCTCTTCTATCAACTCCTAGGACCATGCCTTATCTTTGTTTTGAAAACCTTTTTTTAAAAGCAAATACACATTTTGATATGATATTTGTCCCCCAAATGGGAGACCAAGTTATTGAATACCCTCCTTCCTGAGGAAACCAAGGCTGAGACATCAAGGGCTCCCACTTTGGCACTCATTGAGAGATTTCTGGAGCTCATGGGTCCCTTTAGCAAAGCCTACAGCTTTAGAAAACTTGCTATAAAAGGGCTTGGTGTCCTGAACCCAGCCTACCAGGGCTGGCAGGCTGTTGCCGTTTCCCTGCCTGCACATCCATTGGACATTAAACCGGGTACTGAAACTGATAAATACAAGGAAGTGCTATTGAACTGAAGAGAAGCTATTTAACTCCATTCCAAAGCTATATATAATATTTATGAGGAGGACAACTTTAGCCCTCCACTCAGAAAATCTCTGCTCAGAAAATTACCTCTAATTATTGACCATAGCTCTAAACATTTATGGATTGGTGCTTTTTAATGTTATGTGAATAATTTTAACTAATAGCATATTTAATGTTTGTTCTTTTGCTTGAACAGAAGCTAACCATATGAAGTCTGCCAGTTACACTGAAAATTTGCCTTCTCCTTTATAGGTGTTGTGCACTTTGCAATAAGAAAATCAGAACATTATTTTTCTCTTATCGACATATGTTATTTCAGGCATGACACCTCTTCGTTAGATATATTGATTTCAGATTTAACCTCCCCTCCCTTATCTTTTTTTATTCTACTTTTCTCAAGACTATGCAAAATTGTGTTTTTTCATTAGCATTATGTTCTTTTTGGCATTTTAGAAGTATTTTATATAATGACTGCATCAAATGTCACAATATTTGGAATTGAGCCCTTTCATTATATCATTCAATATGGAAAGCTTATGAAAAGAGCTGCAGGAACTCATTTAAAAACAAATATCCTGAAGTTATTTTTCCGATCACCTGTGAACCAAAATAACCGTCAGCATTGTGTCTTGTCCTTAGCTCCACTCCCTCTCTAGTTTATTTGGACCATCTCTCCATCAGTCATCTTGCAGGTATTGCACATAGCCACTTTCAAATGAGTCTTGTTTTAAGTCTTTGTTTTCACTGTGAGGATTAAACATCACCATGGGATCTGGGCTAATCCATAAGATCCTGGAAGGAGGGGGTGCATATCGTGACTGGGATGCGTGGTGGTATGATTCAGAGCGTCCTGAATGTTCCAAGGTGCTGCCCAAAAAAGACGAAAAAATCTACAATTGCCTCAGGAATTGCCATTGTAATTTTTTTTCTCTTTTCAGCATTGTACTCAGGCAAGAAGATTACTGTGTGCGCCATTCCAGACCAATAGAGTCATGCAAGACAGAGAAAATGACAGTGTTTTTCCCACTGGCACCCCTCCATCTATTGCCTTTTTCTAGTTCTGAAGACTGTGGCAACTTGGAAGAGTGACAAATTATCATTGACAGCATCCCCAGCATTAGCTCCAGATCATTACCTCAGATATTTATTAATCAGATATTTATCAAGATGCTACTGAAATATAAAAATAGAAAGCATGAATTCTGCCTTCTATGTGGGCTTAATCTCTTTGGAGAGATAAGACAGGGGCTCTTTTGCCAACATAATATCATAAAAATGTGGTGATTATAGTTAAAATCATTATCTCCATGTAGTGTTGACTTGTGTTTTCTTACATGCATGAGGCTGAGCATCTTTGGATAGGTAGCCATTTCCACTTTTTAAACTGAAAAGAGCATTTTTCAGATTATTTTTCTATAGCACCACTGGCCTATTTTCCCCTCTATTTTTGGATACTCTATATATTTAAGGGAAATAACCTTTATTGTGAGATAAGTTACAAATACTTTCCCTAGTTATGATTTTTAATTTTTAAATTATTTTTATGACTGTGATTATTTAAACTATATTCAGTCTTACTTGAAAACTATCAATTTCATTGTACTTAAGGTTAGGATGCAACCTAGATGATCATGACAAGATGAGACAAGTTGTTTTTAAAAACTTAAAATTTGTTATCAACACTGGGGAGCCCTTGAAGATTGAAAAGGGAGGTGACCTGGTGGACACAGGGATTGGGTGCAGGGTGGATTGAAGGGGAACTGGACAGGGAGGCAGGTGGGAGCTGTTTTTCTTGCTCTTGGAGGGCAAAGGAAGCTGCATGCCCAGTGTGCTCTTCTGAGACAGTGGAGGCTGGCGCGAAGACATCGCTCTCACATACTTAACAGGGGCCAGTTGGGAAGATCAGTCATTGCTGACTGGGGACACCCTTGTCATGGAATGCTGAGGGCAGAGGAGGCTACTGACCTAGGCAGAGTTTGGCTGGTCCAAGACCCCTGCTCCACTCCTGTCCTAGAGATGGGCACAGTGTCCATCTGCAGCTTTCCTGCACTTGAGCCCATGCCCTGGGGCCTTGGTAATTAGCAGAGCCTGAAATTCAGTCAGCCAAGGCATGTGTGTAGGCTGCAGTCTAGAACCTTGACTCTCCTTTCTCCCTCCCTTCCTTTTCCCCACAGCTCTCCCAGGCTTGACAGCTCTTCTTTCAGGAATGCAAACTAAAAGGCCACCACCCCCTTTGGAATAGCCACTGACTGTTCTCAGAAAGGCAGACGACTTGAGCATCTTTAGCAGACCTCTAACCAACCAGCAACAGCCATGTCTCTATTCAAAACCCAAAAGAGCTGATTATCTTGCAATCTTCCCATTATAAAGTTACTCACCCTTCTCCTTCTTAAAGAAAAGTAACTGAGTGTCTTCTGGAAAAGACATATTATGTGTTCCTTCCCTCATCACCATGGGGCAGCATGTAGGAAACTAGAACAATACAGTCACTGGTTTAGAGGTGAATTCCCTTTGGGAGTCAAGCCCTCTTTCAACAGAATGGGAAAGACATGTAAATTTAATGTCTAGGAGAAACCCTCTGTGTGTCTTCATCTCGCTCTCCATATGTACACGTATACACATGTACCATACCTGTGTATACATATAGGTATGTGCATATGTGTGTTACTCCTTCCTTTTGTCTTTTTATGGTTTTGGGAGTTTGAGGATTTCTCTTTCTCCAAGAATAAGCTGTCAGTAAATATTCTATCCCTTCTGTGTGACTTCAGTTTATCTCTGCATTAGCTAAGCACATACACTTCCCATGCTCTCATCACACACAGCCAGTTCCAGTTTAAATGAAGTGTTTTAGTATAATTTCTGAAGACAGTCGTGCGTCACTTAACCACAGAGATATGTTTGAGAAGTGTGTGGTTAGGAGATTTTGTCCATATGCAAACATCACAGAGTGCACTTTCATAAACCTAAATGGTTGAGCCTACTACACACCTAGGTTATACGGTAGAGCCTGTGGCTCGTAGGCTACAAACCTGCACAGCATGTGACTCTGCTGAATACTATAGGCAATTGGAACACAACAGCATTTATGTATCTAAACATAGTTAAACCTGAAACAGATATAATAAAAAGTAGGGTATTACAATCTTATGGGACCACCCTTGTATATGCAGTTTGTTGTTGACCGAAACATCATTATACAGTACATGATTATATCTGTTCAGTTTTTTGGCTTGAAATCTCAGAAGACCCACCCCAAAAGTGATTCCTCTGCTCAAATTACTGTCTAACCAGGTTAGACTAACGAGGCTGGCTTGTGTTACTGAATGAAAAATGCTTTACCTATAAACTATCATTTCAGAAAGAAAATGAGGAAATTCAGATATTTTCTCTTTTTTTCAGTTTAAATAAGATTTAAAGGGAAGGAGCTAGCTAGGCATTTTGTGAATGTGAAGTCCTTCTAGGATTTCGAAGTCATCCTTGATCAAATTTTAACACAGAATGAGAGAGGAGCTGAAAATTCACATCTGAAAGGGATGACTACTTCATAATACATTTTGTTTTCTGATGAGAATTTATCTGCTGGAAATAGACACAGTTAAAGCAAAGTAAAAGCCTATTGTGACTTAGGAGGAGGGCCATTTTGGTTCTGTTCAGGCTTTGTTTTCCCTGGTTGCACGTAAGATGAGAATCATTACTAATCTAAAAGAGGAAAAAGTGAATACTACTACTAGAAATTGAAAAAAAAAATCACTCCTATCATGCCTGTCAAACAGTGTGACACCAGTGCTCAGAAGAGAGGTGAGTCTAATTCATTAAGTGCTCTCTGGTTTAAAAACCTATTATGTAAATTGAAGAGCGTAATATCTATTCCAAGCAAAACAGCAGAGGCTTAAAAATAGCTCATAAAACAAATATTTATCCAAAAATGCAAGAAGTTTCTATCCGTAAAGTGATACCAATATTATTAGCCATTCTTAAACAGTGAAGGTTTATTTGATATCAAATCAGATTTGTAAGTCATAACGTCCAGGTTTCTTAGACTTGACTTTGACTTTCTGGTACATGTTTCGTGCGTAGATTGATTTTTTTTTTTTTTTTTTTTTTTTTTGAGATGAAGTCTCACTCTGTCGCCCAGGCTGGAGTGCAGGTGGCGTGATCTTGACTCACTGCAAGCTCCGCCTCCCGGGCCCACACCATTCTCCTGCCTCAGCCTCCCGAGTACCTGGGACCACAGGCGCCCGCCACCGCGCCCGGCTAATTTTTTGTATTTTTAGTAGAGACGGGGTTTCACCATGTTAGCCAGGATGGTCTGGATCTCCTGACCTCGTGATCCGCCCGCCTCGGCCTCCCAAAGTGCTGGGATTACAGGCGTGAGCCACTGCGCCCGGCCTCCATGCGTAGATATTAACTGAGCTCCTTGAACTTGCCTTTCAGTGCATGGCTCTAGTAACCTGCAATACCTCTGTTTTGCTCCTGACCCTGCAGGAGCCTTCCCTCTGCTGGCCTTGGGAGACTGTGGCCTGCGCACGTGCAGCCCAGCCCTCAGCCATGGACTAAGGCTCATCACATAGATTCAGGGGGTCACCTCTATGCGGCTCTCTCCTATTGGGGTCCTGCTCTGTGGATTCCAGGCTCTTGAGATGTTCCGATGCTGATCTCTGCCTCCACAGCTCCGCAGACATCTTGCTTAGCGTGGACTCTGCCCCTTGTGCCATGTTAAGATGTGGTTCCAGGCAGAGAATGGGAATAAGAGGCGCAACTCAGAATTTCTCCCTCTCCGGGACTGCGGTTCCCTCTACTTTTTGACCCAGGCTGCATCATTCAGTCCTGTTTTGTACTTGTTCTGGTGGGGACACAAGTGCAGTTCCAGGTTAAAATAGAATAGTTTCCCCACATATTAGGTCTTTTCACACTATTGCCTGTTGTCTAAGCATTATCAGATGTATTATAGGGTGTCCTGGAGATTTTTATGATGTACTCTAAATTATATTTTGATATTGATCATAACTAGAAAATCGTATAAGGGTATTCTAGATCATGCTAATGAATGGCTAATTACAACATAGCACTATTATATTAAGGTACATACTGCATGTATATCTGTGTTTAAATTTGTGTTGACATTGGTAGAACTTGCCTTACACTTGCTAAATGAACAAATCTCAGGGATGGACTCATGTAGATGATGTAGTTGGGTCAAGTAAAGGCCAAATGGCCTTATAGTTGCTATATGGAGGTTTTATAATGGACTGATTAGAGAAAAGTTGAGGGAGAATTGAGTTTCTATGTGCTACAATGGTGCTAGAGTCTGACTGTCTGTGTTCCCCCAAAGTTCTACTGTTGAAGTCCTATCTCCCAAGGTGATGGTATGAGAAGCTGGGGCTTTGGGAGAGGCCATTAGGTTATGAAGATGGAGCCCTCATTAATGGGATTAGTGCCCTTATAAAGTAGGCCCAAGGGAGCTAATTCACCCCTTCTACTGGGTGAGGACACAGCAAGAAGCGTGCTGTCTGTGAACCAGAATGCTGACCCTCGCCAAACATTAAATCTGCTGGCATACTGATCTTGGGCTTCTCAGGCTTCAGAAAAGTTTGCGGGAAATAAGTTTATGTTGTTTATAAACCACTCATTCTGGGCAAGGATACAAGGTAATATAAATTATGTCAAACTGAAAAGAACTGGCACCCTAATTGTTTGTACACTGGGACGTCATGATTTATGTTCAGAAAGCGGTATTTATCAATCCCATTAAATATGTGTAGATAATTTGAGTTTTATTTTCTCAACTTTAGTATTGTTTTCATTTAATTTGTAAATTTGGTTTTGGTTTAGAGTAATATCAGAACTATTAATGGAAGCATAAGCAATTTATTTATACCTTATGTTTTATGTGTGCATGTTTAAGGAACATTATAACAAAAATAATTAAAGTCAACACTTAGGGGTCCATATAAGTGTGTTTTTGTTATTGTTTGGTTTTGACTTTTGTAGAGATGAATACACGACCCAGATTTGAGCAGTGCTACATGGTACCATGTTATGGAGTTCATTTTTGTTTTCTACCCTAGTCTGCAATCAGGGTGTCTTTCATTTATGTTTGTGCCAAAATCTACATGAGATGAATGTGGGAAGGGCATCGCACTGAAGATAACCCTGGATTTCAGACCAGATGTACTGCTGTGGAATTGATCTCTCAGGCCTGTGTCTCCCTGACCATGCAAGAGGAACACCACCATTCCCTTCCCATCCCATTGTCTCCAATTAAATACATTCTGCCAGAAATATTTGTCAAGTGTAAAACTCTGCAAATACTTGAGGCACCTTCTTAGCAGTGCATTGTGATAACAGCAATAAATTATTTCTTAGAAGGCTTTCAGTGATGTTTCAATCCATATCGAGTATTTAACCTTTTAAAATACGATTTAACCTGCACCCCGATAGTACTTACTTACCTGTATATCTATACATTTAAGACAATACTTTATTCATAATTTTCTTATAGATGAAAACATCATTGTGTATTTTTTGATCCAAAATAACAGATATTGGCTATTATTTTGTGTAAACAGAACAAAAGTTTACAAAAATCACAAAAAGAGATGCTGATGGGAAAAAGCAGTTTAAAACATAAAGAAGATTCAAAGATTAAAAAGAAAGAGATTCAGAGAAGATTAATGCAGGTGCAGGAAAGATACAGAACATTACCAAGCAGATAAAAGTTAATATCACAGATTTGTACAGATTAAAACTGACATTATTTATTGGAGAGCTGTCTTCAACCAAATGCCCAGGACATGTAAGTTCATAAGCACTAATGATATCATTGATAACTTTCTGTGTTCAAGCTCCTAAGAGCAACTGTGCTTTTCTGGTGATTTGGCGTGAGGTCCTTGGCCAGCATTGATATACAATCCCAGTCATTCAGAAGTGAGCGGTAACAATTTTTTTTTCAGAAATATGAAGTACCCCAAGATTCCAGATTTCTAATGCCAAATTCTTGGTTTATTCATTACTTTTATATCCACATATACAATAATTTAAAAACACTTTTAATTTTGTAACAACATTGATGAATTTTTACTGAAAAAAACAAGATACAGTCAGCCCTCCATCCCCGCAGGTTTCATACCTATCCGTGAATTCAAGCAACTGCAAATTGAAAACACTCCAAAATCACACCAATAAAAAGTAGCAATACAGCAATAAAAATAATACAAATTAAAAGACCAGTACAGTATAACCCCTATTTACATTATATTATGTATTATAAGTAAGCTAGAGATGATTTAAAATGTACAGGAAGATGTGCATTGCTTATATGCAAATTCTACACAATTTTATATCAGAGACTTGAGCATCCACGAATTTTGGTATCCTCCAGTGTCCTTGAATCAATCCCCCATGGATACTGAGGGATGTCTTTACCCAGTTCGAGCATCACTCTGAATGCATATAAGCATATATGGAGTGTTTCTATGTGTCAGGCAATGTGCTGCCTATTGGGAATCTATTGACAAATAAACTATGAGTTCTATCTTAAGAACACAGGGCACAATGGATGGCAGCAAATATCTAGGAAAATGGTTAGAATATTATATGTTAAATTTAATACTAGAAGAACCATTTAAACAGCACAATGGAAAAGAGAGATTAAATGTATTTGGGGCAAGTAGAGAAGGATTCACTGAAGAGAAAATTTCTCAGCTGGGTTTTGAAGTATGAATGGAAGTTTTCTGTGCAGATAAGCAGAAATCATTTTAGCAGAGAGAACAGCATATGCAAAAGCAAAGAGGCATGAAGTCACATTGCACTTTCAAAAAACTAGGGGCATTATAAAACTCCTAAAGTTTTTAAGAAAGGGATAGTGACACACAAGAGAATAACGGCAGATGCTAGATCCTGTTAAGAAGCCTAGGTTTTATTCTAGGGTCATGAGTCATGATAGCAGAGAAGTTGTGCTGGGGGTGGGCTGAGGGAGGGCAGTGTGGAGTCCTGTTTTCAGGGAAAAGGAGCAAGAAGAGGAAGGTCTGCTAAGAGGACTGTAGCACCTACTAGTTGCATATTCGTACCTCAACAAAGAAGAGGGAGAAAAGGAAGATCATAGCTAGAACAGAGACTTAGTAGGTGTTTGTTTTATTTAAAAATGGGAGAAACTTGAGCTTTGGGAAGGGAAGCAGAAGGGGGGACTTGGGAAACCTTTCAGTTGTGGCAACAAGGTAGATAAGTGAATGCATTCCTGCCCCGGACACATGCATAGCTTCACACCCAGGGAAGTGTGAGTATCAGTGCAGAGATGCAGTGGTGGGCCTGGGACTGAGAAAGAGGACAGCAGGCAGGGCCTGCCTGCAGAGGGAATGCTGGCGCCTCTTAGCAGCACTCTCCCTTTTGACCTTAGAGGTAGTGCCAGAAAAGAAGTCTTGTCTCTGCTTGGGCCTCTTAGTGGAGGCTAAAATAAAAAGTAGGTTCGCACAGATGTGTGTAGGGTATGCATCCCCTTTCTTATTCTTAACCTACTTAATAAATAAAATGAGCACTATTTTTTAAATGATGAGATTTGAAAAGATTAAAATTACAAGAAATAAAAATATATCCACTGAAATTTAGACTCATTGAAAAATATACCCAAGAAATTTCAATGTTCTTGAGAGACAGAGTTGAAGAAATTATGAGAATGCAGCACAATGCTAAAAACAAAATGCAAGAGATTACCAATCAAAAGCAAAGCAAAACAAAGCAAGGCAGAATAGGTCTCAACCAACTGTATGGCTATTAAAAAACATACATAAATAATTCGTGGATCCAAAACTCAATGGGAATTGTGAAATATGAAAAACTAAACAACAAAATGCACAACATACATAAAATCTTTTTAGATGCAGCCAAATTTCCTTTGAAGGAAATAAATTGTCCTGAGTGTATATTTTCAAAAAGAAAAAAGATTAAAAATGAATGACTTCACCATTCAACTAAAGAAGTTAGAAAGAAATAAAACACCATAAATTTTAAAAAGATGAAGGAAGAAAATAATAAAGAAAAATCAGAAAATATTTTTTAAAACTCAAGAAATAATAAATAGCATCAGTAAATCCAAAAGCTAGTTCTATAAAAGAATTAATTAAGTAGACATGCCTCTGGACAGAAAATAAATGGAAGGAACTACATAAACTTATAAAAATATATATAATTTATATGTAATATATATACATTTCATATATATGTATAAAACATTTACATTTATATAAGCCTAAGTATAAAATTCTAAGTAAAATATTTACCAACTTTAGTTGGTAATTTAATAATAGTGCCAATAATATGCTATGGTGCCAATAATATGAATAATATGATATGAACAAGTTGGTTGTATTCCCAGAATGCTGTATAACCATACAAGCCTTGAAAGGCCATTCCCACTGATCTGTAGGACCAGAAAATGCTGATAGGAAACCCAAAACTTTGAGGTCTTCCCACAGCAGGCTACTCAACTCTGTCTTACTCATTTCCAAAATTTCCCTGCTGAGAAAATGTAGGAAAAAGAAATAGATTTCATGATTTCCTTTGGGAATCATTTGACAAAGGGAGAACATATATTTTTGGACAACTTATTGGAGACTCCTAACAGGTCATCTGGCTAGAGGGGAAAGTGGGAGCTGAGGCTCCGAGTTCAAGAAGAGTTTTGTGGGTTTTCTTTTTGACAGGTCTGGAGTGCAGAGGTGTGATCATAGCTCACTGTAGCCTCAAACTCCTGTGCTTGAGTGATCCTCCCACCTCAGCAACCCAAGTAGCTGGGACTACAGGCTCACACCACCATGCCTGGTTAATGAAAAAAAAAATTCTTTGTAAAGATTGAGTTTTGCTATGTTTCTAGGGCTGATCTTGAACTCCTCGACTCAAGTGATCCTCCTGCCTCAGCCCCTTGAGTAGCTGGAATTAGAGGTGTGAGCCACGGTGCCTAGCCTCAAGAAGAGTGTTTAATGTAGCTTCTCATATGGCATTTTTGGAGACCTATAAAATTCTATGAGTAGACTGCTGTAGTGTAAGAAAAAAAGCCAGTGTTGACATTGCTGGAATTTACAACAATCCTGTGTCTCATTTGGTTGGCAATGAGGACTACTGAAGTTACTGAGTTGGTAGAGAATCAGCATCAAACACAGGTTTCTTCTTTACATGAGTGTCTAAAAAAACGCTGCATAGGCTCAATAAAAGTCAACATTCACTCATGTTAAAACCACCACCACAACAAAACCTTAGCAGATAGCAATGCCCAGAGAACGTTTTCAACTTGATAAAGGATATCTACCAAAAATCAGCAGTAAACAATGAGAAAAGGAAATAACAATTAAAAGAATATACATCAGAGTAGAATAGGATTGTCTGCATTCACAGATAATATGATAATCTACATAGAAAGTCCAAAAGAATTTTATGCAAACAGGTAAGAAGGTTTCAAAATCATTCTGGATTTAAGATTCATATTTAAAGATAAACTACATTCTTATATGCCAGCAACCACTAATTAAAAATATAATAAGTCAAAAAAAAAAAGCATAAGGTTATAGGAATAAGTTCTACAAAAGATGTGAAGAAAAATGAAACTATTTAAAAAACAAAATTGTGAGGGAAAAAATGGTGGATAGGAGACAGGACTAACTTGTAGCTCCCACTTGGATGGACAGAGAAGCACATGGAAACCCACATCATGAACTTTCACTCCAAGAACTACTGCAGGAATGTATCAGGAAAACCACAAGAATCCACAGACCCTTTGAAGGAGGTAGATTGCTGCTGCAGGCTCCATGGGACCACAGGCTCCATGAGGAACTGTGTGAGTCTGCTTGCTTTCTCAGCTGGAGGCTGGTAGCCTGGGGCAAGTGCTCAGCCCTGGTCACCAGCTGCCTGGAAATAAACTCAGTCCTGTTGAGGGGGCCACAGTGGGAGTGAGACTGGCCTTTCAGGCTGAGGGCTCCGTGGGAGATGGGTGAGGCCTGTGGCCGCTGGCTTTCTCCCACTTCCCTGGTGACCTATGTGACACAGCATAGACATCCATAACTCCCCTGGGAACATAACTTAGTTGGCCTGGGAACCACAGCCCCATCTCCCACAACAACTGTAGCAAGCCCCACCTAAGGAGAGTCTGAGCTCAGATATGCCTAACTCTGCCCCCACCTAACGGTCTTTCTCAACCCACCCTGGTAGCTGAAGTCAAAGGACATAACCTCGTGGGCGCTCTAGGGCCCCACCCACTGCCTGATCCTCCCTATACAGCTGATACATTCTTGAAAGTGCCACTTCCTGACTGGAGGCCAATCAACACAAAACCATCGCACTTAACAAAAATACAACCAAGGACCCTCACAGAGTCCAATTCACTCGCCTGCTACCTCCACTGGAGTGGGTGCTGGTATCTATGACTGAGAGACCTGAAGATGGATCACATCACAGAACTCTTGGCAGACACTCCTCAGTATCAGCCTGCAGCCCAGTGGCTCCACTGGGTGGCTAGATCTAGAAGAGAAATAGCAATCACTACAGTTCAGCTCTCAGGAAGCCCCATTCCCACAGGGGAAAGGGGAAAGCACTACATCAAGAGAGTACCCTGGGGGAAAAAAGAATCCAAACAGCAGCCTGTGAGTCCTAAACCTTGCCACTGACACAGTCTACCCAAATGAGAAGGAACCAGAAAAGCGATTCTGGTAATATGACAAAACAAGTTTCTGTAATACCCCAAAAGATCACACTAGCTCACCAGCAATGAACCCAAACCAAGACAAAATTGTTGTATTGCCCAAAAACGAATTCGGAAGGTTGATTATTAAGCTAATCAAGGAGGCACCAGAGAAAGGTGAAGTCCAACTTAAAGAAATGTTTTTAAAAACTGATACAGGATACAAATGAAAAATCTCCAGTGAAATAGAGAGCACAAATAAAAAATAATCACAACTTCTGGAAATCAAGGACACACCTAGAGAAATACAAAGTGCATTGGAAAGTCTCAGCAATAGAATCAAACAAGCAGAAGAAAGAAATTCAGAGCTTGAAGACAAGGCTTTTGAACAAAGCCTCTGAGAAGATTGGGATTATGTTAAACAGCCAAACCTAAGAAAAATATCTATTCCCAAGGAAGAAGAGAACTCTAAAAGTTTAGAAAACATATTTGATGGAATAATCAAGGAAAACTTCTATGACCTTGTTAGAGATCTAGGCATTCAAATACAAGAAGCTCAGAGAACACTTGGGAAATTCTTTTTTTTTTTTTTTTAATATTAACAGAATATGAAAAGTTTATTAGTATTATTTCAAATTTCAACTAACTTTTTTTTATTATTATACTTTAAGTTCTAGGGTATATGTGCACAATGTGCATGTTTGGTACATATGTGTACATGTGCCATGTTGGTGTGCTGCATGCATTAACTGGTCATTTACATTAGGTATATCTCTTAATGCTATCCCTCCCCACTGTCCCAACTCCATGACAGGCTCTGGTGTATGATGATCCCCACCCTGTGTCGAAGTGATCTTATTGTTCAACTCCCACTTATGAGTGAGAACATGTAGTGTTTGGTTGTCTGTCCTTTTGATAGTTTGCTGAGAATGATGGTTTCCAGCTTCATCCATGACCCTAAAAAGGACATGAACTCATCCTTTTCTATGGCTGCATAGAATTCCAAGGTGTATATGTGCCACATTTTCTTAATCCAGTCTATCACTGATGGACATTTGGGTTGGTTCCAAGTCTTTGCTATTGTGAATAGTACTGCAATAAACATACATGTGTATGTGTCTTTATAGCAGCATGATTGATAATCCTTTGGGTACATACCCAGTAATGGGATGGCTGGGTCAAATGGTAGTTCTAGCTCTAGATCCTTGAGGAATTGCCACACTATCTTCCACAATGGTTGAACTAGTTTACAGTTCCACCAATAGTGTAAAAGTGTTTACCTGGGAAATTCTTTGCAAAAAGACCATCACCTAGGCACAGAGTCATCAGGTTATCTAAAGCCAAGACAAAGGAAAGAATCTTAAGAGCTGTGAGGCAAAAGCATCGGGTAACATATAAAGGAAAACCGATCACATTAACAGCATATTTTTCAACAGAAACCCTACAAGCCAGAAGAGATTGGAGTTCTATCTTTAGGCTCCTTAAATAAAATGATTATCAGCCAAGAATTTTGTATCCAGTGAAACTAAGCTTCATAAATGAAGGAAAGATGCAATCTTTCTTAGGCAATCAAATGCTGAGAAAATTTACCACTACCAAGCCAGCACAGCCAGCACTACAAGAACTGCTAAAAGGAGCTCTAAATCTTGAAACAAACCATAGAAATACACCAAAATGAAGTTCTTAAAGCATAAATCTCACAGGAACTATGTAACAATAATACAGTGAAAAAACCCCAAGGTATTCGGCAACAAATAGCATGGAATAGAATAGTACCGCTTATCTCAATACTAACATTGAATGTAAATGACCTAAATGTTCCACTTAGAAGATACAGTATGGCAGAATGGATGAGAATTCACCAACCAAGCATTTGCTGTCTTCAAGACTCACCTGACACATAAGGACTCACATAAGCTTAAGGTAAAGGGGTGGAAAAAGATATTCCATGCAAATGGACACCAAAAAATGAGAAGAAGTAGCTATTCTTATATCAGAGAAAACAAACTTTAAAGCAACAGCAGTTAAAAAAAAAAAAGAGGGACATTATATAATGATAAAAGGACTAGTCCAAAAGGAAAATATCACAATCCTAAATACATATGCACCTAACACTGGAGCTCCTAAATTTATAAAATAATTACTAGTAGACCTAAGAAATGAGATAGATGGCAGCATAATAATAGTGGGGAATTTGAATACTCCACTGACAGCACCAGACAGGTGGTCAAGACAGAAAGTCAACAAAGAAACAAGGGACTTAAACTCTATTCTAGAAAAATGGACTTAACAGATATATACAGAACATTCTACCTAACAACTACAGAATATACATTCTATTCATCAGCACATGGAACATTCTCCAAGATAGACCATATAACCGGCCACAAAACAAGTCTCAACAAATTTAAGAAAATCAAAATTATAGCAAGTACTCTCTCAGACCACAGTGGAATAAAATTGCAAACCAACTCCAAAAGGAACCCTCAAAACCATGCAAACACATGGAAATTTAATAACCTGCTCCTGAACGATCTTGGGGTCAAAAACAAAATCAAGATTGAAATTTAAAAATTCTTTTAACTAAGTGACAATAGTGACACAACCTATCAAAACCCCTGGGATACAGCAAAAGTGGTGCTAAGAGGAAAGTTCATAGCATTAAATGCCTACATCAAAAAGTCTAAAAGAGCACAAAATAGACAGTCTAAGGTCACTCCTCAAGGAACTAGAGAAAAAAGAACAAACCAAATCCAAACCAGCAGAAGAAAAGAAATAGCAAAGATCAGAGCAGAGCTAAATGAAATTGAAACAAACAAACAAACAAAAAATACAAAAGGTAAATGAAACAAAAAGCTGGTTATTTGAAAAGATACATTAAATTGATAGGCCATTAGCAAGATTAACTAAGAAAAAAAGAGAGAAGGTCCAAATAAGCTCAATTAGAAATAAAATGGGAGATATTACAACCCATACAATAGAAATACAAAAGATCATTCAAGGCTGCTATGAACACCTTTACATGCATAAACTAGAAAAGCTAGAAGAGATGGATAAATTCCTGGAAATATACAACCCTTCTAGATTAAAGTGGGAAGATACTGAAACTCTGAACAGACTAGTAACAAGCAGTGAAATTGAAATGGTAATTTAAAAATTGCCAACAACAACAAAAAGTCAGGGACCAGAAGGATTCACAGCTGAATTCTATCAGACATTCAAAGAAGAATTGGTACCAATCCTATTGACACTATTCCAAAAGATAGGGAAAGAGGGAATCCTCCCTAAATTGTTCTATGAAGCCAGTACCACCCTAATACCAAAACTGGGAAAGGACATAACAAAAATAGAGAACTACAGACCAATATCTCTGATGAACATAGATGCAAAAATCCTCAACAAAATACTAACTAACTGAGTCCAATAGCATATCAAAAAGATAATCCTTCATGATCAAGTGGGTTTCATGCCAGGGATGCAGGAGTGGTTTAACATGCACAATTTAATAAATGTAATATACCACATAAACAGAATTAAAAACAAAAATCACGTGATGATCTCAATAGACGCAGAAAAAGCATTTGACAAAATCTAGCATCCCTTTATGATTAAAACCCCTAGCAAAATTGGCATAGAAGAGACATACCTTAATGTAATAAAAGCCATCTATGACAAACCCACAACCAACCGTATACTGAATGGGAAAAAGTTGAAAGCATTCCCCCGGGAACTGGAGCAAGACAAGGATGCCCACTTTTACCCCTTCTATTCAACATAGTACTGGAAGTCTTAGCCAGAGCAATCAGACAAAAGAAAGAAATAAATGACATCTAAATCAGTAAAGAGGAAGTCAAACTGTCGCTACTTGTTGATAACATGATCGTATACCTAGAAAACACTAAAGACTCATCCAAAAATTTCCTAGAACTGGTAAATGAATTCAGCAAAGTTTCAGGATACAAAATTAATGCACACAAATCAGTAGCCCAACAACATCAACAAATACATCAACAGTGACCAAGCTAAGAATAAAATCAAGAACTCAATCCCTTTTACAATAGGTGCAAAACAAACAAATAAACAAACAAATAAAAAACAACGACAGCACTTAGGAATATACCCAACCAAGCAGGTGAAACACCTCTACGAGGAAAACTACAAAACACTTCTGAAAAAAGTAATAGATGACACAAACAGATGGAAACACGTTTTATGCTCATGGATAGGTAGAATCAATATTGTGAAAATGATCATACTGCCAAAACAATCTACAAATTCAATGCAATTCACATCAAAATAACATAATCATTCTTCACAGAACTAGAAAAAAAAATCCTAAAATTCATATGGAACCAAAAAAAAAAAAAAAAAAAAAAAGCCTGCATAGCCAAAGCAAGACTAAGTCAAAAGAACAAATCTGGAGGCATTACATTACCCCACTTCAAACTACACTATAATACAAGGCCACAGTCACCAAAACAGCATAGTATTGGTATAAAAATAGGCACATAGACCAATGGAACAGAATACACAACCCAGAAATAAAGTTAAATACTTACAGTCAACTGATCTTCAGTAAAGCAAACAAAAACAAAAAGTGGGGAAAGGACACCCTATTCCACAAATGGTGCTGGGATAATTGGCTAACCACATGCAGAAGAATGAAACTGGATCCTCTTCTCTCACCCGATATAAAAATCAACTCAAGATGGATCAAAGACTTAAATCTAAGACCTGAAACCATAAAAATTCTAGAATACAACATTGGAAAAACCCCTCTAGACTTTGGCCTAGGCAAAGACTTCATGACCAATAACCCAAAGCAAATGCAACAAAAACAAAGATAAATAGATAGGACTTAATTAAACTAAAAAGCTTTTGCAAAGCAAAAGAAATAATCAGCAGGGAAAACAGACAACTCACAGAGTGGGAGAAAATCTTTGCAATGTCAGCATCTGACAATGGACTAATATCCAGAATCTACAAGGAACTCAAAGAAATCAGCAAGAAAATAACAAAAAATTCCATCAAAATGTGGGCTAAGGACATGAATAGACAATTTTCAAAAGAAAATATATAAATGGCCAAGAAACATATGAAAACATACTAAACATCACTAATAATCAGGGAAATGCAAATCAAAATTACAATGTGATACCACCTCACTCCTGCAAAAATGGCCATAATCAAAAATTTAAAAAAATGGTAGATGTTGACATGGATGTGATGAAAAGGAAACACTTCTACACTGCTGGTGGGAATCTAAACTAGTACAACCACTAAGAAAAACAGTGTGGAGATTCCTTAAATAATTAAAAGTAGAATTACCATTTGATCCAGCAATCCCACTCCTGGGTATCTGCCCAGAGGAAAATAAGTCATTATACAAAAGATACTTGCACACACATGTTTATAGCAGCCCAATTTGCAACTGCAAAAATATGGAACCATTCCAAACGCCCATCAATCAAAGAGTGGATAAAGAAAATGTTATATATATATACATACACACACACACATATATATACACATATACACACACACATACCATGGAATATTACTCAGCTGTAAAAAGAAACTAATGGCATTTGCAGAAATCTGGGTGGAATTGGAGACCATTATCATCAGTGAAGTAACTGAGAAATGGAAAACCAAACATTGTATGTTTTCACTCACAAGTGGGAACTAAGCTATAAGGACACAAAGCCACAAGAAGGATACAATAGACTTTGGGGACTCAGAAGAAATGCTGGGAATAAGGTGAGGTTTAAAAGACTACACATTGGGCACAGTGTACACTGCTCTGGTGATGGGTGCACCAAAATCTCGAACATCACCACTAAAGAACTTATTCATGTAACCAAACACTACTTGTTCCCCAAAAATCTATTGAAATAATTAAAAAAAAGAGAATAGACCAATAAACTTTATGAATAGAAAAAAACACAAAATTATGCTTAAATATGTAGAGAGTAACACTGTTTTCACAGATGAGATAACTTAATACTCATATTAATTTAATAAAGCTATGATTTTAATAAAACACCAAGAAGATTATCCATCTATCTTTCTCTCTTTCTTCCTCCTTTCTTCTGATTTCTCCCTCCCTCCCTTCCTTCTTTCTTTCTGTTTTACTTTCTTTTCTCTTTGTAGAACTTGGCCAGTTGATTCTAGAATTTATGCAAAGTAATCAAAGACCAAAGAATAGCTAAGACAATATTGGAGAATATCTGAGAACAACCTTCCCAGACAACAACATGCATTTTAAAGCTTAGTAGTTAAGGCCCATGGTATAGACTCAGGTTTAACAAAAAAGAATGAGGCAAAATAAAGGGCTGAACATAAACCCAGGAATGTGACAGAAGTGGCGTCATAAATCAGCGGTTGTGGATGAATTTTCAACAAGTGGGACTTGATTATCAATACTTCGAAAAAGATAAAATCTGATCACTACTTAACACCTGTCAAATTCAACAAGTGGATGTCCATTAGCCTATGGTTGTCACCTTATTTATACTATGAGTTTCTCTATAACAAACTTAGTGCCTAAAAATATATAAGTTATAATCGAACTTAGTGCCTAAAAACATAAAAGCCTAATTTAAGAAAATACTTTTTGTAACTAATAACTGGGTTTCTGCTAATCACAAACAGCCAAGCTTCAATCAATCACAGGCAGCAAACTCATCACACTGTACCCAAATAACGTAAATGCCTAGCTGTGGCCAATCAGGTGATTTCTCTGTTTTGTTTCTGAACTTTTATAAGCTCTCCACTCACACCTCTGGGAAGAATTAGCTTAACTTCTTCTGGTTCTGAGTGCTGTTCAATTCATGAATCATTCTTTTCTCAAATAAACTCTGTTAAATTTCATTTCTCTAAAGCTTTTCTTTTAACAACCTATATACCAAAATCACACTTCTGTGAAAGACTAAAATGTGAAAAATAAAAATTTAGAACTATTAGAAGAAAATATAATAGAATATTTATACTTATTATAAAGAGAGGTAACTTAATCAAGACACAAAAATTTTAATGAATAGACGTATTAAAATAAAATCTTCTGTATAATAAAATAGAACATACTTGAACTGAAAACATAAACCCCTGAGAAAAGATACTTGCAATTTATGTAGATGAAATATTACTCTGCACATACTCTGTATGAATTACACAATTCATACAGCAAATAAGATATTAGTATCCTTATAGGAAAAAATGAAAACCCTGATGGGCAAATGGTTCACAGAAGAGGAAAACCAAGTTCAAGCACTGAGGAGGTATTTTTCAGTCTTGATACTGGACTGATAGAACAGGTAAGACCCTAGGAAAATGAGAAAGGAAAATGAGGACGATGGAAGACAAATATTGAAGTAACTGGCATTGTGACGTAGGTTAGTTAGGGAATGAAACGAAACCAGCAGAACTGATTAAGGCTAATTGAAAAGAATTAAGGAGATAAATACTGTGAATAAGTGGGTGTAGAGGTAGTGAGGAAATGAGCAGCTAGCTCTGTTTGGCCCATAATGAGAGAATGAACTCTTACCGCTTAAGATTTCAGAGGTTTGAGATCCCTTACGATGACCAAGCCCAGACAGAGTTTGTCCATAAAGGCAGTAAGTGAAGATGAGTGAAGGTCATTGGGCAAGAGAAGACCAAGAGGTTGTGGATGGGTCCACAGAACACTGGAATTGATGGAATGAGAGACAGATTTGGCATAAAGACAGTAGTGCTTAAAAATTCACCATTTTATTTAATCCCAGTTTAATTTCCATTATAAACTAGTAATGGAAAAATAAGAATGTAAAATCTTTGTCTTTGACTGATCAAAATCATCCTGTGTATTGACCACTAAGTTAATCTAATTAGAAAACTGAGTTATTCTACTTCCCTTTCAAAAAATAATGTAAAAATATCAGTCTCTTTATTTGGAGGAGACAGAACATTGGTAATAATCCAGCAACTCTCACCCTAAGATTAGTGGATCTTCATACATTTTCTCTTTATCCTCTACAAAGTGCTTGATTACTAATTGATCATCTATAATTCTGAAGAAAAATATCTCCAGGAAAAACATTACTTTTCTTCCTTCCTCATATATCCTGCTCATGATAAGATTAAGTGGTTACCCAAGTTTTGGTTTCCTTCAGTACACTTTGCATGCTGTTCTCAACTCCCGAGACTTAAAAATCAATTCTAAATCATTCTCTGTGGCCCTATGAGTTCATGCTGGCTGCATGCTGAGTATTTAGAGGCTGTAATAATTGATGGGGCTTCTAGTTTTCCTTTAAGATACACTACCTGTCTTCCTCCACAAGCTCTCATGTGTCATCTTACTTAGTTATGTATGTCCCAACAGCTGACAAGCAATGATATGCTTAGTGGAACTTTAAACAGAGCATGGATGCTTTTGAAAACACTGTATATCATTGACAGCAGCTGTGCTTAAAATTACTCAGTACCTCTTATAGCAGTGGCATTCAGAGGACCTGGCTGAGACTCGGGGTACCCGAATTCCCATCCTGGCTGGTTACTCACCAGCTCTGCACCCAGGGGCAACTCAGACTCCCTGCCCTTCAGTTTCTCCATCTATTAAAGATTCCTAAAACCTTCAAAAATAAGAGGGTTATTTGAATTGTGTCAGTGTTGTATTTTTAAGAAGTTAAAGGAAATCAATACAAGTCAGATGCATGCAAAAATATTCACAAGCTGCCAAAAAGGGGAATAAAAGACACATTTGAAATCAATTGGTGCACTAAATGTTACATTGTTCATTCAGCATTCCCGGAGTGCTTGTTTTAATCACAGGTGGATGCTTTCAGAGTTGGAATAGTGCAGTCACTCAGGCTGCAGCAGTTCACACTGCATCCTGGATTTTTAAAAAGGCACAGTGTTTTAAAACAAAATAAACTGCAGTAGCTGGGCACAGTGGCTCACGCTTGTAATCCCAGCACTTTGGGAGGCTGAGGTGGGCGGATCCCCTGAGGTCAGGAGTTCGAGACCAGTCTGGCCAACATAGTGAAACCCCATCTCTACTAAAAGTAAAAAAAATTAGCCGGGTGTGATGGTGGGTGCCTGCTACTTGGGAGGCTGAGGCAGGAGAATTGCTTGAACCTGGGAGGTGGTAAATAAATAATAAAATAAATAAATAAATAATAATTAACTGCAGGCCTACCACACCACTTTGTGATAGGTTAAACACATCAGGGACATTTAATGAGGAGCTACTATTTTAACTTCTTGTATTATTCCCAATTAATTCTGTGTTGATCTTCAATAACAAGCAGAATTTAATTATCTCTCTAAAATAGTGAAGTAAAAACAACCTATTAAGATAGAACTGCATTCATGTCTATGATTTCCAATGTGTCTAATCCTTATTATTATTGTCATTTTATTTGTTTATTTATTTGAGACACAGTTTCCCTCTTGTTGCCCAGGCTGGCATGCAATGGCATGATCTCGGATCACTGCAACCTCCACCTCCTGGGTTCAAGAGATTCTCTTGCCTTAGCCTCCAGAGTAGCTGGGATTACAGGTGCCCGCCACCACGCCCAGCTAATTTTTAAAAAATTTTTAGTAGAAATGGAGTTTCACCATGTTGGTCAGGCTGGTCTCGAACTCTTGACCTCAGGTGATCTGCCCGCCTCAGTCTCCCAAAGTGCTGGATATTAACAGGCGTGAGCCACTGCGTGTGGCCTATTGTCATTTAAAATAAATCTTTGTCTTCCTTAGAAAAAGTAATAAAAGTTCTAGGCTTACTAGTAGGTTTTCATGTAGTATTATTAGGTTTATTACAATTAACCTCTGTTTCTCAAAGCAAGTATTTGCATAGGGGTGGGGGAATAGTAATTTCCAAAGAATTATATTGATTTCAAGAATCTTGTAAATTAGGAGGTTTGAGGTTACAGTCTTATTCTAAACATACTTCCTTATCAGAAGGCATCAGTATTCACTGAAGAAAGAGAAATGAGCATTCAAAGTGTTCACTCCTGAATGACAAACCAGGAAGGGAGAAATATGGTGGTAATGGCTGCAATTTTCAAACTGCTTGTTATACTTTCCAGAATTTCAGACTGGAGCCTGCCTACATTTTAAATCATGAGATACAAAAGAATGAAGCCCTGAAGAAAATATTATTTCCATGTATTAGTTTCTATTTCAATTTAAAAGTAGCTCAGTGTGTTCAGATTGGTGTCCAAATATAAACGGGTGTGTAATCTCAACACACGCTGCCACTCGAAAACACTTACTTTGTACAGCATCAAGAAGAGCACTCTCCCTCATCCTGACTGAACACTATAAAATATAAATCAAAATACTATTTGAACCTACTTCAGCAGTATGTAGAAAGAAATTCTAATTTATTTATCATCAAAATCCAATAGTGATTGGAACACTATGAGCAAGAAACATACTTGGTATCTCCCATACGTCTTAGTACTACTTGGCACTCAAGAAATTTTTGTATAAATGAATCTTCATTCACGGTTTTACGATGCATGTTAATACATCCCGTAAAACACCCAAAGGCGAGGAAAACAGGGGATATAGAATCTCATTCTTCCTGAGAATTACCTTACAATTTTCACCTATAAAAGCCAAATAAAACATTAGCTCGGAGGTTTTGTGGGTGCGACATGTGAAATTCTCCCCTCCTCTGCTGTAACTCCGTATCTTCCATGGCATTCCTCCGCTTTAATTCTGGTCTGCACATTAGCGATCGACATAAGAAGGTATTTACAAAAAGGATTGATTCAACAGTAAAAAGAACTTTGAGACATGATTTTATTAATGCACAGGCCCAGGAACGTGACACAGAAAAGCCTGTGGGTAGAGATCAGCAAGTGATGCTTCCATTGTCATCCAAGTGCTCCTTTCCAATTGTTCATTCATGTCACAGGACATTAGTCAGTTTCTGTCTCTTGGGAGCGTGCTTTCTTGCCAATTAAACAATAAACCCTAAGCCTGTTTGTATACCTTGGTCACCCTGGGTACAGTGATATCCCACGTGAATAAAATGTATCACTATTTATCCAGACCGAAATATCGAGATGATCATGCTACTCCATTTTCAGAATCTAGCTTTCTATTTCAGGTGCTCACTGTGGCTCTTGACTTTAATAATATAGTCATTCTCCTAGGGATCACAAACAGTGAGGTGGATCATAAGCGTTTTTTCAAAGAATGTGATTAATTTTGAAAAGTGTGCATTTATTTTTGCCAGCAATTTTTTTTTTTTTTTTTTTGACTCATCTAGTTCTTGGCATTCACCTCTAGGATTTTGGCAGACAATGTCATTTTTTATCCAGAGAAAGGGATGCTTCTTTTTTCTGACTGTGTGTATTTTGAAAATCAGACTTAATTATTTGCCATCTAATGTAAAGAATCACTCTCCCTGTTGGGATTTCCATGAGATGCGGTCAGCGATAGTAGCCATTGACCATCATTCAACTTTATGGTAACCACATCAAATTTTTAGTAAGGCTGCATAAAATCTGCTTCTTACATGTTTTTATTTTCACATATTGTGTTTCTTTTGTATGGCTCTTTTCAAATGTGTCATGGTGCGCATATTTGTGATATAATACCATTCTATACTAAAAATCGAAGGCTTTGAAGGTATGCTTTTACTTTTTAATTTTCCTATTTTAAGTTCATAAATGGAGCGGTATATCCAATGCAACTGTTCAGAATTGTGTGTGGCTTATCCAGAAAGGAGGGTGATTGCTCTCTCACAAAGCATAGATCTCAAGTAGGGTAGCCTAAGCCTCCATGAAGCCAGATCTCCACCTTCTCTCTAGTTCTTGGTTCTACCACCTTTAGGGTGAGAACCACAATGTTGCACTCTGAAGAGAGATGCTATTTCTCTGCCATCATCAGTTTCAAGCAGAAAGAAGGGAAAGAAAGGGAAAAAGAGGAGAAAGTGGCTATGCCAGCTAGTCTGCTCCCATTCAGAAGCCTCCCCAGTAGCCCTGCTCCTCCAGTGGCTTGTGATTGTATCTCTTCAGCCAGCACTGCTCCCACAAAAATCCTCAACTTGCAAAGGAGGTCAGGGAATATAAATATTTACCTGCACATATTACCACCCCAAGCAAACTCAGGTGATATAGGAAAATAAAAGTAAGTAGGCAACAAGCAGTCATCTGATATATCCAGAAACACTAAATAAATTTAGAATGGACAATCAATAAAGTATATCAGTGGATACATCTTCATAAATCTTTTATCTTTTGTAATAAAGAAGATCTAAGTAAATGGAAAGTGATGATAAATACACTGCAGCTATAAAATTGTTTTGTGTTGATGAGAAGTGAAGTGTTGACTGGGAAAATGAGCCAACTGCATGCAGTCGTGTGCTCTTTTCCAGACTCTTGGCATTCCAATCAGCAATGCTGAGATGCACACCTTTGTTATCTGCATGTGAGGTCGGGGCAACCCATTGAAATGTGGCACTGAATACTGCAGGTTATTTAGACCAAAATTATGGATTGTTTTGTAACCAGACCCTTTGAGATTTTAGTGCCCTAGCATTTGTAGTGACTAAAATCATAGAAATTCTTGATTATGCCCTTGCTTGTTTATACATGTAAACCACTCACTTTTTGCCCAGCATCCCTTGTTCCCATAATATAATTATAAACTACTGATACACTGTTTCTTTGTCAAGCAAAATAAATAAGTAAATAAATAAATAACTTAAGGGTCATAAAAAATTTTTGCAGAAGAAATAAATGTCTTTAGGGACTTGCGACCAGCTGCTGATGCCCAGAAGTCTGGTTACTGAAGATGTTATCCAAGACTAAAAACACAGACTTTCCCCTCAGCTCCCAGAAACTGAAACGCCCCCTCCCTTACTCCGTAGCCACATGAAAACTCCCTGCTTCATTACTTTATTAAAATGTATCAGAGAGGTCTTACTCTCACACCTTCTAGCTCTGACCAAATCAAATAAACCTTTCTCTATCTCTAAGCACCATGTCTCAGTGTTTCACTTCAATCACACATCGAATACATAAACTTAAATTTGGGGTTCTATGACAATTTTAGAAAAATAAACTGCCTGTGTTGGGGCAGAGTTTCTTTTTCATTTGTTTTTCTTCTTTTTTTTGTAGCTTATTTAGCATGTTAATTATCATTAGAATGTTAAGGGTGTAATTTTTTGAAGAACTGTCATAATGTTTTCAGGAAATGAACATGTTCTCCTTCGTATATTTCAACCAGATGATTGGTTCCTGGTGAAACTGTCATAAAGAAAGGCCAGACCTCTACCTTCTCTCACAGAAAGTCATATCAATCTTGTTATTTCAATCTCAATATTTATTTGACTTAACTAGGGAAAAAAGTGGCAGTTTCTCTTATAAAACCAAATTTTCAACTACAGCGTAAATTTACCTAATTGTCCAGGACTACCAAAAACTTTCAAGACACATAGATAAAGCCATAAAAATTTTATGTAATTTTTCCCACATTTGTGTGCTTATTATTTACATAAGTTTGTTTAAACCTATTTCATCAAATAGTTTGTCATAAAAACTTCTTTTATATATTCCATCTTATAAAGTGTTGATTATTTTCTATCTCCTAATGAAAATAAATTCATGATTATTTCATACAATGAAAACGAAAAACAAATTTCTATGTTGATTTGAAAGTGTGTGAGAGAATCCTTTTTCAGAATTGTTTTAGGGAAATGGAGCAAAAAAGAGTGAAGCAGCTGAACTGGATGATGCCAGAAAAGCTACCCATTCTCTCTGCCTCAGTTTCCTTATCTGTCATGCTTTGCTCATGGAGTGGAGTGAGAAGAAACTGTTTTCTAGGGTGCCTGGCAGAGAGACTGGCACTGGAAAGTACCTGGTGGCCATTAGAATCTTCATTTGTCTGAGCCTGCCCTTCCCAACGCTCCATAAATTTCCCTGTGTTTTTGGACCCACTCACACTTTATTCCCTACACTAATCTCTACTCCAACCCGGACCAGCTTCCAGATGCTTTGTTGATGTGCTGTGTTCACTGTTAATGCGACTCCCCATCTCCTCAACCCCCATTCCTCTCCCCTCTATTTATCCAGAATGCATTCCTCTCTCAGGGCGCCTGCAAGACCCACTCCTGCCCAAGAGTTCCTCCCATGATCTTGTGCACATGCCCATTTTACCCGTTGCAGAACTCTCATAACACAACATCTTTACCACTCGTTTTGGTACTTAAATGCTGGCAGTGAGCGTTTAAAGTGCCGCAGCAAATATACAATGCAATATGAAGGGGAAAAACCCTTTATGTAACAAAATTCCTCTGCATTGCCTCCTATGAACAATATTTATATACGTAAATAATTATTATTTCAAACTTTAGGACTAAACAGGCACCTGAAGTGATAAACGAGGGGAGCCCACGAATCCTTGCGCCATGTGGCAGTCCTGTGGTGAGTGACAGACTCTGTTGGAATGAGATGAGAATCTACTGCACAGAAAATTAATAATTTGAAAAAGGACTCATACTTGATAGCTTTATTTTAAAAATATTAATTTGAAACACATGTTAGGTTATTGAGAAAGTTTGAAAGAGTTCATTGAAACAGATAAGAAAGCACAGTGTTAGATCGCTGCCCACGGTGGTGTGATTTGCCATTT
This sequence comes from Theropithecus gelada, assembly GCF_003255815.1. Taxonomy (NCBI): domain Eukaryota; kingdom Metazoa; phylum Chordata; class Mammalia; order Primates; family Cercopithecidae; genus Theropithecus; species Theropithecus gelada. The sequence continues at coordinate 57,180,662 of NC_037676.1, forward strand.
TAACCCAGACAGATAAAAAAATAACATAATCAAGAGATGTAGAAGGAAACCTGTGGTCGGAACATTTGGAATGACTTCTCAGACATTTGGGTTTGTAGCAAAACCAGAATTATCTAAGAAAACTTATTTTGCAACATTCTGCCAAATCCCAAATGCCAGAGAATCTTGGCAGACTCCTTGATAATTCAGTCTAGCTCTCAAAATCATTTTCCAGAGATCAGGTTTTGTGATGCTACATGCAAGAGTGTTAAAAGGAAGCAAAACTGCTCAGATACCATCCTTTTTTAGAAAAATGCCAGCAACCAAATATGCTTTGAATTCCACTATGGGAAGATTCTTGTTCATAATGCCTTTCTATTCACTTTGGTTTTGTGTCATTTCATAGTTACAAGTTGAGGGTATGGTGCTATAATTAAAGTTTCTTTTCTATTACCTTCACCTATGTTGAAGAGGGGAATTATGCTACAGAAAATACTGTTAAGTATTGCATATTGATTTGTTACATTTAAATGAATACATGTAGCATATCATTAACAGATCGGAGCCTTTAAGGAATACCTTGCATTTCCTTCTTTTACAATATTTTAATTTTTATTGACAGTGAAATGAAATTAATCGCTCTAATCAATGTAATAGAAGATCTTCATGTAGCTGAATTTCATTGTTTCATAGGCAAGGGGTTAAAAATCTAAGGAATACAGGAATTTTAAAATTTTATGTTGGGACCAAATCTAAAAATATGATTCAGTAACTTTAGAGTTAATTTGGAAATGTCATGTGAGCTTGGGACTTCGAAAATAACTTATTTTCTAGCAATCTCACTAAAATGGCCTATTTTTTGACCAGTAGCAGTACTCATGTGAAATCATCCAATATACAACCTTCTTTGGGGTTATTTTCCAGATAAGGAACCCATTTCTTTCAGAGTAGCTAATTCCATTTTGAGGAACAAGACAGAACCCAAAGGCTCTTGGAATATCTTGCTATTGCGAGTAAGCAAAGACTTTTTAAAATGTCTAAGGTAATACTGAAAGGACGAAAAGCCAGCTGAAAGCTGCTGCACTTCTTGAAGACGTGCATATTGAGCACCAGTATTTTCTTAAGTGATTATCATCAATGGTAACAAGTTGAGTCTGTGTCTATGAAAAGCCAAAGACTCATAATGATACTCAAATAGAGAAGAGTTTAAATTCTGTAACTGCAGGTTTTAATGCAATGAAAGGGAATATAACAGGACACTCATTTTAATGAACTTTAATTAGGCATTGACACATTTTGAGTGTTTGATTGTTTCTCTCAAGTATATATTGGTTTATAAAGTACTGATATATATTTTTCTTTCCCTGCAAGTAGAAATGTCAAGACAGAAAACTTTGAGTCATCTGATTGGTTCTGGAGAAAGAAAAACTGCCTTAAGAATAAAAAGAACAAATGATATCCTGGTGGTCAACACCATAACAGGGTGGAAGGAGTCCCACAGTGAGTGGCAAACTGATAGATAAGCCACATGTCATACAAGACACTGTACACATAAATCACTGCACAGACTCATTCCCTCTGTCTCATCTCTTGAGAGAGAAAAATCTCAAGATTAAAAATAATCCCACTAATTATAACTAAATACTAATAAGACATACATCAATTTGCAATGTTGGTGACCCATCAGGTCAATATAAGATATTGACGGGGCTATGAATTGTGAAACTTGAAAGTACATCATTTTTTGAGACAGAAAGTTAACAAGGATATCCAGGAATTGAATTCAGCTCTGCACCAAGCAGACCTAATATACATCTACAAAACTCTCCAGCCCAAATCAACAGAATATACATTCTTCTCAGCACCACATCACACTTATTCCAAAATTGATCACATAGTTGGAAGTAAAGCACTCCTCAGCAAATGTAAAAGAACAGAAATTATCAAAACTGTCTCTCAGACCACAGAAGAATCAAACTAGAACTCAGAATTATGAAACTCACTCAAAACCGCTCAACTACATGGAAACTGAATAACCTGCTCCTGAATGACTACTGGGTACATAATGAAATGCAGGCAGAAATAAAGATGTTCTTTGAAACCAATGAGAACAAAGACACATCTTACCAGAATCTCTGGGACACGTTTAAAGCAGTGTGTAAAGGGAAATTTACAGCACTAAATGTCCACGAGAGAAATCAGGAAAGATCTAAAATCAACACCCTAACATCAAAATTTAAAGAACTAGAGAAGCTAGAGCAAACACATTCAAAAGGTAGTAGAAGGCAAGAAATAACTAAGATCAGAGCAGATCTCAAGGAGATAGAGACACAAAAAACCCTTCAAAAAATCCATGAATCCAGGAGCTGTTTTTTTGAAAAGAACAACAAATTTGATAGACCGCTAGCAAGACTAATAAAGAAGGAAAGAGAGAAGAATCAAATAGATGCAATAAAAAATGACAAAGGGGATATCGCCACCGACCCCACAGAAATACAAACTACCATCAGAGAATACTACAAACACCTCTATGCAAATAAACTAGAAAATCTAGAAGAAATGGATAAATTCCTGGACACATACACTCTCCCAAGACTAAACCAGGAAGAAGTTGAATCCCTGAATAGACCAAAAATAGGCTCTGAATTTGAGGCAATAATTAATAGCCTACCCACCAAAAAAAGTCCAGGACCAGACAGATTCACAGCCGAATTCTACCAGAGGTACAAAGAGGAGCTGGTGCCATTCGTTCTGAAACTATTCCAATCAATAGAGAAAGAGGGAATCCTCCCTAACTCATTTTATGAGGCCAGCATCATCCTGATACCAAAGCCGGGCAGAGACACAACACAAAAAGAGAATTTTAGACCAATATCCCTGATGAACATCGATACAAAAATCCTCAATAAAACACTGGCAAACTGAATCCAGCAGCACATCAAAAAGCATATCCACCACAATCAAGTCGGCTTCATCACTGGGATGCAAGGCTGGTTCGATATACTCAAATCAATAAATGTAATCCATCACATAAACAGAACTAAAGACAAAAACCACATGATTATCTCAATAGATGCAGAAAAGGCCTTTGACAAAATTCAACAGCCCTTCATGCTAAAAACTCTCAATAAATTCGGTATTGATGGGACATATTTCAAAATAATAAGAGCTATTTATGACAAATCCACAGCCAATATCATACAGAATGGGCAAAAATGGCAAGCATTCCCTTTGAAAACTGGCACAAGACAGGGATGTCCTCTCTCACCACTCCTATTCAACATAGTGTTGGAAGTTCTGGCCAGGGCAATCAGGCAGGAGAAAGAAATAAAGGGCATTCAATTAGGAAAAGAGGAAGTCAAATTGCCCCTGTTTGCAGATGACATGATTGTATATTTAGAAAACCCCATTGTCTTAGCCCCAAATCTCCTTAAGATGATAAGCAACTTCAGAAAAGTCTGTTGATACAAAATCGATGTGCAAAAATCACAAGCATTCCTACACTTCAATAGCAGATAAAGAGAGAGCCAAATCATGAGTGAACTCCCATTCACGATTGCTTCAAAGAGAATAAAATACCTAGAAATCCAGCTTACAAAGGATGTGAAGGACCTCTTCAAGGAGAACTGCAAACCACTGCTCAATGAAATAAAAGAGGACACAAACAAATGGAAGAACATTCCACGCTCATGGATAGGAAGAATCAATATCGTGAAAGTGGCCATACTGCCCAAGGTAATTTATAGATTCGGTGCCATCCCCATCAAGCTACCAATGAGTTTCTTCACAGAATTGGAAAAAACTGCTTTAAAGTTCATATGGAACCAAAAAAGAGCCCACATTGCCAAGACAATCCTAAGCCAAAAGAACAAAGCTGGAGGCATCACGCTACCTGACTTCAAACTATACTGCAAGTCCTCAATAACCAAAACAGCATGGTACTGGTTCCAAAACAGAGATATAGACCAATGGAACAGAACAGAGTCCTCAGAAATAACACCACACATCTACAACCATCTGACCTTGGACAAACCTGACAAAAACAAGCAATGGCGAAAGGATTCCCTATTTAGTAAATGGTGCTGGGAAAACTGGCTAGCCATGTGTAGAAAGCTGAAACTGGATCCCTTGCTTACATCTTATACAAAAAATTAATTCAAGATGGATTAAAGACTTAAATGTTAGACCTAAAACCATAAAAACCCTAGAAGAAAACCTAGGCAATACTATTCAGGACATAGGCATGGGCGAGGACTTCATGACTAAAACACCAAAAGCAATGGCAACAAAAGCCAAAATTGACAAATGGGATCTCATTAAACTAAAGAGTTTCTTCACAGCAAAAGAAACCACCATCAGAGTGAACAGGCAACCTATAGAATGGGAGAAAATTTTTACAATCTACCCATCTGACAAAGGGCTAATATCCAGAATCTACAAACAACTTTAAAAAAATTACAAGAAAAAAAGCAAACAACCCCATCAAAAAGTGGGCAAAGGATATGAACAGACACTTCTCAATAGAAGACATTTATGCAGCCAACAGACACATGGAAAAATGCTCATCATCATTCACCATCAGAGAAATGCAAAGCAAAACCACAGTGAGATACCATCTCACACCAGTTAGAATGGTGATCATTAAAAAGTCAGGAAACAACAGGTGCTGGAGAGGATGTGGAGAAACAGTGGTCTCTCTCCCAGTGTTGCTGGGTCCTGGGCTTTTATGGGCTCAGTACAGGGGATTGTGGGCTGATTGGTTTGTGAACATGCAAAAGGCACCACTCAAAGATGGGCACAATAGTGTAAAAAAACAATCAGGGAAGGGCAAGTTTATGTAAAATAGGTGAAGGGTGGGGATCAATCAAAGGAAAGTGTGCCAAATGAGAAGAGAGGTTATCAATCTGGTCTGTGGATTCATCTGAGACTTGTAGCTTGGCTTTCAGGCTTTAAACTGTCTTTGGTTTGAAGGTGAGGTTTCACCAGGGACCCACCCCTATCTGCCTAGGGATTTGTCTGCCTCCTGCCACTATCACCTTGCTGGGCACAAAAAGTGCTGAGTGCAAAAGAAATGATATAACTGCACAGACTTGGCTGGGCACAGTAGTTCACACCTGTAATCTCAGCACTTTGCGAGGCTCACGTGGGTAGATCACTTGAGGTCAGGAGTTCAAGACCAGCCTGGCCAACATAGAGAAAACCCATCTCTACTAACAGAAAAAAAAAAAAAATTACAAAAATTAGCCGGGCATGGTGGCACATTCCTGTAATCCCAGCTACTCAGGAGACTGAGGCAGGAGAATTGCTTGAACCTGTGAACCTGGGAGGTGGAGATTGCAGTGAACTGAAATCATGCCACTGTACTCCACCCTGGGGGACACAGCGAGACTGTCTCAAAAAACAAAACAAAACAAAAACATCCAAACTCCACAAACTCCAGCCCCTCCTGGAAGAACTCTCCGTTTCCCAGGAATCCCTGCCCTAGTCTCCACCTATCTGCCCTAAGACCATAAGAGTCCTTAAAATCCCCCTTTACCTTTCCCCCCAGGGGAAGCAAGAGCTCCCCTTCTCCATTTCTTCAACAAGCAATCGAGTTTCTGCTCTGCTTTGCTGAACCTGGTCTTGTTCTATTGGTGTGAACTACACAGACCAGGGTCAAGCGACTCCCTCTGAAGGGTGGGTAACAATACTACCATTAGCAATGAGTACCATGGTGTGAGTACACGCTGTGTGCCTGGAGGTGTACTAGATGCCTTACATATGTTATTTCATTCCCTTCTCCTAACTTTCACAAGGTAAGCATAATTATTCTCATTTTACAGACATGGCAACTGAGAAAACTCTGAATAAGTTTTACAGAGTCAAAAGTCAAATGATGACCAAACACCAGTCTGACTCTAAAACACTTGCTTCTGCTGCTCCACCTCATAGCTGCCCTCCAATGACCACTGTGTGCAGAACACAGCAGCACAGTCTGTTCAAACTGTAGATCAAAGTCAGCTCATTTTAAAAACAAAACTGTGATGGAATGAAATCACAAAAATAGCCGAGTGCATCACACATAGTATATTTTTTTACAAAATTTTATTCATTTATGAATGTGTGTGAATAGGATTACAACATAAAAGAGCTTCTCATTATTGTCACGGTAAAAAATGTTTGAAAGCTGGCTGCTATTGTATTTGTCAACAGTAACAGTAGTCTCCAAAAAAAAAAAAACAACAAAAAAACAAACACACACACACACACACACACACACACATTCAGTGGTATTAACATGATCCAGTGGGTTCTGGTAAGACATCATTAGAATTTCTATTTATTCAATTTGTTTTTAGTGTTAAAAATATGAAAGAAATTAAGTTTGACCAATATGTGAGGGTGGGCACTACGTGCATTTTGTATCCGTGTTTCATAAAATATGCAAAGCTAAGATAAATTGGGATTTTATAATGTACTTTCAATTAAATTAACTCTCACAAAATGGACAGGTGGCTAAAAAGGAATCTTGCAAAGAAACTATGATGAAAGCTAATGTCAGGCACAATAAGAAATAAAAGCATTAATACTCATCCCATACCTGATATTTGTGGGCCATCTCACTAGGTAAAAGCAAATGGAAATTTGACACAAAGTCATGCCAGAAAAAGCACCATAAACTGTGAAGAGTGTTCAGAAAATGGAATTACATCCACTATCCTTAACAATAAATTTTTTCTTAAAGTAGACATAATATCTTTTGATATTAACAAAAAATAGTATGGAGCCATCCCATCAACATAGGCAAGGCATTTAACAACTGAGCCTATAGATTATGAAAACAAATGTCAGCATATGTTTATGAAGTCTCAATTATGCAATACACAATTCGTATTTTATGAAACTTCACCAAACTTTATAATAACTTCGTCTTGATTTTTTTTTAATTTTTATTTTTTCACGAATAGAAGAAGACATAAAGCCACATATGCTTGGAGAAACATTTGCTCTTCCTGGTTATAGCAGTAACAGTGACTAAAGTGACAAATGGATAACAATATGAAAACAAAGTGTATTCTTTTGTGAGATACACATATTATTGGAGTATACATAGAAAATATTGCTTAAAATGGAAAAAGCAAGTATTAAAATAAATTATCCAATTTTGGACAAATGCTAACTATAGGTTAGATGCAAGTATATACAAATGTTTCTAACATGTTACAGCTGTGATAGTCAATAGCCTATAAAAAAAATTATGAAAGGCAATAAAAACCACTTTTTTTGTGGACTGCCAAAGGAAAACGGTAACAGAAAACATAAGAAATAAGTGATACTTTTAATTAAAATAATATTTTGTGGAGAAGATGTGTCATTGCCAATGAAGCAATTGCTTTCACATGAATAAAAAAACAAAATCTCGGCCGGGCGCGGTGGCTCACGCCTGTAATCCCAGTACTTTGGGAGGCCGAGGCGGGCGGATCACGAGGTCAGGAAATCGAGACCACCCTGGCTAACAAGGTGAAACCCTGTCTCTACTAAAAATACAAAAAATTAGCCGGGCGTGGTGGCGGCGCCTGTAGTCCCAGCTACTCGGGAGGCTGAGGCAGGAGAATGGCGTGAACCCGGGAGGCGGAGCTTGCAGTGAGCCGAGATTGCGCCCCTGCACTCCAGTCTGGGTGACGGAGCGAGACTCCGTCCCACCCTCCCCCCCCCAAAAAAAAAAAAAAA